>NC_043724.1:0-300000 GCF_005498985.1 Sporisorium graminicola
TAACCCTAACCCTAACCCTAACCCTAACCCTAACCCTAACCCTAACCCTAACCCTAACCCTAACCCTAACCCTAACCCTAACCCTAACCCTAACCCTAACCCTAACCCTAACCCTAACCCAGTTGCGCTTCGGGCATTTCCGAAGATTTGCAATCCCATTTGACGGCGCGGAGTCATGTCTACTTGGGCGAGCCAGCATCTCGTGCCGTAGTTGCAATCACCTAGAGATATCTTGCCCTGCGGTCGCTCTCCCGTTTGATCTGTTTGCCGAGCGACAGATGGACCTCGACCTTCCCACCCGTTTTAAGAAAGGTGGTCTGTTCTTCCCCATCTTATTTACCACCATCGCCATACTCATCCACTAAAGGTACTTGTGGTCGCCATGCCATTCCTTCGCTCCAGCTGTCCCAAGATTCTCAAAGCACCCGCTAAGATTCATGAACCACCTTATCCCGCCGATATCTTCCCCAACGGTACCGACCTCAACTCGCCCTACGGCACTATCCACTACTACGAGTTCGGTCCTGAAGATGGCAAAAAGCTGCTGCTCATACATGGCATTTCAACACCTTCACCTGCATGGAGCTTGATCGCTCCCGATTTGATCAAAGCCGGGTACCGAATTCTTTGCTTTGACCTGTTCGGTCGAGGATACTCCGATTCACCACAGGTGACGCACGATGCGGCGCTGTTCGTTTCACAGATCACACTGTTGCTTGCGCATCTTCCTCAATGGGACAAGTTCGATCTCTGCGGCATGTCTTTGGGAGGATCCATAGCTTCATACTTTGCGCACTACTACCCCCATCGCGTAGATCGCCTCGTTCTGATGTGCCCAGCAGGTGGGACACCAAACGCCGAGCTTCGTCCTGCGATCAAAATTATCCGCTCTTACCTCATGCCGAATTGGCTTCTCCGCCGACTCCTACGCTTCCTACCACTACTTCCTACCCCGCCAAAAGGATCTTTGATATGGTGGCAGGCAGAGTACCATCCAGGTTACAGATTCAGCTTCACATCAAGCTTACAAGATGGACCTCTGTTCAACAGTCAGGAAATTCATCGTGCTGTGGTGCGTCATTTTGGTTCGCGAGTGCGTATCATTTGGGGTGACAAGGATGATGTGGTACCTATGAACACTGCAAAGCACTTCGGTCAGATTGACCTTGCTGTCATACCCGGTGCTGGACATTTCATGGTCTTGACTCACCCGGAAGCGACCGTTCAGCACATGCTCGATTTTCTTGGTTCAAGAAGGTAATGTGATGGATCTATATGGCGTCGAATGTGAAGGAATATGTAGTATACAAGGTTTTGGACTATGTTCTATACCTGGGACCCAACGACTTTACCAAGCTTACGGAGCAATCAATTAATGAAAAAAGTTGGCAGGCTATTCTGCGGAAGTCGAGGAATCTATGCCTAGCTTGTTGCAAACGGGCTGATGACCTTCCGAGTACGGAATGCTTCCACCCGAGGTTGCGGAAGGGCGCCACGGTGTGCGGAAAGACAACAGTCGACCACAACAGTGCGCCTTGTCGACACGAGACCGGCTTTGACAATCAAGTGACAGGAACCGCCGGTCACCGGCGAGATAGGATGTCGACCTCGCCGTTCCGCTAATTGTGCATTGGAAACTTGCGCCAACATCTTTACCTGCGACGGCCGCTTTGGATTGGGCGGTTGAATAAGTTTGGTGCTTGCATAGCTGTATGGATGAACGGAGTAGGTGTACGGTCTACTAGCGAATAGCCTCCTGTTGCTACCTTCGTCGTGTCGTCTCAATTGCAACTTAGGGTCAACAGCTGGCCAAACGCTTTGTTGTGACCACGTCGCGCACATACAGAACTCTGGAAGCAAGGACTAGCTCCCGGTCACGAGACAAATTCGTAAACATGCATGACACCGGTCTCATTGTCTTAGCTAAAGGACAGCCCGGGGGCCACATTACAAAGCGGCAGATGTATAACCCACCGTTTGTCTGCAGAAGCGGATTCAGCAGCTGCAGCAGTTGTAGGAGGGACTCGATTCATTCGGTAAGACTTGACTTGACTGCTTAACGCCTGTCAATGAACGCGCGGAGAGAGAAGAAAAGAGATTTGCGGGCGCGTGTCAAACCGGTGACTCTCGCTTAATAGCGCTTTGGCAAGCGAAGGCTAGTGTATGCGGATCCAACAGAATCCCTACATTCATGCAATGCTGCGTTGCTTTGCTGCGTTGCGTTGCCGCGTTGTTCAGCTCTGTATGGAGCCCGGTAGAAGTACGGCGAAACGGCGAAACAGCCAGCAACCATCCAACACTGCGTGTTGGATGGCCTCTCGTGGCGGAGTGGCAACTCTATGCAAACGGCGGCTGCAACCAGCTCCTCACCAACAATGGCGCCACTCCAGAAAGCAACAACAGCGTCCGAACCCACTCGGTGACCGGCCGTGCTCTTCATCTCACTTGCTTTAGCGCGGTCAAGCGTTGACCTGGATGAGGTCAACTGGGGCCCTTCTCTTGCTTGATTTGCACGCCTCCCGAGGATGCATCGCTCGGCGAGGTGGGCGAGGGGATTGGTGGGCTACGACTTTTTGCCCATCGCAGCGCCCCTTTCTACCATAATGACCGTGGTGACCAACTGCTATCAGCTCAACTTGCCTCACCGCATGCTGCTTGCGGTGCAGCTGGTTTTGTACTTGAAAGCATATATAGACCTGCTCGACGCCGTCCCAGTATGACTCCTTCATCAAGTTCGCACTCCCTCTAAGGAACCTCTCCCTCGCTTGTTCCTCGAGCCGCCCTGTTCCCTTCCGTACCGCTACCATGAAGTTCACCGCTACCTTCGTCGCCCTTGCCGGCCTGGTCGCCGCAATGGCTGATGCCTCCCCTACGGAAAAGCGAGCCTGTGCTCTACCTTCGACGTACAAGTGGACTTCGTCTGCACCCCTTGCCCAGCCTGCTAACGGCTGGGCTAATCTCAAGGACTTCACTCACGTTCCTTACAACGGACAGCATCTGGTTTATGCTACCTACTATGGCAACGGCAAGTACAGCTCCATGGGCTTTACTCCCTTCTCGTCATGGTCCAACATGGCCACGGCCACTCAGACTGGTATGTCGCAAGGTGCGGTTGCGCCAACGCTGTTCTACTTCCGCCCAAAGAACATCTGGGTGCTCGCCTCGCAGTGGGGTGTCGCGCAGTTCACTTACAGGACGAGCAGCAACCCGACCAAGGTCAACGGCTGGTCATCGCCCCAGCCAATGTTCTCGGGCTCCATCTCGGGTTCCAACACGGGTCCCATTGACCAGACCGTCATCGGTGACAGTACCTCGATGCACCTCTTCTTCGCTGGCGACAACGGCAAGATCTACCACTCCAAGATGGCCATTGGTAACTTCCCTGGTGCCTTCCCTGCCGCTTCCGAGGTGGTGCTCAGCGACACGCCTCTGAAGATCTTTGAGGCCGTTCAGGTCTACACGGTCTCGGGTACCAACCAGTATCTCATGATCGTCGAGGCTCAGGGCAACAGCGGGCGCTACTTCCGTTCGTTCACCGCCACCAGCCTTGATGGTCCTTGGACTGTCCAAGCTGGATCCGAGAGCGCTCCCTTTGCTGGCAAGGCCAACAGCGGTGCCAGCTGGACCAACGACATCAGCCATGGCGACATTATCCGATCCAACCCGGATCAGACCATGACCATCGACCCTTGCAACCTGCAGCTGCTCTACCAGGGCCGAAACCCGAGCGATAGCGGCAGCTACGACGCTTTGCCGTACCGCCCCGGTCTCCTCACCCTCGTTTAAGGTCGGGACTCTGTTGAAGAGCGGCTCGACTGAGACCCTCTCTCAAGAAAGCAGTCAGAGGGTCGAGGAATTGTAGCGAAGGATTGCATCGTTGGACTTGAAATGCTCAACTCACATGGAAGCACAAGTCGTACCCAGTCCTTTATTGAATTCAACCCAATGTCGCCCGCGGCTTCCAACCTTTTCGTCATATCATCTTACTTCAGACGCTTCCCCGACGAAGAGCAATGAAAGAGGCCTAGTTGGCCAGTTTTCCCTCGACTGTCTCCAAGATATGAAATGGGACCGAGCGAGCTAGAGTGCGTTGCGTAAGAACCTTCTTGAACCGGCGAGGGTGCGACCCCATTGCTCTGGTCGGGCACCTCGATGGAGTCCGTGTAGCTGTGGTTCGAGGGACATGAGGTTGTCGATGCACCTTACTGTACTGTATAGTACAGGACAGTACATACTGCACGTCTGCAAAAGGGCCTAACATGTTTTTAGAGAAAACTGTATTTCGGAAGGCGGAAGTGGAGGCGAAACGGGGCTTGCTGTTCCATATGCTCGCGTTCTTCTCTTCTTCCTCCACAGCATTGAAAGCTACGACTTGGAGGCTTCCATCATGTCTGCACCAAGCTCATCAGACCGAGAAGGCTCTGCCGCGCCCTCTCGCTCTTCCACTCCTGGTCCACGCTTGCCAGAAGAAGAGTCCACCAAGCAAGCCCGTCCCACTACAACACGGAGCAGAAGGTCGCAATCTTTCAACACCACCGATTCAGACTCTGATTCGGACGCAGATGATGGTCCCGGTCCTCAACCGGCCCCTGCATCCGTTATTGGTGGTGATGCCAGCGATGACAGCGGCACTGATGAAGATGTGGGGCCGCCACCACCGGCCGCACCAAGTACGGATCGCCACCAAGGTCCTTCCTCTTCTTCCTTTTCCGAGGACCGCAAACCAAAACGTCCGCTTCAGCAACATGGCGATATCGGCAAGCCATCGCAGAAGAGACAGAAAGCAGTCAAACTTCCTCATGAACAGACATATCTCTCCAATCTCCCTTCCGCCGATCGCTACTTCAAGTCGTTGATGCACCGAGACACCGTCAACTCAGTTACCGTCACTCCGCGCTCCAATTTTGCCATCACCACCAGTGTCGACGGTTGGGTCAAGTTCTGGAAGAAAGCGTCCCTTGCTCCCTCTGCCTCGACAATATCAACAACACCCATGCCAGGAAATGGCGCTGCGTCTTCGGCATCGTCTCTGTTCAGCGCATCCTCGGTCGTCGAATTTGTCAAGCAGTATCGCGCCCACCTCTCGCCCATCATCGCGTGGAGTTGCTCTGCAGACGGTGCATCATATGCGACACTGGATGCTGAAGCCAATGTCAAAGTGTTCGACGTCAACAACTTTGATCTTATCAACATGATCAAGTTGCCGTACAAAGCACGAACGCTAGCCTGGGTTCATCGTGCAGGCAGCGCACGTACGATGCTAGCCATCACGGATGAGGACTCTGCTCATATTCGCATCTACGATGGTAGAAGCACTCCAAGCCAAACTCCGCCAGAGGCAAGTATGGATGCAGAGGGATCAATACCCACCCCGTCCACCGGCTCGACCCACCACCCCATCTACACAGCGTCCAAAGTGCACCGTGCCCCTGTCCACATTCTCGCTTTCAACGCACAGCACAACACCATCGTTTCGTGCGACGTTACCGGCTTTGTCGAGTACTGGACGCCAGAAGAACCCTTCTTCGCTCCATCACCTACAAAGATTCCCGGGATGTTTGAGCTCAAATCGACCACGGATCTGTTCGACTTCAAAAAGACCAAAACGGTCCCTACAACACTCACCTTCTCCAAGGACGGCGAAAAGTTTACCATCTTCTCGATCGCGGACCGTCACATCCGCGTGTTCGACTTTCGCAGCGGCAAGATCACCCGGCGCTATGATGAGAGCCTTGAAGCGCTTCAGGCTGTTCAAGCGCTACCTCCGCCACCGGATGCAACGTCGTCCACCTCACCAGATTTGACAGAGGCAGATACGGAAGACGTTCACCCGGATGTCAACTTCAAACTCGATCAGATGGAGTTCGGACGCAGAATTGCGCTGGAACGCGAACTCACTGCTTCCAGCGCATCAGGTCCGCTCTCCGGCCTTGCCAACGCCTCGTCTGCCGCGCTCTGGAATGTGCTTTTCGACGAATCGGGCAACTTTATCATCTTTGCCTCGCTGCACGGCGTCAAGTTCGTCAATCTCGTCACTGACAAGTGCGTCCGGCTGCTGGGAAAGGACGAAAGCGTTCGTTTCATGCACCTTGCGCTGTTCCAGGGCTCACCGGATAAGAAGGTGAGCTCGCTCGCTGCGGCTGCCTCGGAGAACCCGCTGCTTGCCAAGCAAGGGTTGGTGGACCCTACGCTGTTCGCCACTGCGTACGGACGGGCACGGTTCTACATGTTCACGCGGGTCGATCCGGACGCCGTGGGCGGTGGTGCGTCTGGCGGTGGCACGAGCGAGAACCGCGATGTGTTCAACGAACGTCCTACACGCGAGGAGCAGACCATTGCTTCTGCTACAGCCGCCATCGGCAATGGTCGCGGTCGCGCTGGTGGCGCCAGCACCGCTGTTGCGAGTGCGACTAGCAGCAGCGGCGCGAAACCCAACTCGGCCACCCTCCACACTACGCTCGGCGACATCCACTTGACGCTCTACACCGACCTCGTGCCCAAAACATGCAAAAACTTCATCGGCCTCGCCAAGAAGGGATACTACGACAACGTCATCTTCCACCGCATCATCAAGAAGTTCATGCTGCAGACCGGGGATCCGCTCGGCGACGGCACGGGCGGCGAAAGCCTCTGGGGCGGCAACTTCGAAGACGAATTTCACCCGAGCCTCAACCACTCAAAACCTTTCACGCTCAGCATGGCCAATGCAGGCCCCAATACCAACGGCAGCCAGTTCTTCATCACCACTGTGCCCACGCCTTGGCTCGATCGTAAACACACCGTGTTCGGCAAGGTCGATGCCGGAATGGACGTCGTCAAGCGAATCGAAGAGGTCAAAGTCGATAAAAACGACAAGCCGAGACAGGACGTGCGCATCATCAACGTTAGCCTGCGCTGAGAATTCGGCGGGAGGATGAAGAATGGGTTTCGAAAACAATTTTGTCGTTGTGGTGATTGCAGTCGTGTGTGTTGTATGTGCTTATGCATCTGTAATGCACTGTATGTGTGACGGGCGGGAGCCTCGTGAGATGATGGTCTGTGAAGATCGAATCAAGCGAGGAAGTCTGCACCTTGCTCTGGCCGTGGTGCTCGCAAGGACAGAAGCTATGCGTTGAGGACTTTCAGGAGAGCGCCTTGATACCGGCATCAAACGTGCCGAGGAACACAGCACCACCCAGACCGATCCACATGGTGCGTGGCAGGAAGCCACTGAACAGCGTCTTGATCCCCTCCGTCCGGCCGATGTGCAGGAGTGTGGGGATGATGTCTGTGTTGACTCCGCGCGGGAGGGTTGGCAGCGACTCTGCAGCTGTGCCCATCGCCTGCTTGGTGTGCAGCATAATGCGCGTCTTGACCACGTCGAGTGGCGTAGTGAGCCCTGCCGCGATTGCGCCGGCAATGCTTCCCGCCAAGCCGGCTTGCCAGGTGGGCAGGTTGCGTACAAGCTCTTGATCCGACAGCGATGGTGCGAGCGCATCCCCCCCTTGCGCATCAGTCGAGGTAGTGTGCGACTTGGCTCTGGATCGAGCCATTTCGAGCTTGAGCCGCTCATACAGAGGGAACTGGATGCAGGTGAATGGAATCTCACGACCGACCGTGCTACCAAAACCTCGATAATAGCCACGAACGCCTGCCTCCTGAAATACCTTTGTGAACGCCTGGAACGTAGTGGTACCTTTTCCGTAGGTCATCGTCTGCTGACGAGACTTGATCACCTCGGTGGGGACGCGGATCAGACAAGCAGCGGTTTCAGCGATCGAAGCTGCCGCCATGTGCACGCCTGCAGGACCCAATGTGCCTTCCGAACCAAAGACACCGGGTACCCATCTTACCAGCGCCGGCTTCATCGATTCGTACGTCGTGAAAAAGACTGAAGCTCCTGGGGCGGAACCCACTGCCGTCGAGGCTAGACCGCGATAAACGCCGGTGAAACCTCCCGCCGCCCAAAAGCCTTGTGCAGATTGCAGGCGCGTTTTGATGGTGTCAATGGGGAAAAAGAGCAAGTCGACCGTGAGACCAGAAAGGGCACCCGCAGCAAGCGCGGAAGCGAACGGAGGCCCTGTCGTTGCTACATTTGTAGTGGCTGCGTTGGCTTCGTTGCCTTCCAACACCGAAGGAATCGACTGGTGAGCGATGCGTGTTTGCCTTCGTGAAAGGCGCTCCATCGCTGAGTCATTCGACGTCGTCGTCGTTGTCAACATATTGTTGGCGGAAGTTCTGGAATCGTCAGACCTCTCGTCAGGCAAGTTTTCTAACGAGACAAGGACGGTCGATTTCGAACGCCGCAGAGTCGATGCTTGCGGGGCCTTGAGTTGTGTTTTAGAAGCAGGCAAGGGGGGCGCTGGCGGTGCAGATTGATGGTCGTTACGCACCGAGTGAAAAGTGCGCAAGTCGCTGTGAGACCGTCTACCTTTGAGGCGTCGGAGAGTATCTGCAGCGGCGCTAATTTTACTCCTCAACTCTGATGCGGGACTGTCGCGCGTTGCCGAATCCGAGCTGGAAACAACCAATGCTTCAGGCACTTCCAAGATCGAAGGTGACGTTTTGGGGAAAATGGAAGCGATTCTAGGATTCAGGGAACCGAGCGAGGCGTTGGATCCTGTCCGGCGGCGAGAAGAGACAGAAATGGGTGTCGGGTTAGCGGAAGCCAAAGCGTGCAGGTTTTGTTGGCTGGTCGTCGACACAGAGGGAGCCACAAGCCCGAGACTCGACCTGGACGAGAGGAGAGCGGGTGCTGCGGTGTACAGGCTGGTGATGCGTGGCCGGGAGATTCCGCCACTTGGCGAGGTGAAAGACGAAGAAGACGACCGAGCACGGCGCGATGATCCTGCCGCAAAGTAATCCTCGGAGGGGGACCGTAGCTTTTCCTGGTCCTTATGGGCATGTTCCGGCGGGAACAGGAGAGATGGCGTCACGGATACGACGCTCGATGGACGTCGAGGCCTTGCAACTCCAAGCGAGTATATGGTTCTAACACTGTCCGTAGGAGAAGAAGGCTCTGCTGTTCTCGACTCATTGCTTGCCGAGGCTGAAGCAAGAGAGGACGAGCTAACAGTGCGACCGTACTTTTGCCGAACAGCTATGGAGGCAGAGGCGCCTCCGAGCGTTGGGTTCCGCTGCTCGCCCGAGGCTGAGATGGAGACCACCGCAGATTGAGGGGCAGCGTAGCCGTTCGAGACACGCATCGTCAAAGCTGGCCGCGCATTCTTTTCCAGTTGTTTGGTGGTCTCGACGTCAGCGGGCGCAAGGTCGCGGAGACGCTCTTTCGCATCTGCTACCGCGCGAGGCGGTTTGAGCTTGCCTTGCGGTTTCGCTATGCCAGGTTCAAAGCCCAAAAGTGGGTGATTGCTACGTTGATGATAGTCTGTCGCCAACGAGCTCCTTGCATGGGCCTGCGCACAGCTTTGAAGGTCGCAGAACAGCTTTTCGTCGTAAAGGCGTCCGGACGTACCCTTTACGCGAGACAAAATGTGGAGGAATTGCGAAGCGTCGGGACAATCCAAGGCCCCGTTCGGCTTGGCTGCTGAAGCTTTGACCCAAGCACTCTCAGCTTTCTCGATGTTCTCGGCGTACGGCTCGAGCGTAAGGAAGCGAGTTGTCTGGATGGCTCGGAGAACGCTGAGATGGTAGTTGAGATCTTGCATCGTTGCGAGGAGAAGCTGGTGCTCGTCCGCGTCGTCGGGCCCCTGATGCGCTGATAGCCCGAGTGTGTTTGTCCTCGCATCCGCTTCGATGCGGGAGGTCCATCTATGCAGAGCATCTTCGAGCTCGAGCCACAGCTCCGGTGCCTGTTGAGCAGAATGCTCGCTATTTTGCGAAGATCGAAGCGTCCAGGCACATTGCGAGTCGGCGAGATCTTCGATGTGAGGCAGGAAGACTGCATTCTTCTGGCAGGGGTCGAAGGCCGCTACGTTGGGGCTTAAGAGGCCATGTACTAGCAACTGAGTTGCACGCAGAGGACCTTGCCAGATTTGAGCGAGACGGAGGCAGGGTGTGGACGATGCGCTTGCCGCCTTGATCTGGGCAGCGAGGCGACGCTCGTACAGCCGAAGCGCCTCCAAGACCCAGGCGATGCTGCGCAGAGCATCGCGATAGACGAGCGTGACGGCAGGAGAGGTGCCGCGCGTGACGCCATCAGCGTACAGGTCGGCGAGCTGTTCGCATGCACTAGCGGAACCAAGCATCGCGGCCCGGTAAAGAAGCAAGATCGCCAGAGGGTACGAGTGATGCAGAAGAGCTGCGCTGGCCTCCCACTCGAGCTTCGGAACATTGGTGGCGCTCAGCACCCGATCGCGTAGGTGTTCGTGCCGCGTCCATCGTGCTTGGGCGTATCCGCGAAGACTTGTACGCTTAGTCGAGTGGCGCTTAGATGCTCTCGAATTGCCGGATTGGGGTTGGCTTGGAGGGCCGTCGACAAACAGATGCGCTCTGGCTGCTTTGAACCTTGTCTCCGCTTGCGATGTACTCTGTTCACCATGAACAGCCTCGACGTCTTGGTTCGCCAGATTCAAGCCGCATTTGGCGCTCAAGTCGCGAGCCTTTGCAGCAAGGATAGTCTCATGAACTTGAAGGCTGACTGAAGACGAGGACGATCCGTTTCGTCGCAATGCTGGTCTGTGATTGGCCTGAAAGGGAGTGTGTTGCCGCAGGAACATGGTGTCTGGACCTATGCGTCTAGCAAGATTGATCGAGAGAGCGGGGATCTGTCGACGCCAGCGTCAAACCAAGCCGCGCGGTGTAGATGTGACTTACTGTAGGGTCGGCGAGAGTGGAGATCGAGTGACAGTGATGGATAATGGGTGAGGGTGACAGGGACAGTCGCGTTCGGGAAAGGCGGAAAAAGCGTTTGTGGAGCTTGTCGATCAATTTCAAGAGGTTCCGAACACGCGACTATGGTCGCCAAGGGCCGTGCGTAGAGCACCCAAGAGCGCGTGGCCACGCGATCTTGACCTGGCCGATGCTGGTGGTTGTAGCCTTTGCCTTATCAACTACTGCGAAAGGCTAGTCTCTCATGGTGAGAGGACAGGACCAGAGATTGGTCCGTGTCGCTCGGTCCCCGCATACGGATGTTGACCACCAATGGGCGATAGCAGGAAACGGAACTGGGTGCATGACAAGTGGCGATTGTATAGTACAGCAGTTGACTAACGATTCTATCAAACTCAGGCCTGCGCCACGCCAAACAGGCCGGTCAGGTAGCCCTCGTAGTCATACACGGCATCATCCACGCCTTCGACACGCACCTGAGGCATTGCAGCTTTGAGGTAGTCGATGGAGCCCTGAGGCAGCAGTGCCAGACGCAGATCGAGTTCGGTGACGTAGGGCTTGTCGCCAGCCAGGCCCTGGAACGCCTCGAGAAGTTGATCTGGAGAGGTGGTGTCTTCGGTAATCTCGCGTAAGAAGGTAAGGAACGCATCGTACGAGACTGCGCCAAATGTCTCGCACAGCTGCAAGTGGATCTGTTCGATGTCGTCCTCGGTGTAGATGATGCCCAAGCTAGCAAGAGCTGCGCCGAGCTCCGGGACGGTCAGCGTGTTGGAAGCATCCTTATCAAAGTAACGGAAGGTGGACTCGAACTCTTCGAGCTGTGCAGGCGTGAGATTGGTGTGCTGGCGCGAGACGATCTGGTTCTCGATGAAAGCCAGCTTCTTGGAGACGCTTGCTCGTACCAGCTCCCATTCAAAGGCGAGGTCACTGAGTGTGAAGATGGTATGGTCGTTCTCCTCCACCTTGGCGTCGGTGCATTCCTGTTCGAGCGTGGTGATGAGGGTGAGTCGCTCTTTGATGGGATCGAGCTGCGCGAGCAGGTTCTTGACCACCTCGAGCTGGGCTTCCAAGTCGCCCTCGAGCGTGGCGATGCCGCCTGCCAACTCGCGAAGCTGTCGCTCAAACTCGTTGGCCGCCTCGGCAAACTTGATCCGGAGGCTTTCCTTGGCATTGCGGATCTCAGCATTGATGGATCGACTGCGGCGTGCTTCGGCCAGTGCAAGCGTGGACCATGCAACTTCGAGGTCGGCCTGCCTGAGGCCTTGCTGTGGGAGCCATTCGGGCAGATGATATGTCTTGAGTTTTGTCTGGATGTTGCCGAGGAGCGCTGCCAAGTCGGTCCTTTCGCGGACTAGCTCGCGCTTGACGCCGATCTTGTACTCGTTGAAATGAGTAAGCTGCGCTCTTGCGTCGGCGTAGGTGCCTGCGAATGTCGCTGCGACCCATCTGCTCTGGAGACTGGACATGCTGTCCACAAGCTGACGTGCTCTGCGTTCGTAGTCCTGTTGCATCACCCATGCACCTTGCATGACGTCGGCAAAGGTAGCAACACGACGGCTGACCACCTCGGCCTGCTCCATGGAACTAAAAGCGTGGAAGTATTGGGCGACGTAGGTCATGACACTGCGCTCGTCTGGTTTCGGCCGATCGCATAGATCCTCGACGTCGAGCAATTGAGGAATGCCGAGGTGCTCTTCGGCGACTTGAAAAGCGGTTCGAGTGCAGGCGTGAGGATCATTTTTGGGCAGAGCATCGTAGTTGAGCAAGTCGGGGCGGTGGCGATGAATTAAGGCGCAGAGTGCAAGGCCATCCTTGAAGGAGGTGGTAAAATTGGTGACGTCGACCTCTTGGTAAGGAGCTGTCTTTCGTTGGCACCACAATAGGAGACCCTCTTTGGCAGTGACTCCCTCCTCGCTGTAACAAGCCGGAAAAGCAGAAGAGTGAGTACCGTCCTTCAAGCACAAGCGATCGTCATGACAACTGATGGACCAAAACATACCTGATATCAGCAATGGTGAAGCGCA
Source organism: Sporisorium graminicola (assembly GCF_005498985.1). Lineage (NCBI taxonomy): Eukaryota > Fungi > Basidiomycota > Ustilaginomycetes > Ustilaginales > Ustilaginaceae > Sporisorium > Sporisorium graminicola. The sequence continues at coordinate 12,792 of NC_043724.1, forward strand.
GAATGAGGGTCCAGATCATGCCGAGGATGAGCTTGAGGTTGCCATCAACAATATCCTCTGCGCCTACGTTTGTAAGGACGACACCGCGACTTTTGATAAACTCGAGGGCCAGGTTGACATTTTCAGCCTTTTGAACACGCATGCGCGGATTCATGTAGAAACGACCGAGCGTGGTATCGCCCATGATCTCCATGAGCTGCACCAATTTGACTCCATCTGAGAGATCGGTTGTAAGTGATCGCATGGGCGTAATCTGTCTCGACTCGAGTTTGGTGTTGAGCCTACAGATCAAGAAGGGCAAAAGTACCAGGTCAGCATTGTCGGAACAAGCGAGCGGGGTGGGAACGAGAAACGAGAAATGAGACGCACCATTTTGTGAATGTCTTTGCCTGCACTTCCTCCCAGCCTCGATCCTGGTCGGGCAGTCCGACGAGGACAGAGGATCTCTTGTACGCCATCTGTGCGCTCTGTGAGCCGCACGCCGGCTTGAGTCTTGTCGCGAAAGGTACGGACCCTGCGATGCGAACGGCGAGCAGAAAATGTGCTGCTGTGATTCCTCAGACCCCGAGCTTATCAGGATGTCCAGCACTTCGAGTTGCTTTCTCAGAAGTTGCGCGTCGGAGTGAGTTCCTCTGAGTGTGTATATGTGTGCCAGTGTGTGCCAGCCAGTGTGTGTGTGTGTGTGGGTGTGTGTGTGTGTGTGTGTGTGTGTGCGTGTGCAACACGGTATTGAAAGTGAGATGGTGGCCGAGAATATATGGTTGCGGTACCGTGAATCGACGATTGAAATCACTCAAAGCAAAGCACAGCAAACCAACATCTCCACTTTTAGTCCACGCTCGAATGCGGTTGTGTTACTTTATTTTTTATCAAGTCGGATTCACCTACCAAATAACGTTGATCTGTGCTGTGTGGCTGCTTGCTGTGCGTCATAAAAGAAAAAAGGGTTTGGCTTCGTGACACCTGCTCTGCCTACGCGTGAGATGTGTGAGACCAACACCTGACCTTGTTTTCGATGGAGCCATTTCCATAAATGTTAGAGCGACATTCGGCTTGAACAGCCTTCCTGCTCAACGTCCCCCATAGTTGCTGCTGTGAAGGCTGGCATGGATCGCCGAGTGACCGCAGGCTTTGAGGTGTTCTCATCCTCGATAAGGACATGCTCGCTGCGCTGATCATCAATCCGAAGAAGTGGCAGCAAGAGCTGCACGTCAAGCTCGACGGGGCGCAGCGCGAACTACGTGTTCCATGAGTGGGAGCGAAGAGGTCTACGAGCCCTATGAGCTTCGGCTGTAACCGATGAATTCACCGTCGAGCCTCTCATGCTCCGTGACTGACGCCAAGAGAAGGTGTCTGACAGGGTCGCCGCGGAAGGGGACTCGCGCTTTTCGCATGTGTGAGCCAGCGCTTCGGAAACGGAAACGCGTGCAAAATGCAGGCCAACGCAAAGTGCGCCATCAGGATTTTGGAGAGAGATCTCGCGTGCGGGATTGCTTTGTTCCCATGGCTCTCATCCTCGTCGTCGTCTCGTACTGTCAAGACCGCAGCTACGTCAACGAACGACAATCGCATTAGCGACACTGGTGTTGTCCATCACAAGGATCGATAGCGCTTGAGCCGGCTTGGCGCTGTCTCACTTCCCATACTACGAGCAGCACACTCGCACGAGCCTTTCTGGCGTAGACGCCAACCTCTGATATTCGCAGCCAAACCCAGAGGCCACGATGACATCAGCTTGACAGCCACCGCAATACTCACCTCAACGGACTTATCTGGCTGCTGGGTGCGCTTCTCGTCATCCGTGCGCATCTCAACCCGCAGCTCATCTCTAATTAACGGCGGGCTACATCGGCCAACAGCCAGCGATGAGGGCCATCTTTTCAAGCTTTAGTAGGCGCGTCAACGTTGAAAGGGGCCAAGACAGCATCGACACCCATCGCAAACCTTCAACTCCAAATGCTGCTCACATTCGAGCGACTTATTCGGCCGTTGGTGCTACGGGTGGCGGCATAGGCGATGCTCCCGCCAAGCCTATGGTCCACAGTACGACAGACGGAACTACTAGCAGCGCTTGGGCTTCCAAATTCTCGAGTTCACCTGGATTCACACCTCCTCACAGGCGCAGGGACGCAGAGCAAAACGATGCCGAAACTGCGATGTCGTCTCGTCCATCGCACCCACCGTCGAGCTACAAACAGCCTTCGTCGAGGCAGCTCTTGAACACCAGCGCAGCTCGCGGACTCGTGCGCAAATGGTCCATCGCAGGCAAAAGGACTACTTCACCGTCCAACGTTCCTGTCTCGGGCTCTGAAGCCTCTGTCGCCAGCGCCTCTGCTCCCAGGCAGCTATCGCCTCACCCTGATCCTGGCCCTCTTGCTACCGCTCCAATCTCAAACAACAAGACGCGCGACTCCAAGCAGATCTCCGACTACAGCCCTCATGACGATACCAACGATGTTATGACCGCCAATGGCGTAGCAAAAGCCGACATCTCGGTCATGACATCGGCGGAACTGGCCTCGAGGCTCAACGAGCTAGCTGTGGCCAACGCCGATGACCTCCTCACCGACAACGAGTATCGCACTTTGCGGCAGGCTGTTTTCGACCAGATGTTGCGAGCTGACAAGCAATCCATGGCAGCGCCTACCGACAGGGGGCTCACAGGCATCGGCTTGCAAGGTCGAAACCAGCAACCTGACGCCGCGGCTGCGGGCATCCCAACGAATGGGAACGGATATTTGTCTGCAGATCTGCCCAAGCCCGAAGCGAGCCGATCCAGATCTTCGCTCGGGCACGAAGATCAACGGCCAATTTCGATCCACAGCGCACGCAGTGGCACGTCTTCGAGCTTCCAAAACGTCAGCCAGTTCTTCAAGAATCGTCGTCAGAACAGTCAAGACTCGCACGTAGTGCAGGAACCGTCTACTCGTGACGCCGCAATGCGAGCCGCTCCTTTCCGGCGCGACTCAGGAGGGCTATCCTCGCATCTCTCGAGTGGGGACAGTCACTCACAGCGGGCCTCGTCGTTCCGTACGCAGCACTCATCGGCCGCCAAATCAATGTCGCGCATGTCGACGCTAGGACGCTTGAGAACGGGCAGCCACTCAAGACGCGAGCAAGCAGAGGCCGCAGCGCGCGACATGGAGGAGGCTTTCTCTGCAGAAAGAACCGCGCGCTCGCTTCGTGCCGTATCGTTGTATGACGGTGGCAGCGCTAGCATCTCCATTGTTGGCAGTGCCACCCACGACAGGTCTCCTACCTCTTCCCGCGCTGAGGTGGCGCCGACAACCATGTTTGGGACCGAGTACGTCGACAAAACATCTTCCGAGATCCAAGCCGAGATCGGCGTCGTGCTAGCAGAAGGCAACCGAATGCTGGGCACCTTTACCGTTCTCGAAGAGGCACTACTAGCCAAGCAGACCTTTCTTGAACCGCTGGCTATTAAACGGGTCATCGAGTCGGCTCGAGACGCGCATCCTCTAGCTTGCGTCTCTAGCCTTGCCGTACTTGAGCGCGAAGGTCAGGGTGTACGCATCTCGCGACCACCGCCTCCCTCGTCCTACCGACCGCCTCTCACAGCCACAACCGCAAAGGCGGTGCCCTCCCCGTCTCACGACAGGGCTTATCCGCCGGGAGAAGCCACGTCGTCCGCGGAAATGGCTGCGATGCAAGTCGAGCTTGCAAGCATCTACGTACAGAAAGCTGCAGTTGTCAAACGATATCAGGATCGACTGGCGTTCCTGCAAAGCAAGCTGCGATCGGCGGCCATTCGCGAAGGCCTCAGATGACGCAGAGCCGGCATCTCACTTTAGTAACAACTGCTCGTCCGGCAAGCCTGTCTGCATCGACCGTGGCAAGCAAAGTCAGAGAATCACCTGTGCGACATCCCTCGCATCGATTTTTTTTCTTGCCTCACTTTGTACTTGTAATGTTTCGTCATCAGAAAAGAAAACTCTTGCTTTTAGGAGGAACTCGATGCAACTTCGATGCCTCGATGGTAAGAAGCGTTACCGAGAAAATCAAAGGGCAGGCCGTGCCAGGATTAGGGTTACGATTGCGTCAAGGCACATGATGATCGATTTGTGCGTCTAGAAGGTGGAACGGCTGACCTTGTCCAGGATGACGTCGTAGCTGACTTCGGAGAAATCAGTGCCTTGAATCTCGGTAGAGATGCCGACGAGAGCCTTCCTGAGCGCATCCTTGGACGAGGCAAAGACCATCTTGGGCTTGATCTTGGCGTCGTCCGGCGACCAGGAGAAGAAGCAGATCTTGTTGCGCTTGCCCGCATCGGCCTTTTCGTACTCGAAATCGTAGATGGCGTATCGGCATTCGGTCGGGGGCAGCTCAGCAAGGAAGTCGTCGTACGAGGTCGAGGTGGAAGTGTTCTGCACAATGATCTCGGTGTTCTTGTCGTTGAGGCTGTAGATGATGTACTTGATCTTTTTGCCCAGCTTGAGCTCCTGGAACTTGTCCAGGCATTCTTGGGAGACTTTGACACCGGAAGACTGCGATGCGCCGAGGTCAGGTCGAGCGTTGAGCGCCGAGCGTGGTTGTGCAATGCGCAAGAGCACGAAAAGAAGTCCAGTGGAGCAAAGAAGACGTCAGCACTAGCCAGCCTTTTGCCTGTGCCCTCGAAAGCAAAAACGGCGCGCTTGTGCTGGCAACGAGCCGCTACGTATGAGACTGAGTCTGGTCGAAAGCTTACCATATTGACGAAGGATGCTCGGGCAAAGAGGAGAAAGCGACGAGGATGGATGTAGGATGGACAAGGAAAGGCCAAGAAGGTTGGGCTGGATGATAACGCGCAAAGGCGATTTGATTGATTGCGTTGGTTGTTGTTTGCACCTGCTGGAAAGCGGACGTGCGCGCTCGTCGAGAGCTTTGACTGCGTGCGTCGTGCGAGAGCGCCAGAGCGCCAGAGGGGGCCAGAGTGGAGTTTCGGCTGACTCTCGGGAGGAGACTAACACGAGACACAACCTGTCGATCTCATTGTACAGACACAGCCTCCGAGGCATCGTTGAATTTTTATCACCGATTTCCAAGATCAATTCGATTTTTGTCCGAAGGTTGAACCAGTTGTATTCGAGTGGAAGCCCTCCCAACACCAATGATTCAAATCCGTTAGGGGTCGCGTCGGATACGTTGGCTCAGGCCAGAGCCAGAAATTTGTTAGACCTCCAGTTGTTGTCAATTATCACAAACGCAACAAGAGCCAACACCTTTGTCGTCCGAGTGTTCGAAGCCGAACCCCCGATCGCGATCCTGCAAGTCTGCCAGCCTCTGAAGAAAGCCCGACTGCGATGCAAGGCAGAGATGACTATATCACTAACTTGATTGAAGCCATAGCTGACGAGACAGAAGCGAAAAGCCAGCGTGATTGACTGCCAAAAAGCGAGCCGACATGCGCTTTGCCGTCGGCCTTCGCTTAAGGGGTACACAGGATCCACCTATCCCATTGGAGTGAGAGCGAGCAGAGACGATGCCACTGCCACAACGATATGATGATCCATAAATAACAATGCCGCACAGGTTCGCTGGCCCTTGTTTGGACTCTATAACCGACACAAGATGCATTGCCGGCTGTAAGCAAGTCTCTGGTCAGCCTTTGCCCTCCTTTGATGTATGGAAATCTCCATTCGCCCTCTCATGAACGCCCTTTGCACGAACTGCGATCAACAGACCCGGCCTTGGAACACAGGCTTGCACGTGCCGTTTCGAAGAGAAGTTGGAAGAGAGAAAGAGAGAGGTTCTGGGCGAAATACAGTAGATTGACGAACGCACCCTCCCAGGAATGCAGCAATTGTGGCTTGCAGCGGAAACAATCCCGAGCTCACTAGCGCTCCAGTACGCTCAGCCTGCCTTAGCCGAGTCAACTATAGCTTATGCTGCCAACAGACAGTCTAGTGGGGCGCCAGAGAGACCGCAACAACAGCTGGTCCTAGTGCTCATTCTCGGACTCCGCGTCGGTCCGCAGGCTCTCCTTCTCCTTTGTAGCGGAACTGCAGTGGTCACCTCGCGCACTCTACACAACACCTGGAAGAAGCCAGATCAGACGTGGCACGGTTCAGCTCTCGAGAAGACCCTCTTCCATCAACGATGGGTGAAGAGGGAGAACAGGGTTGGTGCTGTTCCAGCGTCACGGCGCCGACCAAGCACTGAACCCTGTTTTGATGGTCAAAATGGGACATGCAATCAAAACCTATTTTTCGCTCCTAAGCGAAAGCTCAACTCAAGACCGCCGAATGTGTCAGCCGAGCAGGAGGGCTACTTGGCGAATGTCGGTAGCTGTCGCTAACACGTGCATTCATTGTTCGTTGTCGCGGTTCATTTGAAATGTTTGCTATTCTTGGCTTGACCGTGCCGTTCGCTTGCCTAGGCGAGCAAGCGTGGAGAGTGTTGGTCCAGTCTAGTGTCTAGCGAGACAGTACGGAATGACATTCGTTGCCGCCATTCCAGGCTTAGCTTCGTGATGCATGCTTTCTCGGCAAACGCAAAAGTAATCGCTTTGGCCCTCACGGCTTTTCGGAAACAGTTCGTACAAGACTAGCCTCAAAATGGTCTTGTAGAGAGAGACAGAGAGAGATGTCCGGAATTCTCAAACCTGGATATGGATCTACCTTTGCAAGTCCGTATGTCAGGGGGGCCGGAAGGGGGTTGTTCAGATGACGGCGTCACTGTTCATCTTGCTTCCACTTTTTTGTCCCCCAAATCACTGTACGTAACGAACTGTACCACTTTGCGTACCATTTTTCTCTCTCTCATTTTAAAAACAGCGGGTAGGTGACGGCTGTGCGGACCACTTGAGACGCTGTCTATCGGCGGCCGAATCTGAGCTGGCACGCATTCGGGCCAAGGCCTCTGACGGCCACCTGACGACCGCCGCCGCCAAGAGCCTAAGATCTGACCGAGGCTGCAGCGGCAGCGGAACTCCGGTGCGGAGGGGTGTTCCTGAAGTTTGTGTGATTCCATCCGTACGGCAAGAACAACAACGTTTTTGTACACACCCACTTCATCCTGGCGCACCCCCCCCCCCCGGAGTAAGGGTCGACTTGGGATCCAGCCCCCTCCCCGCTGCTGTTCCTGGAAGTCGATATTGTGCCAGAACCTTTTCGATTGCTTCGTACTCGAAGAGGGAGAAAACGCAAAGGTCGTCTCCATGTTCACCCTGCTTCCACGTGGACAACCCCTAAGTATTCCAGCTCCTTGCGTGGGAGCTGTGGCAGGTCCTTTCTTCTCATCTTGGCCGATCCAGACGGAACAACGGTGTCACCTGCTCACGGTGACAGCGCGAGACAGAAAGGGTAATCGGAGATGGAAACGATACCGGCTACAAACCACGCCATCGCAGACCTGATGCAGTGGACCCGCCTGCGAGGGGCTGGGAAGGGCACGACAGGACAGGCCAGGACAGGATTGGGAGAAGCCCGATTTTGAAGGTCAGCTCTAGCACTAAATCTTGGTTTTTAACGTTACCAGCCTTCTTTTCGCGATTTTTCTGGCAGAAGGGGTAAGCAAGCGGGGAGAATTAGCCAGTCCCGCTCGGAAGGTTTGATCAGCCTGCATGGGAATGCGCAAAGGAAAGGGAGACTGAATACCAAGCGGGCTCATGCGGCTGCGATCGGTAGAGCAAGCAAGCGGAAGACGTCGGAGAACAAAGGCCACGAGCAGGACGTTTCTCGGAGTTCATAAACGACTAGGTTAGCTTGCAGCGACAGCCCTTAGCGCGCGCATCTCTTTCTCTCAGAACAATGCGCTGCTGGCCGCTCAACACTACGTACCGCAAAAGCGAGGGTTCTTCTTTGAATGGGGGTCGAGAGCGCGTTGCAAAACCCCTTTGCAATCGCGCGCTGACCCTTGCTGCTTTCCTCATTGATTCAAAATCAGGGAGTTATCTAACCCTGTCCCGAGCCTTCGGGTCTCTTTGGACCGCTGCATGCGTGTGAGCGTTGAGGATGCAAGGAGCAAAGTTCGCATTGGGCAAGCGAGCTGTCGATTGGCATTCGTACCGTCGTGCTGGTGGCCCTTGCCAAGCCGTACGAAACCATTACATTTACAAACTTGTCCTCCCAATGGGAACCGGCTATCACTTCGTCGTGACGTTTGCGGGAACACAGACGGAAAGAAGACGCCTCCACGGAGAAAAGAAAGATTAGCTTGCTTGGAGCTAGCTGCTGGAGGACAAGCAAGCAGAGTCATCCTGTCTCGGTTGCAGCAAGATGCGAGATTTGGTGGCAGCGGCAGCAGCAGCTTTGTTGGACGAGAGTCGATGCGGCGACGCGACGGAGAGCAAAGCGGTGGCTTGCATGTGCTCCCGCAGAGCCGCTGTGCTCGTGCTAGCCGTCGTTGCGTGCTCAATCTTTCCGAGGTGAACCGAACCACTCGCTAGGAACAGCATCCGACATCTCAAAGTACAATAGCCCAGCTTCTCAAACAAATTGGAATTCCGCCCCTGCACGGAGAAGCAAATCTTGCAGTCGAGCGAAGAAGTGAAAACATATCGAATAGAATAGAAAAACAATATAATTCAGTTTTTAACACACACACACACACAGAGCGATTCATCATAAACGCAAAAATGAAAGCTTGTCATTCTGGTTCAAAGCTGACACTGCGGAGCTAGGAACTTCGCTATGCATACGAATGAAGGCGAGCTGAACTTTACTGAACTGTCCTTAGGTACTACAGCAGTATCCGAAGCGACCCACGCCAAACCACACCGGCAACAGCGAATCAAAATATGTTCGGGAAGCTTCGGCCGGAAAGCTGGTTCTAAATGAACGTCGATTCTTCGGAGATGGAAAAGGCTCAGAACAGCGGACCGCTCGTCCCAGATCAAAACATCCACGCTGCACCAACGAATCTGGAGCCTCTTTTGTCCTTATTAATAATTCAAAAGCCTCGGTGACTGCACCTTGTTCTTCTGCGCGGTGGGTGAGATTTGTCGGGTGGAACGGCGTGTTTACTGTACCTGAGGCTCAAATTTCCACTCGACGTACATTCACCGCGGCGAGAGCGGGGAAACGAAATTAGAAATTGGTCTTTGAGGCCACAGAGTGAATCCGTCCCGCCATTGCATCGTGTTCGGAGGGCCCCATCATGCTCCCGTCGCTACTTTGATTGGGTGGCTCGGTGCCATACGACTCCTGTTCCATTAAAAACGCTCCGAGCTGCAACACATCCTGAGGCAGGGCAAGATGAGCAGATGCCTCGCGAACGTGGAAGCTGCTTGCGCCGAAGAGAAGCTTCCGGATGTGATTGGCCATCGAACTTTTTCTTGCCTTGCTCCAATCTTACTCGGCCTGGGACGATTTGGTGGGCGAGAATCTTATTGGGTCGGATACCAGCATGAGGAGGCTGTCACTTCAAACACTCGGCGATGCTCTTCTGTCCTTACATCCTTTGAGCCCATCCGACTTTACGAAAGCAGTACGTGAGGCTGTGTTCAGCGATAGCAGCAGCAGCAGCAGCAGCAGCAAGCATGTGCCCACTACATTCCCTTTGTTGACTCGCCAAGACAGACGCGACCTCAAAGGAACCAACGTTACGTACTTTCGAGAGCGAAACATTAGAAGTAAAAGAGTACGTACTAGGACGCGGGCACGCCGGCCAGGCACGAGGGCAAGGGCGGGAAAGCGGACATTTGAGCGGAACCGCATGTCCACCTGTTCACCACCTGAACGACACTCAGTCGGCAGAAACAAGAATGAGGAGAACGACTGTCAAAGTGGCGCGAACACAACCAAGCGAAGTGGATCGAGTTCGCGTAATGCATAGGTCCTTTTCGAAATTGCACTGCTGACAGAAGAAAAAATGTTTGAACTAGCATATAGTTTGGGGAAACACCTGGCTGGATAGACGACTTGGACGTGGCTGCTTCCCCTTTTCCGGAGCCCGAGCCGGGCATGTGTACTGTCTGTCTGGACATGCTCTGTTAAATAAAAACGAAGCAAGGCGTCTTTTCTTTCCTCTGTTCCTCCTTCTCTTCATTTTTCTATTTCTTCGAAATTATGGAATTTTTTACTATTTGAGCTTAGCTGCTGCTTTACCGACTTTTTGGGAATTCAGCTAGACCGCACCCGGATCTGGTGGAACCCGTCGGAAGGGAACTGACAGATGCCCGAGCGATGCCGAGGTACTTGTGTTGGCCCCTCGATCGTCGTCAGGTGATCGTCGCATTTGTTGTCACCTTCGCCCTTTTTCCTGCGTGTTGGGGTTGGATCTCTGGTCCTTTCATAACTTCTCCGAGTTCTAGAATCACGCCTTCTGCTCGTTGCACAGATCCGTTCCCAGTTCAAAAGACATGGAGTTATCTCGCATTGACTAGACGCAAGCGTCAGCGATTCAGGTCCATGGGTGGGGCTTGCGCTTGGGCTTCTGCAATAATGGTCAAAATTTGATGCAGGAAGCAACATGTGGAAATGCGTCCTATCATGCACCAGATGCAGTGTTTACATTTAGCGGATGCAGAATGCAGAACACCTTGTGATCACTGCACCAACCCACCTCGCTGGACCAAATCTAGTTCGGATCGTGGTGGCCTTGTGAAACGCTGGGAGAAGAACTAAAAACAAAACATAAACGAAAAAGCAGGAATCTTTGCTCATCTCGCGCACGCCGCTCACACGCTGTTCCTCAAGAATAGAAAAAGCGAAGGGGAAAGAAGAGAAGAAGAAGGAAAAAAGGGGTCGAGCAGTGTCCCGCAAATTGCATTTTCGGGTCGACGTTGGCAAGAGAGGTGCATGAATGATGGCGTCCATCTGACCGCGCCGCTCATTCCCGCGCGGTCCTACAGAATCTCGTGCTGGTCCGCCTCCGAAATGGAAACAACTGGGCCCATCGCCGCCTATTAATCTTTGGTGACTCTCATATTTCTCTTTGAATTGGGAAATGCTTTGCGTTTCCCTTCTTTTCCGGGTTCTTCCTTTGCCGTTGCGCATACGCATGCACTGATGCAGATGCTGCTGCTGCTGCTGCTGCTGCTTCTCATGCGGGCAGCCCACTTTCAGCTCCAGTCATTTGGCTCTCTCTCTGCTTTCTCTTTTGACTTGGCTCGCTAAACCCACACACCCTATGCAAGGACTGCTTGCTTCTTGTCTTGTCGAAGGCTTTCTCGCCTGTCCTTTGTTCCTGCTTGACCGTTTTGCATGGTCTCACACCTGCATGCTCGCACACGCTCTCAGCCTCACATACACACGCACGCACGCACGCACACACAAAACTCTCTCTCGCACTTGCTCCTTCTCCTTCACTCTGGATTCTTTTTCCGTGACAGGCAGGGGTTGGCGCCTTGTCGCTCTCACTTTTTATTTTTGGTATCTCTGAGCATTGGTTTTCTCGGCATGAAAAGCGCTCACTCTCGATGTCCACAGCCTTGGGAAAGTCCCTTGCCCTTGTTCGGCACTGAACAGTGTCATAGAATCTTGGCTGCTGCTTGCATTTTTCCTTTCTGCTTCCGAAGCCACTTCGCCTCTGGCCTCTCCGCCTTCGCCCTCTCTCTGGCCATCCAAAAGGTACGTGTGTCAGGCTACCAGAGCAAGTCTGGGCGTATGGTTCTTCGTTTCTCCCCGGTCGACTCGGAGCTTTCTGGTTCTCATTGCTCATCCCCCCCCCCCCCCCACACCACCCACCGCAGTCGCCACCATCTATGTGCTGAACAGCATTCACCACCACCACCTCTCCTGCGGCAATCAGTACCAGCCCCAGCCCGTCCGATCGTCGCCGTCGTCTTGGTTGACGCTCGCTTTAGGTCCTGCTTCCGTTGCTCGTAGACTTGCCGACCCTCTTCTGTCGGCACACGCCCTCGCCTTTACAGCAACTCGGTCCAGCTAGCATCCGACTGAGCTTCTGTCCCGACAAGCAGTCCTTTCAAAAAGAACGTCTTGCCCCTGTGCTACCCACTGCCTAGTCTCACCTTCGGGTGTTCCGGCTGTTGTGTTCAAGCAATCACCGTCAGCCCTGCATCATGTTCCCTCATCGAGCTTCGGAAGGCGACCGAACCACGCTTCCGCCTATCTCATCACTTTCGTCGCACGAATCCGCCGACACTGGCAGAGCAGAACCACACGCCAGAGAGACTGGACCACGATTCCCTATGCGTGCCGACGGAGCTGTGCGAGAGAGACCGCCTCCCCCTGCTTCCGAACACCGTCAAACACCTCCAACCGGTCTCCTTCAGCGTCCACCGCAGCAGCAGCAGCAGCAGCAGCAGCAGCAACGCGAAATGGAACCTCTTCGAGCGGGGGCTTACCCACGTCTTGACGATGAGCCATACGGTCCGCGTCCCAACTCCAGAATGCAACATCACGTTCCACCGCCGCCGCCATTCCACCGCGATCTGGAGCGTGGCACTCCTCCGACAGACGAAGGTGCTTGGCGCTCCTACGATCGACCCGATCCACGCTTCGGTGCCAAGGACCCTTATAGCCCAAACATGCAGCCCGCGCCTTATGGCTCTCGAGACGATGCCAGATCTGCACCCTGGCAACGGCCCTCAGACGACCCACACCGTCCTCGCATGCAGGCTACCCCCGTCGGAATGCGGGACGACGGTTCTTGGAGGCCTGGCGCAGCCTCGCGAGACCGACCCGATCTCCACCCCGACGCCTTCGCTCACGAACGTCCAAGGGAAGAAGATAGGTGGCATGGCGAGCGACCACCAAGACCCATGTATCCTTACGAGAATGGCCCTGGTTTTGCTGGCGTGCCACCGTATCCACACGACGCTCGCAGTGCAGGGCGAACGCTGGATGCCGATCCGGCTGAAGCCAGCCGGCGCATTCGACGACGTGCGACGACAAGCTTGATGGAAGAGGAGCAAATGGCCCCACGCCACCCACCGGCCGGCGCACGCCCCTACCGCCCTGAAACCTACAGCCCTCCCGAGTTGAGGAGCCACAGCGCCGATCCGAACCGACCGCCATCACGACCAGGGATGATGGTAGGCATGGAGCCACCTCGACCTTCTTCGACGCTCGGTGTGATGCCAGGTGCATCTGCTGCTGCTGCCGTCTCCTCTGCCGGTGCGCCTCCCGCTTCTACCACCACCAACACGGTCAACGCCAACCGAAGAGTCGCGCATCTGCTTTCGGAGCAAAAGCGTCGCGAGTCGATCAACACTGGTTTTGAGGAACTACGACAGGCGATACCTGCTTGTCGAGACGGGCAGGACAGCAAGGCTACCATTCTCAAACGTGCTCTCGAGTACATTCGTGAGCTGGAAAGTGTGGTGGAGCGTCAGCATCGTCCGTCGCTCGAGGGCCATGTGTTTGGCGGTGGATACAGCAACCGGAGCCCGCCTGACGACAAGGACGATGTCCGTCGCTTTGGCCGCCCTGGCGGGGACGAGGATCGACGCGGTGCTAGCGGTGGGAGGCAACTGACCGGTGGAAGCAGCAGCAGCAGCGGCAGTGATGCCGGAAACGCTCCTAGAATTGGTGGCCTGCCCTCCACAGCCTTCACCAGTGCTCCTCACGTCTATGGGGCAGCATCCACTTCGGCCTCGGCCCCCCACCGCATGCGAGAATACCGAGACTATGGCTCACCTCACCTTTCGCCGCCCAACGTCGACGGAGAACAGGCAGAGGTGAATGCTCGTGCCGTCAACGGATGCGATGATGTCCGAGGTCCAAGCGCGGCCAAGCGCTGGGCAGACGACTCGGACGACGATCAACGCTCGCCTTCGCGCCGGCGCGTCTCGGATAGTGACAAGGACGGCGTCATGCATCATGCCCCGGCGGGAGCACACTATCTAATCGCTCGCCCCCCGCCAGTCGCCCATTCTCGATCACCACTGCAGCGCTCGCCCAAGCTGGAGCCTCCGCCGCGGGATTGGCAGGCCCGGCTGAAAAGCAAGTCGCTGGTCGACTCTGCCGTGCGAGTGTGAGCGAGCAGCCCTTTGCTGTCATCTCAGCACAAGCTTTGCTGTCCGCTTGATAACCTTCCATCTCCGGTCTTCCTTTTCACTGCATTCACTTCTTCGGTCTTGCTATTGTCGCTTTTACTATTTCTCGTTTCCGGCGGACCTGTTAATCATGTAGTCTACCTCTAATGGTCTTCTCTCTTCCTGTTCAGCTGTATGGGCAAACCGTCACCTTTTGTTCTCTTCGAATCGAAATCGTACCTTCACAAAGGAACCGGTTGTCGTAGTAATTTCGATATGTCGTGGTTCAGGTGTGATGGAGAGGATGAAAGGGTGAACAGAGCGTGGAAACCGGGACTTTTTGGACCGCCTTTTCTTGACGCAATTTCGAAGGGAAAAGGTCTCAGGTGAACAAAAGGCAGTTCTGACTGGCGTTGGTCCATGCACGGCAACGTTAGACCCTGAATTACCGTTTATAATATAAAAGTGCAGCTTTTCGTCCTGGCCATCTTGCGTCGACCGTCTCGCTCCAAACCGGGGCCCCAGCTTCCTCATCGACGGCAGCGACATCCACTCACGCATAACAACCGGTATCTCAGTTTCTTACTACAGCCGCCTCAGCAGACATGGTTCGATCCACGTTGCTCTGCCAGCTCGGCCTTTTGCTCGCTGCTCTCGATCAGGTCGCTTCTATCTCCGCCCAACTGGACGGCGAGGCGCAGCTCTACGCTCCAGACGACGGGGGGCTCTGGACACCAGCTACTGCCGAAGCATCCTACTTTGAATCTCTCCAGCAGCAGCAGCGGGAACCTGCTGCGGACCATAGCCAAACCCGCAAAGTGGCCATCATTGGTGCCGGACCCTCAGGCACGTCAGCAGCCTACTTCCTCAAGCGCGCCCAAGACCAACTTGTGTTTGCCAACTCGAGCGACAATATCGACATCACAATTTACGAACGCGAAACACGCATCGGCGGGCGCACCGCCGTCACGTATCCTTACGATGACGACAGTCAAAACCCGATCGAGCTCGGCGCAAGCATTTTCGCCGATGTCAACCTAAACCTGCGTCGCGCGGTCAAGGAGTTCCAGCTCGAGACGGGCGCACACACGGGTCTATCAGGACAGATGGGCATCTGGGATGGTCAGCAATTTTTATTCGAGGGTGACCAGAGCAGTTGGTGGACGAGCGCCAAGTTCTTCTTGCGCTACGGATACAGCGCCATCACGACTGAGGGCATCGTCAAGAAGCAGCTCTCGTACTTTGCCGGGCTGTACAACCCGAGCTTTCTGCATGCTCGGAGCAGTGCAGTAAGCGAGGAGGAGGGCGAGGGAAGCAGCCTTTCAGGCTACCCGTGGTCGTCGATCGAAGACCTGGCTGCGGCGGTAAATGCTACAGCGCTTGTCGAGACGACAGGGATGCAGTTTTTCAAGGACCGCAGGGTGTCTGAGCTGTTCATTGAGGAGATGGTGGAAGCGGCGACGAGGGTCAACTATGCACAGGATACCGATAAGATCCACGGCTTTGGAGCGCTCGTCAGCCTCGCAGCGTCGGGTGCTACGGGAGTCAAGCAGGGAAACTACCGCATCTTTCAAGAGTTCGCCCGCCGCAGCGGCGCACACATCTTGACGGGCGTCGAGGGCCAAGTTGCCGGCATTGTGCGGTTTGACAGCCTCACTCCCGAGCGACGCGGCCAACTTGCGCTGAATGAGCAAAGCGCAAAGCGGAAGCAGGTGCAGTGGTATATCGGCACCAAGAGCGGCGAGGGGGAGCTGTACGACGCTGTGATCATTGCCACACCGTGGCACAATGCGGATATCACGCTGCTCAACACGCCGCAGCGGGTGAAGAGCAAGCCGTACGTTCACCTGCATGTGACGCTGCTGACGACGAGTCGAGCCAGTCCACGACCCGAATATTTTGGCCTGGGGGAGCAGGACGCTGTGCCCACCACCATCCTTACGTCAAGCGAGAGCGTGCGCAGGGCGAGTAGTAAGAAGAAGACCCCGCCACCTCCGCCCACGCCGGACCCGCCGCAAGACGGGTCCGACCAGCAACTGCCGCGCATCACTTCTTCTCCAGCCGACGACCGACTCAAGAAACTCAATCTGGAGTTCTTCTCGCTCAACTACCTGCGTTCTGTCGACCCACCCTCCTCTTCTTTGAGCGGCGAAAAAGAATACGTTGTGAAAATCTTCTCACCCCACCCTATCTCTGATACCCTCCTCACGCACCTTTTCGGAAACACTGTCTCATGGGTCAAACGTCACTCGTGGGACTCATACCCGTACCTCACCCCCACCTCTCGCTTCCCGCGCATCGAGGTCGACCACAACCTCTTTTACGCCAACGCCATGGAAAGCCTCGTCTCCACCATGGAGACCTCCACCGTCTCGGCAAAGAACACGGTCGGGCTGCTGTTGAAGCGCTGGTACGGAGACGACTTCGTCAACGGCAAGGATTGTGATTGGTCAAAGCTGGCCGGCAAGGATCCGCTGAACAATGGGAACTGGGCCGGTTGGGGGTGCGACTCGGGTTGAGACAGAGTGAGGGGTTACTTCGTGCGAAATCGAGCTTGTCGTTCCAACGTAAACAACTTTGCGAGTTACTCGCACAGCATTGCAGAGCTTCCGACTGGGATGTGTTTCGGCTTCTAGGTTAACTTAAACAAATTTGAAGCTTGAGCAAAGGCAAGACGAACAAGTGTAGAAATTGCGATGCGATGTGATGCGGAGATGTTGTTTGAGAAAAGCAGTGGCAGTCGACGTGAGATGCAAAGACTAGCAGTGCGAACATGTTTTCGCACGGAATACGATCAGAAAGAGGCGTTTTAGTTCTACATCAAGGGTGCTGCGTCACTCCTGAGCAGCCTGCACAACAACAGCACATGATCTGAGTGCTTGCAGCAGCAGTCCCTCCGTAACAGCCCCCAAGCAGTTACCGACGGTCCGCAGCTCCCCCCTCAGATCTTCCGACAGCGGCGCAGACGAAGCCAGCTGCTCGGCATGCATGCTCTCCACTTCCTGCCGAAATTGTTTCGGACGTTGGTTCCACTTGCCTCGTCCGACAAAGACCATATCCTGTTGCTCATCTAGCAAAGGTCGGATGAACTTGCAAATGCTGCGAATCGGGTTGGTGCTGGTATCGGGTGTCGAGGGAAGGGTGACAAAGACGATACCGGCTTCCTTGCGTGCTCCTGAGCCTTCGTTGAGCGACCTGGTTGATTTTTCGTCGCCAACCTGTGAGGCGCTGGATCCACGATCGGTGTCAGCGGCGTTCGCCGTAGCAACAGCCATAATCTCTTCCGGGATCGACTTGACCGTCGCCGCAGCAGCAGCCGATGCATCCTGCTGATGAAACAGAAACCGAGCGTCGACGCGAGCCGCTTCCTGCTGATGAATGGTCTGCAGGTTGATGGAATGGGTGTGATCGTCTTCAGCCGCCAGCTGCTCCAAGGGCAGTGTCGAAGGCAGGACCGCTTCCAGCGCGAGTGACTCTGTGGTCTTGTCGCTCGCATCCCCTGCATTGGTAAAGGTAATGACCAAGCCTTGCACGCTGCCCGGCGAGTTGAGCACTATCTTCCTCAGAAACTCCACCGCTGCACGATCGTCCGCACCTCCAAAGAAGGGCACAATGATTCTCCGCACGCCCAACGGTCTCTGTAAGCCATGACTGCGCTCAAGCTCGCGTCGCAATGACGCCAGAGTTCGCTGTTCATGCGAGTTGGAGAGCGATGTAACCGATAAACGCGACATGCTTGGATCGAGCAATACACCCTTGGCGCACTGCTTGCGTAGATTGCGAAACAGTCGAGAGGGCAGCGACTGGGCGTCCGAATTGGCCTGCCAGATACTGACAGCCGCATCCTCTTCGTTGAGCGTCTTCGAAAAGGAGAGGCCGCTAGCAGCCGCAGCAGCACCCAGCCATGAAAGCCCTCGACCGTACGAATTGTGCGCTTCCCAGGTCACCAGAGCCATGCCTCGGCCAAGCTCCGAGAAGGCAAAGTCAGCCGTTCCCAGGCGGCGTTGTGCGCGTGCATTCTGGTGTCCGATTGTCTTGATCATCTCGTGACGAGGCACAATAAATGTGTCCGGAGGCACCGCATGAGCTACATTTGTGCTGGTCGCAGCGCCAGGGGTCGTAACGGTTGCCGTAAAGTGGCCTAGCTTGCGTTCGCTTGCCAGCATGGCCGACGTGGGAACCCGGCAGAGTTGCTGCACCTTCTTGAGACTCTCCATCATCTCGTCACGATGACGCTCTTCGGAGTAGTTGATGAGCTGCATGATGGACGAAGTGGTATATTCGATCGGCAGCAAGCGGAGCAAGTCGACAGCAATCTGTCCCGCTGCCTCTTCGTCCATATCCGCGCTAGAAGCTGGTCCGCATGATGCTGCATTATGTTGACCCAGTAGGTTGAGGAGGAACATGAGCGTCTTTGTCGCTGGACTTGGGGATGCGATGGCAACGGTGATGGGAAAATCGACCGAATCAACAACCGCATCTGTGGTGATGCGGTGAGATGCTCCTTTCTCGTCTCTCGTATGCTGTCCGTCCTCGTCTTGTCCCTCTCCCACTGCCTCTTGCTGAGCGAGACTGGAAAAGTAGACGTATCTGGACAAAGGCCGCACCGACATGGTTGTGCACAAGAAGCAGATGACAAGCATGGCAAACACCTTGGAGCTGACCACGTCGAGTTGAAGAGCAACATTGAGAATTATGATCTCGATGATGCCCTTGCTCTGCATGAGACTTGCGACACACATAGACTCGCGCCACGTCATTCCGGCCAACTTGGCAGAGGCAGCCGTAGCGCCGAACTTGCTGACAAAGATGCCGACAACCAGCAAGCAGATGAGGCCCCAAGTGGTACCATCGCTAAGAAGCTTGAAGTTGGTGCTAAGCCCACTGGTAACAAAATAGAGCGGAAGCAGCACGATCATGACGAGTGTCTCGATGCTTTCGGTCACCTTGACTGCAAAGTTGCCGTGAGGACAGCATACGCCGAAACTAAAGGCTCCCACGATAGGATGCACGCCCATTGCGTCCGTGTAGAAAGCGCTGACAAGGGCACCGCCGAGAGCGATCACGAGGAGGTGCTCCGGCACACGGTCGTCGGCTCCTGTGGTCATGTCGAACCCGCTGCGGACGATGAGGTGGTTCATGAGCGGTCGGAACACAAACCAAAGAAGAGAGATGTAGCCTGCCGCTGCCAGCAGCTGATACAGCGCATCGATCTGTTTGCCTCCGGTTCCGAGCGCTGAACCCAAGGCGAGGAGCACGTAGCCGATGAGATCGTTGCACACGCCGGACGCGATGGTGATGCAACCGAGGCGAGTGCTTAGGATGTTCATCTCGGCCATGATGCGCGAGAGCACCGATAGCGAGGTGACGGCCATGACGGTGCCGACAAAGAGGAAGAAGGTTGTAAACTTGACGGTCTGGTCCGTCTCTACCTGCCAGATGAGCCTCGAGATGCCGACTGCGATACCAAATGGGATGGCCATGCCGGGCAAGGTGATGAGCATCACTTTTTGCCAATACTTGGCCATGAGATCCGTATCGGTCTCGAGACCGATGAGGAACAGGAACAGCGAAAGCCCGATGTTGGCCATCAGCTTGAGCAGACCCAATGCTTGCGTGGGAACAATCGTTTCGGTAAAGCCCGGGATGTTGCCAAGCGCGGTAGGTCCAAGGAGGATGCCGGCAAGCAACTCACCAACAACGGCGGGCTGGCCGATAAGTTTAAAAAGCTTGCCAAGCACCTGACAAAGTACGATGATGATGATGACCTGGGTCAAGAACAGGCCGAACCCGTTTGTGGTGAGCACATAGTTGTTCGGATCGAACGCGAGCGGATCGCTGTGACTGAGAAAGCCATAGTTGAAGGGCATGGTGGCAACGCAGCAGGTGCTGAAAGGTGATGGTGGAGCCCGCCACCAGGACGGCTTGATGGTGTTACGCAGTCAGAGCGTGATCATGCGCGGAAGACATGTTTGCGGAGGGGCTTGTTCGCTGCGCAAGACCAAGGACATGTGGTCGCTTAGGGGAAAGCGGGCGATGCGTTTACAGGGTCTTAGACGAGGATCACCTCACTTAACCGAGACGTGCCAACGTGCACTTGCTGCGCCTCTTTTTTCCCCTATCCCAAGTGTTACTTCTGAAGGACGCGTGACCCGCAGATACCGGCTTCATTTCCCACCTTTGTTGGTAGAGCAGGTGTCGCCCTCCCTTTGCACCTTTCGTGCATCCAATCCCATGTATCGCACATCTTCACGCTACACTTGACAGCGTCACAAAATCTGGTCCGGTCTTCCTCTCCCTTCCTGCATTTTTAAGGGTCACTGGCTCAAATCCGAATCTCGTCTTCCTCTCACACTGCAGCCCATCAACGTCCGCATCCAGCAACATCGGAGAACAGGCGATTCACAGAGGTGCGCAAGTACAGGCAGAGCGTTTCCACTTAGAGTAGTCTCGTGCAGCTGGTATCGTATGTCTACAATGTCAGGAGAACCCGCGCGAAAGATAAAGGGTTCTGTTTTGGAATCGGGAAAGGGTGGTGAATGCTCGCGAGACCGGAACCGAGGTGGGCAAGAATTGTGTTGAAAGATCTGGTAACGAGAAAAGAAAAGCCGCTTTAACTTTGCTAGAGGTACTTTGAATCAGGTTGGATGGTGGTAGTCGCAAGAGAACGCCAATCATGAATGAGTACGGCTCTTCAAGCGCTTGAAGTTTCTTTGGCCTTCTCGTCGTCTACCTCCATCTTGTCCGACTCCTGCTTCGAGCTGGCAGGCTTGGCGTCCGTATGAGGGGATTCGACCAGCCTTGGTTCGGCACCCTGGCTGTCGCTGGACGGGTTGGTCGGCGCTTTGGCGCCCGACTCGCTGCTGCTCTGGTCCGACTGCTCGTCGCCGCTGTCCTCCTCATCAACAACGTGTGCTTCGTACACCACTTCGCCCTCGTCCGAGCGCCCACCGGGTCGGAACACGATACCCGCACCACTCAGCGCACCCGCCAGACCGCCAGGCAATCGAAGCGATCCTGCCGCTCCATCTTCGCCGTCCTCGCCGCGCGCCAATCCACCAGAGAGGAGCGACTGGATGCTGACTGTGCCGTCGTTGCCGCTCTCCTGGCCACGCGAAGTGGGTTGCGCGCTTTGGAAGACAGGCGCAACCTGTGCGGGAGTGACGTGGCCGTCGTGAGCCACCTCAATGTTGTCCTTGATCCACTTGTACCACTCGTCCTTGCTTCGGCCGTTCAGAAGCGCAACAATGCAAACTGTCATGTTGTCGCAGCCGATACCGCCGGTGTCGGAATCAGGTGCAAGACAGCGTTCCATGAGGTCTTCGCAGATGTCGTTGAGCTCCTTGCCATTGGCAACCGATCGCCGCACAATGTCCACCACCTGCTGACTGGTCAAGCAGTCCCAGATACCGTCGCAAGCGAGAACGAGAAACTCGTCCTTAGCGTCCACATCGTGCGGAAGCACTTCGGGGAAGGCGGTGACGATCTGCTTCTCTACTGGAAGCTCGAAGGACCTCTTGAATTCGAAATCTCCGATGGCTCGGCTGAGGGCCAGGTTGCCGTTGACACGACCCCAGCTGACGTAACCACCGGCATTCTCGATACGCTCGCGCTCGGAGTCAAGTGTAGGCTTGTGGTCGATGCTCAAGTCGATGACGGATCCGCCTTGAGAGAGGACACATCTGGAATCACCCGCGTTTGCTACGAAGATCTTTTCGACGCGCTTGGAGTCCTGCGCTGCGGTCTTGATGAAAGCGGTTACGGCAGTGCAACCCGACGGGTCGTTTGTATAGTTTGGATCTGCAGGCCGGGACAATCATATGAAGAGAGAGAGAGAGGGGCAGGCAACGAGTTGGTCAAAACGACGAACAATCGAGAACAGCAAGAGGCGGATGCGATAAGCAGACATACCTTTCTTGAGATCCTCGTCGACATCAAGGAAGGCCTTTTCAAGGGCCTGGGCGTACTCTCCCTCCTTAAATTTCTCCTCGGAGATGAGGGTGTTGTGCAAGCTGCGGCCGCAATACTGTGCGATTGAGGAGCCTGTGAATCACATCAACAGGGCAAAGCAAATGGAGAAAAGGGGTCAGACATCAGCTTTTTCCTGGCGTTGCTGGCAACTGACCAAGCGGCAACTGAGAAGCAAGCTTGGCTTTTACTCACCTCCATGGCCATCAAAGACACCGAAGAAGTTGCCGACAATTCCACCACTGGCATTCTGGATGTCGAGGATGGTGGTGTGCGCGTCCTCCATGCTGATACGCCATCCTTGCATCTCAGAGATTGCGTAGAGGACCGAGTCGTTGCCGCCCGAAGACGTCGTCTTCTGCGTGACGGGCTCCGAGAGTGTTTGACCCATGTTGTCGGATGGATGATCTGTGATGCACGCTGCGAGACAGACTGCGATAAGATGGTGTTGCTAGCAAAAAAATCGGCTTGAGAGACGTATGTGCAGTTTGTTGGCACGGACGAAAGCGGACGATAGAAGCGTCAAGAAGAGAATTCGGAGCGGAAACGAGAGCGAGGCTCAGCGTCCTATTATCGCAAGCTGATCTGGCCTTGAGCGGAAAAAGGAGATCGTTTCGTGAAAGGTGAATCGTTACGCCACCACGATCGTTCGAGCACGGCACTGCAAGGGTGATGATGCGATGCGGAGATGCCGGTAACGAATGCGCCAAGATCGAAGTGCAGATTAAGAAGGGGACGAGGTAAGGTGATGGTAGCGGAGGGAAAGAGACAAGAAGGGGGAAAGAGGAAAAATGCGTGAAGAGGATGCGGTAGGACCGATGATGGACTCAGTGATTTCGAGTCCAAGTCGAAACGAGACGGATACAAAAAGGACCGGCTTGAGCCCAAGGCAGGCAGGCCGTGGCGGCGACAAAAGGCGGCGGAAGGAGGCGAGACTTGACCCAGTAGATTTCATCGGACTTGAGGCCGCAACCTTTGGCGAAGGAAAAGAGAGCGGCCACAGCAGCAGCACTGTGCAGGCGAGGCGAGGCGAGCAGATTGATTTTCATTGGCCTCTGCGAGACACTGTGCCTCGAGGCTGAATTTCAGAGAGGGCTGCAAGCCTGCCTGTCTACCTGGGCGACTGACTTTCGTGCGTACGTTCTGGCGCGTCTGTGTGTTGTGTGTTGTGCGTGATCTGGTGCGGGTCTCAATGTTCTAGACAAGGGTCGATTTTCCTCTCTCCACATAAGCAGCCTTCTCTCGACTGGCGAGAGGGCCACGCAACTGCATCTTTCATGAATCCCACCAAGGCGAAATCGACTCTCGCCTGCCTCTGCACCACATCTTTTTTGTCTCCCCCTTCTCTATCGCTTTCTCTTCTCTCTCTCTTTGTTGGGTCGGAGGCTGAGAACATGCTTTGGTATGGTGGCCGACATTGTACAGCATGAGCCATGCACGCCATCAGAAGTGATGGTGCGGCGTGTATCTGTTTCGGCGATCAGAAAGAGAGAGCGAGCGCGCTCCAAATCCCCGCAGCTCGCTCGAATCGGCGTAACAAAATCATCATGCGCAGCGACGCACTTGAGCTGCAACCTTGCTTACCTTCTTTGCCGGTCTTCTCCAGCTCATACTTTGTTCTTTGGTCGTCCGTGGGCGAATAGCCGACCAATCGGCTATCTCTTCGCAGATGAGCAAGGTACGGCTTGTCTTGCACTGTGAGTGCTGCAAGAAAGACGTTACCTATCATGTTAGCGCTTCGGTCGGTTCAATCTCGAGCTAGTCGTGTGAGTTGGTGCAAGATTGTCACTCGCACGAGTATATGAAATTAAAATTTGTTAGATTGCTTTCGCTTTAGTGCAAGGAATCGCGACAGAAAGAGCCAAGCGCGTTCAAGGGAGCTAGGTTCCGGATTTCTAATGGTCTACTTTGAAGCAAGCCGAATACAAACGTTTAAATTCATTCGAAATGATGAGAAGCTCTTTTCCTTGTGCCAGTCAGTCATGAGGCGAGGCAACTGTTTCAGTAGCTGCCTGTATGTGCCGTTTCTTCTTCTTCGCCCGTCGCTGAATTGCGCTGTGTTGCGCTCTTGGCTGAGAATTCTTTTTTTCGGTCTTCGGTTGCGCAGCTCGAGCTCATGACAAGAAACCATTGGTCTTCGCAATCCTCACCTTCGCGATCTCTTCTAGACCTCCTACACCATCGTCTCCAACCACCCGCAGAAATCACATCATGCGGCCCATCCTCTTGTCGGGTCACGAGCGTTCGCTCACCCAGGTCAAGTTCAACCGTGAAGGCGACCTGCTCTTCTCGGTTGCCAAGGACCCTACCATTAACGCTTGGTTCTCTCACAATGGCGAGCGTCTCGGCACCTACGAGGGCCACAACGGTACTGTGTGGACCGTCGACGTAGACTCCACCTCGACGCTGCTCGTATCCGGATCCGCCGACAACCAGATGCGTCTTTGGGAGGTTGCAACGGGCAAGTGCCTGTTCGTCTGGGAGTTCACCACCGCTGCCAAGCGTGTCGCCTTCTCCGAAGACTGCACCCAGGTCCTCGTCGTCACAGAACAACGCATGGGATACCGAGGCTCGCTGCGTGTCTTCCGAATCAACCGTGACCCCGCCAGCTGGACTCAACAGGACCCTGAACCCACACGCACCATCACCTTCTCGGGCCCCAAGGCCGTTGTCGCCGCCTTTGCCCCCTGCGATCAGTACATTGTCACCGGCCACGAAGACGGCAAAGTGGCGACCTACTACCACGACGACAAGGAGCCCGAGAGCGGCATCGACGCCGAGCTCGAAGAGAACTCGACCAACGCACACACCGACGTCATCTCGGATTTGCAGATGAGCGCCGACCGCACCTACTTTGTTACGTCGTCCAGAGATAAGACGGCCAAGATGATCGACTCGAAGACATTGCAAGTGATCAAGACATACGCCACCGAAACGCCGTTGAACAGTGCCTCGATTCACCCCACCAAGCCTTTCGTGATTGTCGGAGGTGGTCAGGACGCCATGAATGTTACCACCACATCGGCGAGACAGGGTCGATTCGAGACTCGATTCTGGCACAAGGTGTTTGAAGAGGAGTGTGCGCGTCTCCCAGGTCACTTTGGTCCTATCAACACAATCGCCATCCACCCCGCTGGTACCGCCTATGCATCTGGCGGTGAGGACGGCTACGTCCGAGTCAACTGGTTCGACCCTGGCTTCTTCAACTCGAAGCTGTACGGAGCTGATCTCGAGCTCGCCCTCGAGGACCAATAGATGATATACCGCCATGCGTTCATTTCGACCCAAAGCAGTTGTTGATAGCCGCCTTCCGGCGGCCTCTGCTCACTCAGGTCACCCAAAATTAAAGAGCAAACATTCTAACGGGAGTCTTGCGCCTCGCCGACGACAAGAAACCATCATCTTAGGTGTCTTCTCTTCTCCTTTTCATTGTAAATTAGCTCAT
This sequence comes from Sporisorium graminicola, assembly GCF_005498985.1. Taxonomy (NCBI): domain Eukaryota; kingdom Fungi; phylum Basidiomycota; class Ustilaginomycetes; order Ustilaginales; family Ustilaginaceae; genus Sporisorium; species Sporisorium graminicola. The sequence continues at coordinate 38,084 of NC_043724.1, forward strand.
CAGCCAGCCAGACGGCCAACACTCAAATCCGCAACTACAGCGCTGCACCGTTCATATTCAGCCTTGTTCCTACGCGCTAGCCACGGAGCCGTGTCAATGTACATGCTGTTGTGCAGGCAGCGTCTCAAGCGCAAAGCTGCTGGATGAGCTACAGAGCGGAAGTACCGAGTCTTGTACAATGCTGGGAGGATCAGCCTTGTAGCCCTCGGCGACACGGGAGACTTTTCCGAACTAAGCTCTCAGCGATCAGTAATGAGCGACTGACTTGGTTACGCGACAATTCCGGCGAGGTCGATCCAACATTCCAACAGCGTCGGAAGATGATGGCCCTTTGAATCGCCTACAACTCACAACTCACCGCACCGCGGAGTGACAGCGTCAAGAGCTGAGATCAGACACGTTCAGCATTGACGCAGACGAGCTATGCACATATTCTACCAGGCAGCCTACGTATTATTTAGACAGTGTTGAAACGATTGCTAAAGCTTTGACAGATTCAGAAGTGGGTATAACAGGCGCTGAGGGTATATAGCTCGACTCGATCTCGAGCAGAGCTTGGCGCCGCATAAAACTACATCCAGTCATAACCTAGCCGCTAGAGATCCTTCGGAGAGTGCATGGGCGAAGTATGGGACGAAGAGGGAGAAGTTGTGGTGTCGGCGCTGCCGGAGGAGCTCTTGTCCGAGTCCCTGCTTGCCCTTCGGATCCAGTTGCTGAGCGTGGGCGACAACGAGAGCCTGTCGAGTGAGGTCGAGGAGTTGCGCTTCTTCTTGGACGATCGTGAAGCTGCGTCCATGTCTAGACTGGACAGCTCCGTGTGTTTAGCGGCGACACCCGCTCGTTCGCGTCTCGAGGAAGACGACGAGCATGTCGAAGCTGACGTTGAAGTGCTCTTTGGCGCAGATGAGCGTGTAGCTCGCTGCGATCCGCCAATCGGCGCACCACCGGAAGTGTTGGGTTTGACGCCGTTCTCGAGCAAATGCAGCGGCCAAGGCTTCTGGATCGCCTGCGCCATCTCATAGCGTGCTCGAAGCTCGGCTGCTTTCTGCGAGGACCTTCCCCCGTTGGATCTGTACGACGAAGACGAGGAGGCGCTGGATCGCGATCGGAACGAGGCTCCCGAAGACGAAGGCTCGCCTGCTGCCCCTTCGGGCGACTTGCTTCGTGACATAAGCAATGGCATGGTTGGCGTTGCGGCTCTGTGATAGTGATCTTTACCGTAATGGTGTTGCCGGTGCGCTCAAGGTCAGGAAGGAGTGAGAGAGCAAGGTGCTGAGATGCCGAAGTGGACGAGGGTAGGATCGCAAGGGCTCAGCATATATATCATCTAGGCCCTTCTACATCTACCAAACACAGCTCCACCTTCTCAGAATTGCTCGCCATACACTCAGCAGCAAAGCATGAAAAAGGGTCAGAGGCGATGGAAGCAAGCAAGCAAGCCAGCGCCTCTCGTCATGCCTGAGCAGCAAGCCAAGAACCACGGCCACAAAGTGTTGACTGCAGCAGCAACAAGCAATTGTCGAGCCAAGGCGAGGATTTTTTTCTTGGCGTTCCACTAATTGTCGACAGAAATAGAGCTGCCCCGCTGTCTGCTGCTGCCGAAAAACATATTTAATATTTATGTGTACTTTTTTTTCCCTTTGTAGGCGACAGGTTGCACCCTTTCGCTGAGCTGTCCGGTTTGGCAGAGCTCCTTAGAGTGAATTTAGCTGAACGAACGGCGCGGAGCCCGTCAAACGAAAGAAAGCAAAATCCCAAGCTTCTTGGCATTCGACATTTGAGGTCTCTGCCTGTTTTATAATTGGCCCATTGCGCTTTCCGTCACTGGGCTTGGCATTTGAGCGTGGCGAGCTCGCCTTGGCGCCATATGGGACCTGTATGGGGGCGTACGCATGCTCCATTAATGATTGACGTTGCCTTGCACACCTGATCGAGCGTTTCACACCTGATCGAGACCCTTGTTGCCCTTTGCTGCTCTCCCTCTCCCTGGGGTATCGTAGAGTCAAAGCGTTGACAGCGAACAGCTGCTCCAGGGTCCTCGTGAGTCAGCTAGGTGCCCAATTCGCTCTCCGCTGCTAAAGGACCCCTTGTCCGTAGCCGCTCGGTTTCTCTCGTTGCGCTTGATCAAGTCCAGCAAAGCGAGGTTAATGAGAGCTGCTGGGCTTCGCAAAGGAGCACTCCGCACAAAGATCCTGAGCATGGCGCTCAACACATTCCCGCGACTTGATCGAAGGCAGAAGTAGATGCCGAACAGCTCACCTCCTACGGTGCCTGCAGCCGAGTTTGACGTCAGTTCAGTCACGCTGCCCCGAACGCTGGCGCCGGGCAACCAGCTTGACGAGTCATCTAACGCGATCCCCTTCTGAATCGATTGACGGAAGAGAAGAGGTCGAGTCTTGTATGGTACTGCGCTGGGATTGGGGTACTTTCTGCCGCCGGTCTAGATGCGAGCACATGCCAAGAAAGCTACTATAACGCAACAGGCGCCTCTTTGAGACTGAACTCAGCACTTTATCCAACCGTCCGCCATTCCAATCTGCCAACCGATCGACGGGCGTCCTATGTGTGGGAAAGATCGAGAGTCTTGGCTGCGCCTGCTTTCCGCAGTTCTCCCGTATGCAGGCCAAGGGTCTTCGTCAAACGTGAAAGTTCAACTTATCATCGCGGCTACCTTGACTCTTGAGCACAAGCTCATCCCCTTCACTGCTTGGCTTGCCTTGGCACACACAAAACCCTAGACCCAGTCACCCTTGACCTTACCCTATTGGATGCAGGCCCAAGTCACTTCGACGTCGATGGATGGTTGTCACACTCGATTGGCTCTGTGTCTCGCGCTCTTGGCACCGCTATCTCGCCAACGATTAGGCTTCATCTCGATAAAAGCAACACACGCGCTGCCAAAGCCTACTCAAATCTAAAGACAAGCAGTAAGCAGTCGACGCATGAACAGAGATGATTGAACAGAAAAAAGAGTGTGATCATTTCCTCGCAGGGAACCGAGCCTGTTGTCGAACAAGATACATGAAGATGAACCGAAAATGCAATACTTTGGACGCTGCGAGGAGAGCCAAAAACGCTCAAGACCTCGCTAAGATCTGCAAGAGTTCGGGTATAGTGAACAAACCTCCTTCTTCCTTCCCTGGTCTCGCCTCTCACCAATGTGTGTCGCCAGAGCAGTCTCCTCATCGCATCGAAGCAAACGACGCAGACCAAGCCGTGAAAGCCGCAGCATTGTCATCCCTGAAGTAGAGATACTCGGTATCCGTGCGGGTTGTCCACGCCTTTTGATCGCGCAGGATCATGGCCTGCTGCGCCCCAAAATTGCGTCCATCGCGGTCAAAGCTGGAACGATGCTGGTGCTCCAGCCCTTCGCTCAGAATGTCGAGGTCGCTCATCATAGCCATGAGCGAGGAGATGGTGCGTTGGTTGGCAGCCTCGCGCACCCTCCTTTGTATGGAACGATGCACCACCAGCGAGCGGCGTTTCGACTGGTTGGGCCCATTGAGCGCCTGCACCACCGTATCAATGATGCGTCGTGTCTCGGTGATGACTCTAAGCGCTTGGCCGTAGTTCTTGCGCGAGATGAGCAGCAGCGAGCGCGTCATCATCTCCGAGACCAGCACTTCAAGTCGTCGACGCGTCACTGTTGGCTCGGCTACCACTGCTGCCAAGCCAGGCGGACCATTCGTCAATGGATCGGTGGAGTGCGTGTCAATCTCGAGCGTCAGCACACCCGGATTGGGAAGTCGCGACGTGTTCAATCCCGTAGCGGGATCTTTGAAGCTGACGTCGGCCTCAAACACGCCAATCTCCTCCACCATCTGCTCGAGGAAGCCCTCGGCTCCATCAGAGTCCGCCAAGCTGAGATCTTGAATGCCCATCCTCTGCATAAAGTCATCCGTGGCACTTCCCTGCTCAATGGGGCCCAGACCGATGCTCTTGCTATCGCGCCTATTCTCCATCAAGGTCGGCAGCAAGCTAGCCAGATCCAGTTCGAGCTCGACAAGCAGGTCCTTGGCTTCACCAAACTTGATCTCGCCGATGTCGATGTCGACATCCTTGCCGGACGAGGAAATGATGGCGCCTGGCAGACCTGCAATCTTTCGGATGCGGAAACAGTTGTCTTGAGGAACGCCAATGTGAACCTTGACGTCCGTCAATGCGACCGACATCATGGAGCCGAGACAGCCGGCAATGCATTCTCGTAGCTGGTACCATTCGCGCACAAACGTGTACGAGCCTCTGGTGTGGTTTGAGATAAGCCAGAGCGACGAAGGGTCGTGCGTTTTGCCGTAACCAAAGCAGTGGATGGCGACGTTGGCCGCCTCTGCTCGTGCCATGACCAAGTCCATCTGGTTGCGCTTGGGCCCGTCAGAGGTGTCGTTGATCAGCATCATTGTCGTCACCGGGTTCTTCGCTTTCCTGCCGAGCACCACGTCGAGGCCGACATTGACCGCCGTCACCGAGTCGATGCGCTCACTGGAGCCTCCCAGCTGGGTGAGATCGACGTTGAAAGGGTCCGCATCCGGTGTATCCCAAGGACGGCCGATGTTCTGGATGAATTCCTGCAACAGGTGTCGGCTCGCTTCGCGGTGCGGGTTGAGCAGACCTGTCCTCTTGACTTCGCCGTCGATACCTACGGTAAATGCAACAATCGAGATGCGGTCGTTGGGCCCGAGGTTGTGGACCACAAAGTCGAGCGAGGAACGAATGAGGCGCAACTTGAGCGCAGCCGACGAGCTTATGGAGCCCGAAACATGCTCCGGCAGCACCGACGGGACCGAGATCATGAGGACAAGGTCGATGGGCGTGTGAGGGAGCATGCTGGGGGGTGGGACTCGGGGATCTAGACCACCGGAGCTCGCCCATTGCTGATGCGAAGGCACTGTGTCGCTCGAGACCGAAACTCGTTGTGCTGCTTTGGCGCCGTTGGCAAGGTTGCTATTGTGGCTTGAAGAGACACTGGACATCCTTTTGCTGTTGCGCGCTTGGAGGGTCGTAACTCCTCCGTGGTGAGAGCCAGACTTTCCGCTCAAGACGGAAGCAGAGCCGCTAGTGACGGTCTGCGATGCAAGAGGACGCTGAGGGCTCAACCCGGGAGCCCCCGCAATATCAGTCGCTGTTGCAGTCGATTTTCGGTGTTCCGGCGAATCAGATGAAGTCTGAACAGTAGGAGCTGCAGCAGTTTGAGCAGCTGGAAGGGCGGAAGCAGGATCAACGTTTTCGGTCAACTCTTTGAGACGGGAGCGCCACACGTCCATGGTACCCGTCTCTCGGAAGCACAGCACAAATTGTTCGAGGTTCTCGTCATCCATGGTGATGCTGAGACTGTGTTCGTCCGCCACGGACGAGTCGAGAACGCGCCGAATGTGACGGAGGTAGATGCGACCTTTGAGCTTCAAGGCAGGTTTGCCAGTCTCGGCTTCGACGGCATTTGCGTTGCCAGCGTTGGCGTCACTATTTGAGATGAAACGTCCCAAGCCTTTGCGTCGCTCTTCAGTGACGCAGAGCAGCGCTTCTTGGAAGAGGTAGACGTGGAATTCACGGACCACGGAATCCTGACGAATGTTGAGCAGGTCGTGAAGAACGAGAGGGCCAAAGTGTTCGATCGAGTGGCCCTTCCAGTCAGCCACGCGATACTGTAGGTCGTCAAGAATGGCGCGAGTCGGATCGGCGGCAGGGGTGCCGGCCGGAGTAGCACTTTGATCTTCGATCGTGTCGGGGCGTGACATGACGTTTTGTTTGTCGCCTTGCTCGGTGAACCCAACACTTGCCTCGGGCATGGGGCTGCGGGAAGGATCGGCAGTTGCAAGCGCGTCGACACCATGAGTTTCCCAGCCTGTACCGCTTCTCTTGAGATCATCTGACCAGGAATCATCGTCCTCGCGCGCTCCATCTGCGCTCTTCTCTTCAGCAAACTCGTCCGAGATGGTGTCGAGCGCATGATCGCGCATCTCGTAAGGAGTGCGACGGCTAGGCACTTCGATGGACAGCACCGAGACCACATTGAGCTTTCCGTTCTGCTTTCCGCTTGGTTTGCAGTAGATGGTGGGGAACTCGGGTTTGGCTCGCAAGGTCGGGAGGGTCTGACTGTTGGACGAGCTAGACGAGAAGGAAGCAGCTGAGCTCATCGTGTTTCGCGCTTTAAGTGGCTGCTGCGACTCCAGTGGGTCGTCGTTGTGTGCTTGCGCGCTCTCTTCTTGGTCAGCAAACGAGTGCGTTGATCGGGACTGAGGATTATCGGAAGCAAGCGTCTTGATCCCAGCGAGCTTTTGTGATTTGCTGGAGTTGCCTTCGCCAAGCGCAATGGGCTTTCGGCAGACACCGCACATACCGGGAGAAGAGATGCTTTGCCTAGAAGCGGCACCAGCTCCACGGAATCGACTGCCCGAATTATGAGCGGCCATCAGTGCCTCGGGAGGGCCGTAGATGGCAGTGAAGCATGCGTTGTGCAGGGCATGGCCACACAAGGGAACGACGTGCGGCTTTTCGCCCGCAAGCCGGTGCGACAGCGGCTCCAGACAGACGGGGCAGTCAACTTCGGACATCTCGGTGAAAGTAGTAGCGCCACCCACGGTATTGGAGATGTCAGAGGAGAAAGTACGCGAGAAAGACGAGTGGGCCTCGCTCATCTCTGACACGGACAAGGTCCTGCTCATAGCAGGATTACGGGCGGCGGAGAAGGAGGCTTGCTGGCTGCGGTGATGGAACGAGTCGATCGAAGGCTGTGCCCGGTCAACGAGACCCGAAGGTGCGCGCCGTTCTTGGCGGTTTATGACTTGTACTTGGGGCACACCGGCACCCATCATACGTTCGAGCTTGGTCTGCCTAGCAGCGTCTCTCGAGGTGGACACGGATACGCTGCGTTGCGAGTGCAGCCCTGCCGATGCAACACCTGGCGAGACGACTGCGTGGTTTGCAGAGAGAGAACGAGCCGAGGCGCCATTGCGTGCATCCGAGTAGACTCCAAGGTGCTTGGTCGATGCCGTGTCGATCGATCGCCATAAGGCTTGAGCGTCGTTGCTGGTGGAAACGTCCTTGGAGCTCGAAAGTTTTTTGACTCGGAGCGAGCCGACGTCGAAGAGACCCATGGTAGTGGTACGGTTTTGCCGGCGAGGGGACGAAAGGTGGTCGTGGTCGATCTGGCGAAGACGGCCGTCGACGAAGATAAATGTCACAAGATCAGATCGGATCGTCCGAGCAGGTATTTGTGGGCGAATGCGATACAACTGACTTGTGAGTCAATATGCGAGATTGGCCTGTGATGTGTGTGGAGAGAAGAGCAGCGAGCAAAGAAGAAGAGGCCCGAGTGCACTTTAAAGGCAGCCTACAGCAAACGGGATCCTGCCGAGCTCTAGCGCGCACTTCAACAGTCCGGGCGTATGGCCTGTGGGACGCTATCCTGATCGAGCGTCGACTGCAAAATGGTGCAGGCTTGAGCGTTTTCCGCGGGGCAAATAAGAAGATGCACACAAGGATGATGTGGTGCGCGGCTTTAACGTTGGCAGTTTGATGCTTCGCACGCCTCTTGACAATAGTCGGGTGCAACACCCAACGCTCCAGCGCTTAGCAGACAGATCGAGCCTCGAAGACCGGCGAATACGGTCGCGTTTTGGACCGAAGAAGCAGAGATTAGTGTGGGTGAAGCAAGGAGCCAATGGTGGGCACTGCGGAGCGTGACAACGCGAGAATGCAAAGTGGCGAAGCGCACGTGTGCTTGTTTCGTGACGGTAAGGTGAGATACGAAGGGAACGCTTCCGACGACGAAAATGATGGGAGGAGGAGGAAGAGGATGATGGTGCTGAGAAGAGACGAGACTCGAGTGGTGATGGCAAGGGGATCTGACCATCAAAGGCCAGCGGGAGAGACACAGACGGCCAAGAATGGATAAGGTTCAGACGGCTGCGCAGGAGAAGAAAAATAAAATCGGGGCTGAGACCAACAGGCAATTCCGCCGTACGAGCAGCACTGGTTCCGCCTCGCTTGTCAAACGACATGCAGCAAGTTAGGCAGGTGAGGCGCAGCTCTTTACGGCAAATACTGTATCTCTGCTCGTCTTTCCATTCGCGTCTTTCCTGCTCATTGCTGCTGCTTCGACTAGACTGTTCTAGCCTCAAGCACTTCGCCGACGGCTGCAAGTCTCATTGTCGAGGAGAGAAGCTCCGGAAAGCGCCCACAGAGCGAGTGCTGGAGCATGAATCCGACGATGAGATTTGCTTGCTGCTCAACAAGCCACTGCAGCGCAATGGGCGGAAGCCGGCATGGTCGGCTGCTGCAGGTCCTCGGGAAGAGCACAACGCATGGGAACCCAAAAGACAGGCATTTTTTATTTTATTTTGTTTTTCACAACAAGAAAAACTCTTCTTTCCGTCCTGTCACACTGAAGGGCCTCGACACCTTCTCTTTGGGCGAAGAATGAAAAGCTGCATGAACAAGGCATGCAAGAATTGTTTCCCCTTTTTCCCCTCTCAGTTGGCGTAGAAGCGGGACCGAGGAAGGGCAGAGGCCCTTGCGCCTACCCTCGAGCCGTCGCCCAACCAACGACCGACTATGGACCAACGTGAATCTCGCAGCCTGTCAACGCCTTTAGGCCGTTTCGAGGGCCACCGCAAGAACCTTACCAAGAAAGTGCCAAGGTTCAAGAGTCCGTTGTCACTCGAGATGAGAGAGGGTGCCGCGCAGCTAGCTCAGCAGCGATATCGACCATTGTTGTGCTGCCATGGGTGCAGCGACGACCCAAAATGAACGACCGTTCGATTGTCAAACAACAGTCGAAGCTACCGACCCACTGCAGTGGATCTGCTTTGTGTGCATAAGCATACAGCACTGTGTGTGGGCGAGATGCGGCAACATTGGCAAGTGAGAAGCTGTCGTCGGCTTTCAACTTTGTTCAGCATACAAGCAGTAACGTCGCATGAGACGTATTTCTATGAGTGTGGTGCATGATGGAATTTCTGCTGCTTCTTTTGCCAATCGAATGCTATAGGTGCGAAGCAGAACTTCGCTGGATCGGACTCTGGAGCGGATATCGAAAATTGATGCCGTGGGCGCCGAAAAAGTTGCCCGAGCTGAGAGTCCGCCACGATTCATCGTGGATGTGGCGCCGGGCCACGTCTCTCTACCACAGCGTAAAACTTTGAAAGCTTCTGTTACGAGGGTGCACTGGTTGCTTTTGCCGTAAACGTATCCCTCGATACGGCTGAAAGAATGGGTAGCTTGGTCTGCCCAAGGCATTGCGGCCTTTGTTTCGTCACATTCGAGGTAACAGCAGCTCCAACTTTCGATGTCCACCTGCAGAGGACCGTCGATCCCAGTGTCGTGCCCGTCGTCCTTGCAAGGATATAAGGTTGTCTGAGCCCATCGTTGAGTATGGTATCGCATGCTAGGGTATATTCTGACCCACCTTGTGTGTGCAACACCTTAGTGTGAAACGGTAGCGAGGCTCGCATGCTCGACAAGCGAGCACCCAGCTGCCAGGCGACGCCGAATGTGGCTTTCCTTTGATGATCTGTGCGCACAGCTAGCTCGTTCATTAGAGTCTAGAAAGCAGTCATTGGGGCAGCATTTCTCGCCAGAAGCATCGAATCGCGATGCCAGAATGGTTCCGAGGGGCTCGTTGCAGGCGCTAATGCTGGGCGTCGAGATATCTTTGAAGTAAACCAACTCTTTCGGCAAAGCGTACCGAATGCGGCGACCAGCTACCAGCTACCCTGAATGAACCCGAGCCTGCGAACCGACGGCTTTCGGATGGTGCAGAGTCGCGTCCAAGTTGTGTAGTGTAGAGTTCAAGACGATGCAAGGGGTGTCGGCTAATGCTTCTGTAGTAACACGAGTGCTCGCTTGCGCTTTTTTGGTCGCCGTAGGACTTTTCTCGCGAGATTGCCCCTCGCATAGCGCAGTTCCAAGTCGGAAGCTGTCCCGATCGAATCGTTCATCGGCTTGGTACGGTGTCGCATCGCCACGATTGACCTGTCTTGATGCATCATGTCAGAGCCGCTCTCAACCTGTCATGCTGACAACGTGCTTGTTCAGCTCGTCAGCGCCTTCAGTCGACGATTGCTGCTCTTTCGCATGATGAGCAACGAACTCTTCTCCTGCCATGCCGCTGCAAGCGTCTTGAGCCATAATTACCATCATGCAGCAGCCATCATCATCATGACACACTGAGTCTAACATGGCTTCCGGTCTGGCGACTTGTAGTGATGGCAAACAACATACGACGTAGGCCAGCTCGGCTTCCGGCGAGGCACACGCTGACCGTTTCTTGGACGAGCGATCACGATGCATAGCCGAGCGGTGTGGAGAGGCCCATAATACCTTATCTTATGCCGATCATCACGGAAGCCTACACGGCGTCATGCGGAGAGGACAGGTATGTGGATGCTGGATCGGTGAGGGCTTGAAAAGTCTCGGCCATCGTCTCAGGAGCTGTCAAGCCCTATGGGCACAATTCGGGGTCGAGGAGACGCGCGCGCGCTCTCTCTCTCTCTCTCTTTCGTGACACGCGATGTGATGGTCTTGGCAGGAAAAGCTGTCCGTGATTTCGCAGGACGCGACCCCCTTTCTGGCGTAGAGTTGGATTCTGAATGTGCTGCCATGTTGTTGGACGGCGAACACGCCAGCTTAGCCCAGCCTGGGATATTGTCCTGTGGAAAAGATAAAGTGTGTTGGTCTCTCGCAGATTTATTTTTCTTTTAACTTAACTCCGGATTGACCTGTAATTTACACGCCTTGAAACGCGTCCCTCCAAGTCGCGTCCAGCTCCAGATCAGCCAGGCTGATAATTAAAAATTCCAGACAGGGAGGCGAGCATAATTCGCTCTGGCTCGGAGAAGAGCTGCAGGCCGGTCGAGGTTCAATGGCTCAGCTTCTGGTCACAACTTCCCAACCTTTGTGAGATTTCAGACGTCACGTCCAGCCAGTCCGCGATTTCTTTCCAGCGCGTCTCAGAGCACATCTCAACCAGCAGTCAGCCAGCTCGCGCTCGCCGAGGTTTGATGAGCGCGACGTGGTGTAAATGACGAACTTTCTACAACGCGCCAACGCGAAAGGCTCAGTCGGCCTGCCTGTCTGCTCTCTTGCCTTCTGCTTCGTGCTCTCATAGAGAGCAACACCTACGAAAACATTGGAAATTTTGCTTCCACAGCGTAGCACACAGCGCGTTGCAGTCACACGCTAGAGTCACATATAACTCAGCCTCGATTCCGTCTCACCATCTCTCTTCCTCCTCCATCGTCGCACTGGTTCCTCTCCATCGTACTCCCCCCTTTTCCTAGCATTGTTCCTTTCCTCGCATCTGCTGCCACGTCGTGCGCACGTCGTTTCTATCCCTGTCTTGTTCTCGCTTTGACACCACCTTTCTCGGCATAGCCACCACCACCGCATATACCATTCAGCAGCTTTCCAGCATTCCGCACTGCCATCGCGGTCATAACCACACAAGATGATCTACGTATACAAGCGAGGTAAGTAGTTGGGTCCGAAACGCGCGTGTCGGCCATGCTGGTCACCAGCACGTCAACAGGTACTCGTCTCTCCGCGTCAACCAACTTGCTGACGCGCTTCTCCTTTCCTTTGCATGCCACAGATGGTCGCAAGGAGGTGGTCAAGTTTGACAAGGTCACAGCTAGAATCTCCAAACTCTGCTACGGCCTGGACCAGAACTATGTCGACCCCATCGAGATCACCCGCAAGGTGATCGAGGGCATCTACGAGGGCGTTACCACCGTCGAGCTCGACAACCTCGCTGCCGAGACCGCCGCCTACAAGACCACCACGCATCCAGACTACGCTGTCCTCGCTGCGCGTATCGCCATCAGCAACTTGCACAAGGAGACCAGCAAGAACTTCAGTCAGGTGGTCCAAGCCCTCTACGAGTATGTCAACCCCAAGAACGGCCGACACAGCCCCATGATCTCGGACGAGACCTACAAGGTGGTCATGCAGCACAAGGACCAGCTCGACTCGGCTATCATCTACGAGCGCGACTTCCACTACAACTTCTTCGGCTTCAAGACTCTCGAACGCTCTTACCTCCTCCGCATCAACGGCAAGGTTGCTGAGCGTCCCCAGCACATGCTCATGCGTGTCGCTGTCGGCATCCACGGCCAGGACATCGAAAGCGCCATCGAGACCTACAACCTCATGTCGCAAAAGTACTTCACCCACGCCTCGCCCACCCTCTTCAACGCCGGTACCCCGCACCCGCAGCTCTCGTCGTGCTTCCTCGTCACCATGAAGGACGACTCGATCGACGGCATCTACGACACGCTCAAGACGTGCGCCATGATCTCCAAGACCGCTGGTGGTATTGGTCTCAACATCCACTGCATCCGCGGTACCGGCTCCTACATTGCCGGTACCAACGGTGTCAGCAACGGTATCGTACCCATGCTCCGCGTCTTCAACAACACCGCCCGCTACGTCGACCAGGGTGGCAACAAGCGCCCCGGTGCCTTCGCCATCTACATTGAGCCGTGGCACTCGGACGTGTTTGAGTTCCTCGACCTCCGCAAGAACCACGGCAAGGAGGAGGTGCGCGCCCGAGAGCTGTTCTACGCGCTCTGGATGCCCGATCTCTTTATGAAGAGAGTCGAGCAGAACGGCGACTGGTCGCTCATGTGCCCCAACGAGTGCCCCGGCCTCGCCGACTGCTACGGCGATGAGTTTGAGCGCCTCTACGAGCGCTACGAGGCCGAGGGCCGTTCCAAGCGCACCGTCAAGGCGCAGAAGCTCTGGTACGCCATCCTCGAGTCGCAGACCGAGACCGGCAACCCTTTCATCCTCTACAAGGACGCTGCCAACCGCAAGAGCAACCAGAAGAACCTCGGAACCATCAAGTGCTCCAACCTCTGCACCGAGATCATCGAGTACAGCGCCCCCGACGAGGTGGCCGTCTGCAATTTGGCCTCGATCGCCCTCCCCACCTTCATCGACCCCGTCGCCAAGACGTACGACTTCAAGCGTCTTCACGAGGTCGCCAAGGCCATCTGCAAGAACCTCAACAAGATCATCGACATCAACTATTACCCCGTCGAGGAGGCCCGCCGATCCAACATGCGCCACCGTCCCATCGGTATCGGTGTCCAGGGTCTGGCCGACGCCTTCATGATTCTGGGCTACGCTTTTGAGTCGCCCGAGGCTCGTCGTCTCAACGTGCAGATCTTCGAGACCATCTACCACGCCGCTCTCGAGCGCTCGTGCGAGCTGGCTCAGGAGCACGGCACCTACGAGACCTACGCCGGCTCGCCCGCCTCGCAGGGTGAGCTGCAGTACGACATGTGGGGCGTCACCCCCTCGGACCTGTGGGACTGGGCCGAGCTGAAGGCCAAGATCGCCAAGCATGGTCTTCGCAACTCGCTGCTGCTGGCCCCTATGCCCACTGCCTCGACCAGTCAGATCCTCGGCTTCAACGAGTGCTTCGAGCCTTACACGTCCAACATCTACTCGCGACGTGTGCTCGCCGGCGAGTTCCAGGTGGTCAACCCCTGGTTGCTACGCGAGCTCGTCGAGCAAGGTCTGTGGAACGACACGATGAAGAACCGCATCATCGCCCACGGTGGTTCCATCCAGAACGTGCCCGGTATCCCCGACCGCATCAAGAAGCTCTACAAGACCGTGTGGGAGATCAGCCAGAAGGCTATCATCGACATGGCTGCCGACCGTGGTGCTTTCATCTGCCAGTCGCAGTCGCTCAACATCCACCTTTCGGCGCCTACCTTTGGTCAGCTCACCTCGATGCACTTCTACGGCTGGAAGAAGGGTCTCAAGACCGGTACCTACTACCTGCGTACCAAGCCTGCCTCCAACGCGATCCAGTTCACGCTTTCGGTCGCTGAGGTCAACGAGGCCAAGGCCGCGGCTTCCAAGCGCACCGGCACGCCCGTCAATCAGATCGAGGAGGCCCCCGCAGCTGTCGTTGCTGAGGTCGCCTCGGCCGCTCCCGCCGTCGTCGCTGTCAAGGCTGCCAACGCAGTCGAGTCCTTGACGCAGGGTGTAGGCCAGCTCGGCATGGACGGCACCGTCACCAAGGACGGCCCTGGCATTCACAACCCGGACGAAGTTAAGGCTATTCAGGAGGCCAAGGTTGCAGCAGAGAAGGAGCAGCAGAAGACGGCCCAGCTTACCGAATCCGCAACCAAGGACGGCGACGTCGACCCCGGCTTTGCCGCAGCGCTCGAACGTCAGCGTCTGCGTCAGTTGGAGGCGGACCAACTGGTCTGCAGTCTGTCCAATAAGGATGCATGTCTCATGTGCTCTGGTTGATTCTAACGTCCTTTACCATGCTCTTCGTTGTACATTCTCACTGTCCCGCCCGTCCCTAACATGTACTTGTAGTCTAATTCGTTCTCGTTCATCGAACTTCGTCGCTTTGAATTCTTCTGTCAGCCTTGTTGATTGTTGATTGTGCAGTCGTAGTCGCCGACGTTGCTCTGAGTACTGGCAGCACACCTAAACATGTTGGCAACGGCTCTAACATGGCTCGTGTAGAGAAGCAGAACTCCTCTTATCCCTGGGCGTGCAACAATGAACCGTATGGGTCGGGTCGCGGCGCCGGGAACGGTAGAAATCGCAATAGCAAGAGCAAGCCTTTCAAAACCTCAGGTGGCGAAGTCAAAGCCGCCATGTCTTGGGAACTGTGCCGGCTCAAGGGGAAACGAAAGGCTCGCACTATGACTTGGAGCTCAATGCGTTGTTGTTATCATCACTGAGTCGACAAGGACGACCAGCCCCCGAACAAGTTCTGCTTCAGACATTTTACCATCTCGCGGAGGGGTGCAAATAGATTCTTTTTCAAGTCGAAGGGCTGCCATAGGGGGTTTCGAGCTCGGCCAGCTTGCCACGCGGTCGGAACCCTTCTCTGCCGCCACCAGCGGCGTAGTGCCAACCAGAAATCGGACTGCTCGCCCTCGAGGGAGGAGCCCATGGCGGAGGCGGAACGTTGGCATCCCTGTTCTCAACCCAGGCTCCAGGCGCCGTGGGAACGCCTTCAAGCAGTCGTTGTTCTGCTTCAGTGAGCTCTTCCGTGGTGCGACCGCAGTTACACGTGGCGTGCGAGGTGCCTGTGCGGTCAGGAAGATAGCTGACGGCCCACGGTACATTATCTGGAAGCGAGCGGGGTGTCGAATAGCCGTGATGACGATTGCTTCCGTTTTGATCGATGTGACCCGCCGAGGCCGGTGTCAATGCATGCAGACCGATGCTGCTCAGACCATTGCCCATCCTGCCGCGGTTGTTGCGGGTGGGACTCGAATTGCGGCTCTTTCGACCCGATCCGCCAAAATGAGCGGCAAAGCCGTGTCGTGTAGGCGAGCTGTCGCGCGAACCAGCCCGGGAGTTGGCCGCCGAGTTGAACGCGGAGCTGCCGCGAGAGCCGGGCAGCGTCTGATTGAGCGTGGTGGTGCGCTTCCAGTGTTCGAGCTCTGGATGCGAGTTGCGCAACGATGAGGGCGGGGTTGGTGATGATGGTCTCGAGTTGGAGGGCGACTCGAGCGAGTAAGGCGGGAGGTGAACTGTGTCATAGGTGCAGCAGCACGAGGGGATGGTGGTGGCTCGGCGCATAGAGAACACCTGTACCTTGGGCTTGCCGTAACTTTCGCTGTCCTCCCTCGTATCCAACACATCCTTGCGAGAGAAGAACACCTCGGCGCCCATCTCGTGGCTGACGCGGATCTCTGCACGAGAGCCCCGGACCGTACTGGGTCGAAGAAGGTTATCATCGGGCAAGCGGACGACCGACTTGATCCTGTAGCCGTTTTCGAGATGCATGGGTGTCGCTGGTTCCATTGGAGTGACGGGCGCCGATACCGAGCCGTTCAGTGGCAGACCAAAAGGCGAGAGGTTGGCAGGCCCAGGGCCGGCTCCGTGGCCGGGACGACCGGGACCGCCGTTGTCCATGTCTCCGATCCAAATCGAGTCCTGAGGGCCAGCGGCGTCCGTGTTCTGCTTGGTCTTGTACGGCATGTAGCCTTTCTCCCATAGACGTAGCTTCTCGGTGGGGAGCTTGAGCCAGCCTTTGCGCACATCGCTGTATAGCTCGAAGGTCTGTTCGAGAAAGACGCGGATGACGTGGACGTTGAGTCCTGCGGGTGGGTCGGGATGATAGAGACTGAGGTTCGCGGTCCCTCCTACGGTGAGAGAGGCCGAGGTGAGCGAGACAGACAGCGGGCCGAGCGCTTCGTGCACGTCGTGGTACTGTATGTCCAAGGGTGCGGGACCGCCGTCCGAGTTGACATGGAGCATGATAAAGATCTCCTTCCACGTGGAGATGTTGTTACGCGCACGACCAGCGCCGAGAGCGGTTGCGGTGAGAATGTAACGGACGCGACCGTGCTTGCTGCGCTCAAATGGTGCTGTTGAGGCCGGGATGATGAAAGCAAATTCGAAGCCATGGACGCCCTTGTCGAGGTGAATACCTTCTGAGACATTGCAGTTGGGCGTCTTCTCTTTTTCCTTGCCCTTGGATCGCGACGGGCGGACGGGAATGGCGCCAGGAGTACCGTCGTTCATGATCTCTACTGTTTTTTCCATGATGACCTTCTCCTCCCATCGAATCGAGGAAGCTGAAGATGAAGCATTCTCGGGAATGGCGAGTGTCTGCACACCTTGGAGGACGACTTTGACACCTTGGATGTGACGCTCGCTGGGGCACTTGATCTCGACAAGGCCACGAAGCGTCTTGTCGTCGCCTGGGAACTCGGAGTTGGGCGGTGCAGGATGGATGAAGATGTCCTGCGAGACTAGATGAAGCGAGATCTCGCAGGGGTGGTGGACAATGGAGCTGAACATGCTTGCAGGATGGCAAGGCCAATAGCACCCCGCTTTGCTGGGAAGGAGAGCGACGTCGGGGTGAGGGATGGCCACCAATGAGAAGGGAGTCGGTCAGCGTGAAGGAGCGTTTGGGATGCCGCAATGACCGATCGGTGTGGTTGCAAGAAGCAGGCGATTAGCGAGTGCCCACGTCGACAAGCTGCTCGGCTCTATGTGAAGCCACAGCACGGCCGACGGATGGACCGATCCTTGTCCGTTGCTTGAATGCCCTTTGAGGATGCTGTGATGGTGATTGTAGGAAGGAGACTCGGTGAGATTGAGTGGGAGTGTGACTTGAACGGATTTGCAACGAAGTGTGCGTATGTGTGTTTGCGTCGGTGGGACCGATTGCGTGTGCAAAGCTTATCGGCACCAGAGCGTCGGTCACTTCTGCATTTTCTGTCCGATGAAACTGGGACTGGGATTGAGCCAAAGTTGTCCGCAACCGCTCGTCTGTCCCTGCAGCAACACGCTTGCTTGCTCTGTGTGATGCGATTCTCTGCTCAGCGAAGTTTTTGAACCTTTTTTTAGAGATTTTAGCGGTTTCTGAGTTCGCTTCTGACTCCGAAGATCAGACAAAAGGCAGATCTCTCCACAAGGTGATTGGCGTGATTAGCACATACTCGCGAACAGTTCACAGAGAGACAGAGAGGGAGCTTTCTTTTGGGTTCTCGAACGTCGCTTGCGGCGTCATCAATGACGACGGCCAAATTCTCGGATGAACTAGAGCATGTTTCTATTTCTCTAAAGAGAGAGAAAGAAAGAGAGGTGAACATGCGCTAAGCGCTAACGCCACCAAAGCAAGGCTCAGATGACTTCCGAACGTATGTTGAGGATAAAGATTGTCCATGGCACCACCTGTTCTTCTATGCATCGATTGCAGAGGCCTGCTGCACGGCTTACAACTGGTCGGTTTCAACGTCGGAATGCAAAAGTCCGGTGTGCTGGGACCAACACGCAGAGTAAAGTTGCGATACTGCCGAAATTGGCGATACACAGCCACTTTTAGCTCTTTTCCGGCTTGATACTTTACAAGGCCATGAGTCAGACCGGTCGGCGCAGTGACGAGCAGCGAAATGACAGAGGAGAATCTGAGATGAAGTTGGCTGAGCCGCTCGGCGAATTTTTCGTTACACACACGTTGTCGAGATCCGAACCTTGAGCGAATCGCACGTCCGTTGCATTGTCCGACCACCCTCTTTCATTCCGTCTATCTCGGTCTTGTCGCTTTCTTCGGCTGCATCGGCACACGAAACAAACCATGCTTGTGGCCGTCGCAAGCTTCGTCAGGGGATCTGTGGCTCAGCGCCGGAGAAATAGGCAACCGAAGGAACGTTTCCATTAAAAAAAATACTCTCCTAGCGAGATTCAGGGTCCAGACTGGTCGGTGCTCGGCGAGCTAGCGAGTCGATCCCACCCTTCTTGACTGAGTTGCGTCGCCCAGCGTGTGCTTACAGCGTTGTGACGTCCGAAAGCGTGCCGAGGTGTATCATGCTCGGATCTCCTGCTCGCTGGCTTCCCTTTTCCGATCAAGGCTATGTACAGATCGATAGCATGGTCGATGGGACCTCCATCGCTGCCTCGAAGTCGCAGCATGGCGGCATGTGTGGTCTGACTCATTCCACGCACCAGATACTGTAATCTCGTCAATAGAGCCATCGAAGGCCACGTTGTTCTGCGAAGCTGCTGTACACTTTCACAGCCACATTTGCAGGCTGGTCTCGGTCGTCTCGATATCGATCGCGAATACCTTTGTCTAAAGCACGAGCTCATGCGTGCGAGTTGCCGGGTGGGACTCTGATCAGATCGCGGGCGTCCAAAAGCAACTCAAGACCGGCGACTTTTCGAGTAGCGCAGGCGACATCATCTTTTGATCTTCGCCGTGCCGTTGATGCGGGAAAAAATGTCAATCGATAAGCCAAAATCGCGGTGGTTCTGAGGAATCGCAGACAAAAACGAACTACGACGTCGGAAGAATTTTAGTTCTCATTTTCTTTCCGCTTTATGCACGTCTGACAGCTCAACTTGCATACAGCCAAAACGCAGCCAAAGGAGCTCAGTGCATAGAGTAGTCATGCATCTTTGGAGATTGCAAAGGATCATTGTAAGGTTGGCGCAGCCCGCAGACAGAGAAGTGGACCTTGATTACCTCGCATGTGAGCCGAACTGGGAGCAGTCGAAGGATCCCAATCCGGGTCCACCCTCATCGCGCTGAGGAAATGGCAGCGCTTTCGTCCGGTGAGAAGCGTGACACATCGACAAGCTCGAACTTCATCTCGTTCATCGGCCTTGAAATGTCGCTTTCGAGCTTGGTACCTGATACGGAACGACTGTCGCCCACATCTTCTTCCTTGAGAAAATTGTTCGACGATCTCGTCCTGAACGCTTCCGTTGCGTGTAGATGCTCGACCAGCCGCCGGAGGCTTTTGAGGATGCGACCCTTATCGTCCAGAAAGTGCGTTGTTACTCGTGCTGAGCTGGACGGCATGACAAAGAAGAAGGTCGTTTGGTCTACGCTCAAAGGCTTGTCTCTCTGACACGAATGAGGCACGCAGATGGGCAAGATGCCGTAGCCGCTATCATCTTTCGCATTGCCCTTCGTGTAAAGCTGCTTTTGGGTCCTTTGTGGCGAACTGCCCTTTGATGGCTTGGCATCTTGAATCTCGACTGCCGTTGCAAATGCACGCAGAATGTCTGCCGGGATGGCCGCTCGCAGGAAATTTGGCGAATCTGACTTGTCGTCCTTCAATCCGATGTGAGGACAACCTAAGCTTGTCTCGTTGTCCTTAAGCTTCTTCTTCTGCTCTTGTGCGAGTCCGGCAGTCCGCCCGGAGGCACTCTGCGAATCGCGCTTCTTCTTGGCAGAAAAGCCTCCGTTAATGGCTCCTGCCTGTCTGAGACCCCTGATGAATGCTTCCGAGATGGCTTTTCCGACGAAGCAGACTGTTCTAGGCTTCCTCTTCTGAATCTTGTCGAGCAAGACGGGAACACCATCGATGAGCTCGCTTGGAAGTAGCTCGTTGCCTTCCGCTGTGGGCCTTGGTGCCAAATTGGTGAGACCAAGTGAAAAAGGTCGCAAAGAGGGGAAATCGACGTCTTGTTCTGGCTTCATCCTCTGCTCGGTGATGCCGGCTATATGCAGCGATGGATAAAAGTGGTTGGAGCGATGTGCAAAATGATGGCCAGAATGTGACGACTTCACACCTGGATTGATGCCACAGAACATGATATCGTTGTGGTCGGCAAAGAGGTCAGGCAGGCCCTTGAGGTGCGCATAGATGCTGCCAGCCGCCGAGTTGGGGTCATCCCGCGTGCGTTTGATCCTCTTGCGCGACTTGTTCTTCAAGACACCATTCTGGCCGTGCAAGGCATCCCGTTCGGTCATTTTTGGGTCCATCACCTGTTTGTTGCGCTTCTTTGATGGTGAAGCAGATTGGCTCCTGGGCTGATATGCTTCAGGGTCGTCATCGTCGATGTCAGAGTGTGCAGACGGCAGATTTGCGAATCGTGCTTGCCTGGCACGAGGACTTCTTCGCAGCGAGGTCGAGGGCATCGAGGCTTTGTGGTATACAGATGACCGAGAAGCACCTGCGGCGCGTTCCCCTTGGTATTCGAAAGAAGCTGCAAAGTGATGAGGCAGCTTGGCCTTTTGTGGGGGAGAAACAGGCACACTCGGTGTCGATGCCATGCTGCGACGTGCTCCGCCACGCTCCACGTAAGCCGAACTCTAATGCTAGCTTGCTCGATTGGAGATGTTGGGTGGTGTAATTGTACTTGTGATGACCGGTGGATGGCATTCGAGACTTGCTGAACGGCGTGGGCTGACTCGTATGGTGCGCATCTTCAGGAAGATGAGCAAAGAGGTGGAGGCTGAACTCCGTCTTCCGAGTCTACAATTGGAGCTCATCCATCATGTCAGATTGAGCGCTACGACTGAAACCAACGCAAACCTGATTTTCAGTAGCAAAGGAGCGAGAGGCGTCGTCGCGTCTCCGTTGGACTGCATTTACGCCCAGTACATCACACATCGCAGTGTGCAGCGGACTAGACAAGCGGTAATGGCTGTGTCCAAGCATCGACGCTTGTTGAAATTGGAAAAGGGTCCAAGTGTCAGTTTCTCGAGCACTGTTAATTTGAGCCACGCTGGCATGTGTGCCTGTCAATCGACGATGGAGTGCGAGTGCAAGGGTGGACGAACAGACAAAGACGCACCGCAATCTTTGGATGTGATGGGTTGCGGAGCCCGAAATTTCGCAAGTGTGCTTCTTCGCTTGTGTGTTGCGCTCGCTCCTTAGCCAAGGGGCTGCTCCTTGATCCTCATTCCAGGAAATCACCATCGCGCAGAGGTCTTTCTTTCATCACCTTGCTCTGCATACACGCTTTGCTTGCTCGTTACCTGTCCTCGTCCAAGTTTCGCTCCCATCACACCCTCTCGGACTCGCAGGAATCGCCGTCGAACTAAGACCGCTCGACCCCGGATCGCGAGCTTGCTTGCGCCTCGGATGTTCATCTAGCTCGATCAACACTGCAGTTGCATCAACCGCCCTCGTATCAGCAGACGGCTCGAGCTGCCTCATTCAGACCATGACTGGACGATCTTGATCGCAAGAACAACGTCAGATCCGAGACTATCATGAGCTCCATCGCTTTCCCCGCCTTTGAGCGGGCTCAGCAGGAGCACATGGCCTTCGATCGCACCGCACAACAGCTGTACCAAGCGGTCGAGGACGCCAGCTGTGCCCCACCAAGCGCTCCGATCGCCTCCGAGTACGGAACCAACAACGCTGCGCACGCAGCGGTGATCGACAATACTGATGCTCCGACGTCGCAGCTGGCTTTAGGCGTGCACCGATCCGAAGCGCAGGCGCCACCACCACTCAAGCCCAAGATTACCAAACGGGTCAACGCTCGTCTCCAGCTGGCAGCTGCTCTTATCGAGGCAGACAACGAGCGCATCCTCGAAAAGGCGCAGTTCTGGCACATCTACCATCCTCCGCAAGCGCACGACCTCGTCCATCCTCCACCCCCTCCGCAGCCAGCGCTCGCCAGTCAGAGCGCCATCTTTGCCCCATACCGCGAAGGTGCCGACATTGCAGTTAAGCGCCATGTCCGCACCTGGAGTGCAGCCACCGGTCTATCCCGTCTGCTCGACCCCGATGACGATGGCAAACGGCCTAGTATCGACTTTTTGGGCGTGGCTTTGCCTAACGAACAGCGCGCTCGCAGTCGCGCTGGCAGCAGTGTCGGTCCACTCGCAGACACCCGTCCGCCACACAGTCGAACCAACAGCCTGTTGTCCAATGCCACTACCTCTGTCCTCGGCCGCACATCCAAGCTTGGATCCCGCCCAGCCAGTCTCCTCGAACGTGCGGACGACGACGATGCCGCAGCCGCCTCGGATGCAGAGGCGCTCAGCCAGTGGGGGGTGGACAAGTTCCTCAGCAAGGACGAGCGCGAACGCATAGCAGGACAACGCAGTCGCGCACAAAGCTTGGCCGGCAGCACACGACGTTCCTCCTTTGAACAGCTCGCTCCCTCCTTGACGGCTCGTCAATCTATGGACGCGGATCGAAACGTATCCA
This sequence comes from Sporisorium graminicola, assembly GCF_005498985.1. Lineage (NCBI taxonomy): Eukaryota > Fungi > Basidiomycota > Ustilaginomycetes > Ustilaginales > Ustilaginaceae > Sporisorium > Sporisorium graminicola. The sequence continues at coordinate 60,475 of NC_043724.1, forward strand.
GCCGAGGTATCGCAGCGAGCAGAGCTAGCTCTGAAATCGTGGTCCCCTCGACCGCAACCGCTGCACCCGAAGACTCAAAGCTTGAACTCTTGGCCAAGATCAAGCTATACCGAGAACGTCAGGAAAACCTTCCGCCTTCCGAGTGGGCCGGTCCAGGACCCACAGCCACCAAGGATCAAGTTGTTGAGCATATCATTGCTTCTGCAGATGATAACAAGCAAATGTCGCTTAGGCAGGCATCCCGCGAACTGAACCATACACCACCTCCAACCGCTTCCGACGGAGTCGAACAAGCCAGCAACGCAACAGCACCTGCCCCAACTGGCTCCATCATGGATCGACCTCGCCCGTCTTCTCGTGCCGAATCCACTACCTCATCTGTGTTCTTGACAGCGCCGCTTGAAAAGCCCAGTGGCGACGCTCACCATGCCAACGAACCTCCACAATCACACGACCAGGTGCCTGGTCAAGCTACTGCTGAGATCGCGGGAACAGTTTCGACTCCGATTCAAGCGATACCTGTTAGCCAAACAACGACCGCGACAACCCCGACTGTGTTCGACGAGGAGGGGCCTGCCCAAGCACATGACATGGTCGGCGTTGGTTCTTACTCGCGAAATCAATCTCGCCGAAACTCGTTTCTTGCGGGACCTCTGTTCAATCCTCACAGAGAGTCGGCAAATTTATCCGACGCTCCTGGGACCCAAGCACAAATGGCTCATTTTGCACCTCTAGCCGCTGCACCGTTGGCCCCAGAGCCAGAACCTTTCGGCAACCCGCGCATTCAACGCCGAAGCTGGACCATGGATCAATTTGCTGAGCACGATCTTGGTCTCGGTCCAAGTCCTTTCGCCGCCGCTCTCCAGGCTGCTAGCCCAGGCTTCAACGATGCCGCCGAGATCCGCTCCCTGGGTGCAGATCCGACCAGCGTTGCTTCCCCCGCCATCAACTTTAATGGTCTCTCTACGCGTCAGCTCCAGAACATGGCACGCAACTCGACGTTCCCTTCGCACCTCGGTATCAATCGTGACCTCCTCGCCGAGGAGGTGTTCGACGATGACGACGACGACGAGATGCTCAGGCAGAACGAATTTGGAAACGTGCCAAAGCGTCGAAGGCAGTCTTCGTTCGATCTCACTGCGCTCGCTCACGACCTGGCCCAGACCGGAGGCGCTAACTTTGAAATTCGACTAGGTGATGGCGCTGCCCCTGACTTGTCATCGGCCAATTGGGGCAAGCCACGAAAGAAGTGGTTCCGTTTGAGCATGATGATGGACGCCAAGGGCAAGCCTGCCAAGACCAAAAAGGTTGCCGCCGTCAACGGAGCCGAGGCAGACGGCGAGTCAGATGCCGACATTCTCGACGGTCCTGTTGTAGACGCAGACCAACTCAGGGTGACGGACAAGCAGGTCACTGACCTCTCCGACCTGTACGCTGCCGAGCCCTCGGCGAACATGGCGAGCGATCCATATTCTGCTCAGAAGGATGAGTCGGACGGCATCGATGACGATTATGTCAGTCCGCCACGTCGAGGACCCCTTCGCCCGCTCGGTCTAGCTGCTCGTACGCCCAAGACCATCCTAATGCCTCCACCCTTGCAGGGAACCGAGTTGGCTCCCAAGCTGCGCCTGACAGATGTCGCGCCCGAGTCTGTGACTGCTCCTCCCGCGTCGAATCGTCACAGCCTGCACGTTCCTGATGGTTTTGTGCTTCACAACACGCGGGGCGGGTTGCCGCCGATGCGCAGCCTGGTCGTGCACAGTGCCAACGGGCCCCGGCCCATGTTTGCAGCCAAGTCTGGCAACAAGAAGCACGAAGAGGCTGCTGCACGTCTCAAAGCTGTCGAGGTGGGCAGAACGGTCCAAGTGCCGGCCGCCGCACCTCGAGGTATTGGACGTCGTGCTGCTGCGCCGACCACTGCCCTCTTTCGTAACCATCTTGTGCAGCACGAAGACGAGCGCGAGGGATGGGGTTTCGAGGCAGGCACACGCGTCGACGACATCTTCGACCCTAATAACGCTGACGACTCGGATGACGACGACAAACCACTTGCAGATATCAAGAAGCAGAGTCGATCGGCCAAACGTGCCGCCAAGCGTCTTGCCAAAGAGAAGCGCAAGCGCAAGGCTGTGCGCAGAATCCGCAGGGCTAAGAGGGAAGAGGCGCTCAAAGAGGGCAAGTCCTTCAAGGACGTCGGTGTCGACGAACTCAGCCCCGACGAGGATTTGGATCTCAGTAGCACGACGACCGAAGAGGAGGTCACCGGCTCCGAGACCGATTCGGACCTTTGGGCGAGCGACGACGACAAGCGATGGATCGATGACAGTAAGCCTGCCGGTAAACTGTACGGCAAGAGTCTTCTCGATCTCGCCACAGAACGCACCACGGAGCGCAAGTCCAAAGCACGCTTCTACGGCCAGGTGCAGCTCGAGGACGGCGAATTCGCTGCGCTCCAGGTCGATGGCGATGGCGATGGCGTGTCACAGCGTTTTGCCGGTTCCTCTTACGACGACGGCGCATCTGTGGCACCCAGCATCGCCCGCAGCTTCCGAGACAAGCCCGTCGGCTTCAACGACACCCGTGAGCGTATGGAGGCCGTCTTTGGCGCCGATCAGATCTGGGCAAGAGAGATGGCCAAGAGGCAGCAAGACGAGGCGCGTGAGGCTGAGGAAGCCAAAGCGAAGGCCGATTTCGAAGGGGCAGCTCAGCAACAACGAGACGCCGAAGCAAAGGCCAAGAAGGAGCGCGGCCTCTTTACCGTAAACAAGAGGAATAAGAAGATTCGTGGGCCCGTGCTCGGCATTTCGAACGATTCTGCGATTCACAGCGTGGTCAGCTTCACCGGCTCGGATGCTGGCGCGTCGAATACGGGTTCTCATAGAGCTCCTGGAGCGGGAGAAGAACCAGCTGAGCTTCCTGAGCGAAGTCAGACCCCAGCCGAAGCTCCTGTTATCGCCCTCGACATCACCATGGATGCCGAAGCATCAGAGGAAGGACGATCTGGCCGAAAGAGCCTGAACCTGCTTGCCGGTGAAGAAGACGCTGCCCAGGAGTGGCTCATCACGTCGGATGCCGAGGAGGAGGAAGAGGATGGCCAAGCTGCGGAGTCGAGCGATGATGACATCCCCCTGGCTCAAGTGAAGAAAAACGTGGCTTCGCGCCCGACCTCGCTGGCGGCTGGACTCTCGCTCAATCCAGCACAGTCTGGCGGTCCGGATTCGTCTGATGAGGAATTGCCACTGGCAGCACTCAAGGAGAAACGCATCCGACAGTCGATGCTCCTCGGCGGCGGCAAGCTGGACTTGGACTTTTCGTCGGCGCATAATGGCGTTTCGGACGTTCGATCCACGTCAGCTTCGTCGCCTCGTTCCGGGAGCTTGCGAGACATGACAGGCACTCTGCAAGATGGTGGCAAATCACCCCTATCGCGAGAAGTCGCTGGCAGAGCCGCGCACTTTGTGCAAGACGACGATTCGGATGAAGACCTGCCTCTCGGCCAAAGACATCCTGGCGCCGATGCGGCGCTAGCAATTATGCGCACGGCTCTCGAGAATCAGAAAAGAGCTCTCAAGGAAGCTAGGCAAGCAGAAAAGGCGCAGAGGAGGGCTGCCAAACTGGCCCGGCAGGCCAGCGCTGATGACGCAACTCATAGTCAAGGCCAGGAGCAGTCCAAGCTGGACAGAGACGCGAAGGACGCGAACGAGGACGATGAAAGCGAGGAGGAGGATAGCGATGATGACAAGCCCCTGGGCTACGTCCATCCTCAGGCAGCCATTATCGCCGAGCAAGCCGCGTTAATCCGACAGCTGCAGTCCGAGATGGAGCAACAGCAGCAGTCGCGACTGAGCAGTCTGCCGTCTCCTCAGTCCGGCATCATGTCGCCATCTGGAGTGGATCTGCGCTCTTCGATGATGTTGAACAGGATGAGCGCGCTTCCCAGTATGGTTGGCAGCATGGGCGGCATGGGAATGGCCGACCCACGTCAATCAATGATCGGGCTTCCAACCAATGGGTCGATGATGATGGGCATGCCTCAGTTTGACGGCTTGCCTGCTTCTTCGCCTGGCCTGCCATTCAGCATGTCTATGTCGACGCCCTTGCAAACAGGAATGCCCATGGCCGGCTCGCAGATAGGCTTGTCGGGTGGCGTGCAACCAGGCGTCATGTCTCCGGCCATGTCGATGCCTATGCAGATGGGACCAGCAATGACGCCGAATCCGATGTCCATGATGCTGGATCCCAAAGTCTCGTCGATCCACAATTGGCGAACGCAGGTGCCCGCCGAAGCCACCGCCACCATCACGCCGCCGGGAGGTGCCTCGGCCGTCAATTCGGCTTAATGGCGACGAAGCAACGAGACTGGAGCGAGACATGTTTATAATTACTACAATGGACAAGGATGAAGTTGGACCGATGCGCACACTGTGCCCTGCGTTGGGAACAGAGGCAGCTGTGAGCCATGGTAAGAGAGTGGTGGTAGTGAGGTGACATTACTATCGAGATCTGAGATTGACTGAGACCGATCTGTCCGATCTGGTCAAATTGCTGTCGTGAAAGTCATTTTTCTGGCGGAAGCTTCTGGATGGCACAAGAGCGCAAGAGAAGCTCAAAGACGTGAGCAATGGAAAGTGGAGGAAAAAGCGGCGAATTGACGGATCTTTCAGCTGAGTTCCATGCAATTCAAAAGTGACCGTGCATTTCCATTTGTCCCTCCTCGCGATCCATCCTTCTTGCTTCCGTTCCCTCAACACTTGCTCTTGAGTTGCGTATAATTCACCACACACCACACATTCAAAAGAAACTCGCATTGAGCATCACCAAGGGCTCGAACAACGATACTTATCGTAGCGGCCAACTCAGTGCATTCTGACATCGCGTACTACACCATCACTCGTCACGGCTACCACTACGATCGAGTTGCAGCTTGTCTAGCAGTTCCTTTCGACTATTCACAGCACAGCAAAAGTACGCACTGCAATTGACGCACGGCGCATTTCTATCTACTTCACTCCTTCAAAGGCATTCCGAAACAACCTTGCGATAGACCATCGTCAAGATTAGCCGCCAACAAGCCCCCCGCGGACCCCCACCCCACAAGAGGCAGCGCACCTCCCACTCCCACTCCAAACACACTCCTTCCGGTTCCTCCACCAGTGCAACCATGGGCAAAGACTACTACCAAGTGCTTGGCGTCTCCAAGGATGCGGACGACGAGACGCTCAAAAAGGCTTACAAGAAAGCCGCACTCAAATGGCATCCGGACCGCAACAAGGACAACATCGATACGGCCAACAAGAAGTTCAAAGAGGTCGGCGAGGCGTTCGAGGTTCTGAGCGACAAGGACAAGCGCGCCATCTATGACCAATTTGGAGAAGAAGGGCTCAAAGGCGGCGGCCCACCCCCACCGGGAGCCGATGGTACGGGTGGAGCAGGATTTGGCGGATTCCCAGGCAGCTCCGGTGGCTTCAGCGGATTCCCTGGAGGCGGGGGTAGGACTTTCACCTTCACCTCGGGCGGTCCCGGTGGTATGGGTGGCATGGGAGGTGCGGGCGGATTCAGTCCCAGCGATCCAAACGATATTTTTGCTAGCATCTTTGGCGGTGCTAGTCCGTTTGGTGGCGGCATGGGTGGCATGGGAGGTATGGGAGGTATGGGCGGAATGGAAGACATGCTTGGCGGCGGTGGCGGAGCCAGGCGCAAAGCGGGAGGCGGTATGCCCGGCGGTTTCAGCTTTGGCGGTGCTCCAGGCGGCCCCACCCCCGCTGCCGCTGAAAAGCCCAGCGACGTCGAGAAGCAACTGCCGCTGTCGCTGCAAGACCTCTATACGGGCACCACCAAGCGTCTCAAAGTCGGGCGCAAACTCGCTTCAGGCGGCTCGGAGGAAAAAGTTCTCACAGTCGAAGTGAAGCCCGGCTGGAAAAAGGGCACCAAGATCCGCTTCAGTGGAGCAGGGCACGAAGTGGCACCGGGGTCGTTCCAAGACGTAGTGTTCATCGTCGATGAGAAGCCGCATCCGCACTTCCGGCGCGATGGCGACGATCTGCGCGTGACGATTCCGCTGCAGCTCGTGGACGCGCTCGACCCGCCCAAGCCGGGCAAGCCGGGATCGAGGAAGCAGATCGAGACGCTGGATGGGCGCAAGATCGATATCCCCATCCCGCAACCTACGGCGGGGAAGAGCTGCATCACTCCTGGCAAGACGACGAGGTTGGCGAACGAGGGCATGCCGATCAGTAAGACGGGCGGTAAGCGCAAGGGCGATCTGGTGGTGGAATGGAGTGTCGAGCTGCCGGAGAATTTGACGCCTGCACAGAAGGAGGGGGTGAGAAAGGTCCTTGCTCCCTGAGAGGCTTCGCACTGACCTCCAGCCTCCTCGTCGTCATCATCATCATCGTTTCCGTTCCTCGTCATGCCCATCTGCAGCATCGTGTATTAGCATCGCTTTTTATGTTCTGTTCCTCACTTCTCAATGCATTCGTCAGTCACAGCTAATTTGACAGGTGCTGTGCGCGAAAGTGGGCCAAATGGGAAATGTCAAGTATGAATTGCGAACGGGGTGCGCAGCGTGTTTCTTTGTTAGCCGAGAACAATGAGGTAGACGACGACAACGATGTTGATTACCACCAATGGAACTGTTTCGTCACAAGATGGTGGATATCGTCAGTATCTTTGCTGCTGGACGCAAGCCTTCCACTACATCTGCACTTACTTCGCATAAGTGTCCTGACGGCAGAGATGAGATTGATCAGCCTCACCTTGATCGTGACGTTGTCCTGTGATGCCGAGTATGGGTTGGACTGAAAGCCTTGGTCGAACGAATGCGCTTGGTTGGCTAGCGCGTGTGATGACCACCCGACTAAAGAATCATTTTGAACAGACGAACTTTGTCAGCGATGTACGAAGATAGAGTGAGATCAGGATGAGAAAAGGAGGGAGAGGGCACTTACCTCGGGCCAAGAAGCGTTCTTCTGACAACACAGCTAGTGCGTTTGTGATGAAAAGGATAAGGTAAAACGCTGAACCAAGACCGAACATCGTGGTATGTTGCGATTGGAGGTGCTTATTTGACTACAGTCTTGTTGACGGATTGGCGGAAACCTGGCTGGAAGGAAAGGGTTGACCTGGGAGGGAGGGTAGCGGGATGCTGAACAGTGAAAGGTGAAAGCCTGCTGTCTGTGCTGAATGTTATCTGGGCGAAGGGTGTCAAGTGGCTTTCGAGTGCTGCGCTGCGAAGGCCGTTGAACAAATGTGCGTATCTGGTCGATGTCTAGGATGGGGAAGAACAGGACTCAGCCAAAGAGCGTTGCGGCGAAGAAGAAGCTGGAAGGGGCCACGTATGATGATCAGAAGACAGAAAGACAGCGCGGGGTGATGGTCTGTGACCTGTGCCATATTTGTCTATCTTGTTAGATTTGAGGCGGCAACCTTCACGTGACTGTTCTCTGTCACCGACCTTTCTCAGCATTGTCCGGAGTCGTTGACACTAGCCCACAGAGCACACAGGACCGCCAACGGCTGGTGGCGAGATCGTATGATAAAGTTCAATGCAGGTACAAATACAAGAAAAGGGCGAGGTCGGTCGAATGGAGACCGATTGGGACGGGACTGCTGGCGATGATGCGAGGCGCCCCTTCTTTTGGGATGTTTGGTTCTTGAAGCGAGAGGACGTTGTCACAGCAACCCGCAAGACGATTCGAGAGTGTTTGTGAATACCACTCCGACAGAGGCCATGCCGAAAAAGAATGCTTAGGACACACGAGCAACAACCTCTCCACCATATCCACGACGAATAGCATCCCTCACCTCCCACCACCCAGTCTTGCCGCAATCCACGATCCCAATCTCACCCATATCCAACGGCTTGACGAACTTGGCCCTACGACCCGTCGCGAGCCTCAGCAGCTCGTCCTTGTCCATCGTCAGTTTGCGCGACGGTTTCGAGACTACATTCATCTTCTCCAACACCGGTCGGTCGTCGGGTCGGAATTTGAGGTCGACCCACAGCCGGCGTGCTGCCGGGCTTGCCGAGGTATATGACACAGGAGAAGGGCCTGTTTGTGTTCCACGCACCACATTGTGGATGAAACCATGTTGCAGGAGGATGGAGAGGATGGAGAGATTGTCCTTGGTGGAGGCGATGGGGATGGAGCGAAGACGTGCTCGAGAGGCGTTTTGCAGTATTGTACACAGGTCGGCGTGGAGCGGCATGTTGGCTTTGAATCCGAGATAAGTATTCCGGGTCGTCTGTAGTGTAGGAGAGCTTGATGGCCGGATAGAAGCGTGGATGATGGAGTGCAAGGGTGGTGAGGAGAGGAGGTGAACGGCGAAGCTAAATCAAAGAGCATTTCTTCTATAAAAAAAAGCCCAAAACCCTTCGGAGCCGATCGGAGATTTTTTGAAAGTGTTAGTTCTGCAACGCTGACATTTTTGTTTGTAAAAAAGCGAACCTCCACTTCCAAAGCTCGAGCTGCAGAACTCAACACCTTACGATGATCATGTCACGCCGTTCATTTGCTCATCCTCGCATCTCTGAGCAAGCAATATTACATCTCATGCGGGACCACAACGGCTGAGGTAGCGTCTCTGACTCTCAGATGCCGACGATGCACGTCCATAGCGCTGCGATGGCTCGCCGTACGATTGCCTGCTCCCACGCGAGGCTGCGAGTATATACATTCCCTCGTTGCTTCTCTACGACACAAGAGCACGGCAGACCGGTGGCTGAAAGCAGTACCAGATCAGCACTACGAGTGTACAGATACGTAGTCGACGTGCATGGCCAGCTGTTCTTACACGACACGGTGCCCAAGAACCTGACGAGCTGTTTCAAGAATATCGAGTTTCTCGATTTCTTCTTCAAGCGGGTTCGGCCCAACCCCATTTCCACCACTGCGGCAGCTGACTATGCACGATCTGGAGCCATATCAAGGCACAACATCCTAGGCCCACCTCCCAATTCAATCCTGCCGCTAGACTGGAGCGACATGGCGCCGTTCAACGGTACAGTCGAGCACAGCGAGACGCGATCGCAAGAGGAACTGTATCAAGTGGCCTTACAACAAGGCAACAGTCAAGGCTACGAATGGGTCTCGCCCTGCGGACCGGAACTCAATCTGGTCCGATGCCAAGATGCACCGATTGTCTATCGGGAGCTGGGGGAAGACGACGGCATGCTCAAATGGGCCGGCAGTCTGTCGGAGCCATTTCGACCCGATCAGCTCGTAGTCGACCCGAGCAATGGCTATGTTTACCATCCGTCTCCACAGCCTTCATCACGGCGTGGTTCCAAGGCTAGCACAGGGGAGCAATATGGCAGCTTGAGTCTGCTCGGGTCGAGTTTGGTACTAAGCAAGCTGGCGGAAGGGTTGGAAATCGATCCAGACGTCTTTGACAGAGGCATAGGTGGCAGCATAGAGTGGAAGGGTCATCGGTACGATTTGGGTGTCCTTGGGCGTAAAAGGTAGACAGAGCGAAGCTCAACAAGCATAGTCCTCTTGGGACGTCTTCAGACTCCAGACAACGTGAAAAGATGGAGATGATTCGGGCGACGATTGTAGCGATAATCGTCGATAGATACTACCAGTCTCAGACCTTGGTGGCTCGATCTAACAGGGCTGCACCACACCGCCTTTGCAAACCGAGATCTTGAACATACATGTATAGCCTGCATACGATCGCTGCACAGTGACCGTAAATTGCGGCCTCGCCGGCGGAGTTCCAAGGCGCGAGATCACATGGTGCAGAAGAAGCGAACCTGCTTTCAGCGCTGATGAGCAGCCCAAGAAGCTCAGCGTCGGACCCATGCTCTTCGCACAGATTGCATCCACCTCATGAGACGGGACACAATTTCGGAACAGCACGCTGGTCTTCGACAATCGTGGCGAGTGCAGAACGCCAAGTCTTGTCGGAGAGAAGTGGACAGCTTTACTTATACTATACATACTATCAATATCAAAAAAAAAATCGAAGGAGTACACAAGGGTGAAAACAAGGGTTCTCGATCTGAACCCACTGAGAAACCCACTCGGCAAAAAAGAACGATCGACAAAAACGCTGTTTGAGAGCTCTCTGTTCCATCCCATCGGTTGATCCTCGCGCAGGAACTCACCAGCCTCAAGCACGAGTCCAATTGTGCTTGACACAAACACTTCGACGTGCCTCAGCCGGTGCCTCGATTGTGGCTCTATGAAAGATCTGAACTTTCCACTCGTCAGTAGGGCTCAACAGGCAAAGGAGCTATTTGAGGCGTAGAAAAGACTGGCATTCAGAGGTCTCTTTGGTCAATGTCAATCGTCGAACAGAGTAGAACAACGGTGTCATGCAGTATCGAGTGTCGAAGCTGGATGTCGATCTGATCGACGACAAAAGTGGTGCAACAACAGCGGTCATGGAGACGAGAACCCGGAGTGGTGTACGACGATCAGGAACGAGAGCACGGTTCGTACACCCCTATTCTCGACACAAAACTAGTGCTCACCGCTCCACAGAGTCTAGGATAGATCGATGCTAGTTATGCCGGCAGCAGCATTGCGTGGGAACAAGAAATCAATGCAGAGATTGTGTGGGACCTTTACCTATTTTAGTTGCAGAAACACGAGGGTTCCGCAGAAGAACAAAAAAAGTGTGAGAAAAATAATAAAGCGAAGAATTCATGCAGTTGACCAAGCACATCGAGCTGTGCCGTTCGTGTGCTTGTGGCTCGCCCCGACGAGAGTGGCCCGATGCGTCTGTCTGTCTGCCATAGCAAGCAGCTTTGCACGGGATTGTCGTCTTCCACGCCTGGCGTGTGAAGCTGAGACGAGATCCACTTCTGAACATCTTCTACTGCATAAGCGCAGGTCGGATTCACTTTATTTTTCTCTTGATCGCGCTTCTCTAAATGAAAAAAGCACACGCGCCGGATGTGACAGTCCCACCGTCTGCCTGTTTCGTTCAACGATCTGAGCTCTGTTACAATTGTGATTAGGCCATTGCTCGAGAGAACAGAGTTCGAGAGAAGATGGTCGGTCACCTTAACTAGCTTGCTGGAGGACCATCGCATGTGCAGAAGCGAGAGCTCCGATCCTCTGGGGCTTTTGTGCTCGGCTCGGCTGCCAAGATGTGGTATCGTGACGGACTGCCGCGCTGCCTGAAATTGGTGCATAAACGCAGACGCTTTTTTTCTTTCTTTTTTGTGTGTGATGTCGGAGGAGAGATGCATTTTGGGAGGGTCGGGTGCTCCGCCAACAGTGTACGCCCACGTTTGGCTCATGCTCTGTGTTTCTGCCTTTGACCACGTCGATTGGTGCCCTCTCGAGGCAAACCTCGGCCTTTTCCCTTTCTGTGCCACCTGTTCGCTCACCTTCGCACTCTACCACCATCCCAATCCTTTCTCTACTCATCCTTCCTTGCAACTTGGTTCGGACACAGCCAGTTCGCGGCCATCGCCACCTGTTCTCTCTGATTGTCGCGCCTTGCACCACGCGACCACACCATCACATTCCTATTCAACCTCTGGAGACGCATCGGTCTGTCCTTCGAGTCGCCCAACCAAAACGTTCGTCACGCTGCTCGCACACGCACCACCCCTTCCAATTCTGTCGATCATCATCCCGCCTCGTTCCTCTGATCCACAACGTAGGTGCCTCCTAAAGCTTTGCCCGCTATCACCTGTTCAGGGAGGCCGCTACACGTTCAGATGCATCTCGTGGGCGAGAGCAGTAGATCTGGCCTGCAGAACTCGCAAAAGCGCGCATCCGATGCCATCTTGGAGCACAAAGCCGACCATGTAGCTAAGCGATCCCCCGCGCCATCTCCCGCACCCACTGCTCCGCCAACGCGTCGAAATCAACACGAACCAGAGCACATCCTCGTTCGCGCTAATGACTTTGACAGACGTCTTCGACAACGTGATGAGGACGCAGCCAACAGAGAGCACATCCACGGTCCTTTCTGGGCGCGTAATATGGACCAAGTCATGCAGATCAAACGCGATGTTGTAGCGCACAAGTTGAATCCAAGGGGGCTGTCATATGGCTCAGAGGATTCCAGAAAACAACGTCGGCAAACCGCTGCAGAGGAAACATGTTTTGTCGGCAACGAGGACCTCAGCTGCTATCCTACCGCAGGTACAACCATCGTCCAAAACAACTGGAGCAGATTCATCTGGAACGCCAACTATCCGCTCTTTGCACAACGCGGCTTCGTAGACGTCTATCTGTTTCAAGAAGATACCGACCGTCTCGTCACGTCCTGGATGTCCCAGGACAATGGTCAAAACAGGCTCTCTTTCGAACCAACAGATCTCTGGTGGACCAATCGCACGGCAGCCAATAACATCCAACCAAATCAGAACATCTCTTGGCCTTTCTACTTTGTTGTACTCGCATCCGGACAACCGCTGACCGGCACCACATCGCGCCTCGCCACCTTTACAGCGGTCCAGACCACACTGCCTTACTCCATAGCTGCAGCCAGAGCATCGTCCAGTTCCGCTGCTTCTGCCTCTTCAGCGAGTGCTGCCAGCGCTGCCAGTGCCGCCTCTGCTTCCTCTGCCAGCGCTTCGGTCACAGCGACCGCCGCAACAGCTAGTCCAACCGGCAGTGCTGCCGCTTCCGCGTCCGCATCAGCCCTCCAGTCCAGTCTCAGCGCTGCGCTGGAATCTTCCTTGCACGCATCCGGTCTCAGCGGCTCAGAGACGCTGCAGGGCACAACAATAGCGACACTGCCCAATGGTTCCGTCATCACAGCTACAGCCACAGCACAAGCCAACGGAGGTCGTCTTGGAGGTAGCGGCGATGGTGGCAATGCCAACGGCCTAGCACTACCCACGTATGCGATCGTGCTCATTTCCGTGCTCGGCTTCCTTGCCATCGTCGCTGCGATGGCCGGTACCTACTTTATCATGGCCGCGCTCCGAAGGCGACGCCAGCGACAGTATGGTGACGGCAGCCATCGAAGCTCTTCGCCCATGATGGCCGCTGCTGCTGGATCATTGGCTGGACGCAGCTTGACCGACGGTGGGCATGCTGGTGAGGCGTCGCACATGCTCGAAAACGAAGACGGAGGCCTGGTGAGCGCGGCAGGTGCAGGCGCAGCTGGGGCAGGAGCAGGAGCAGGTGCAGGTGCAGGTGCAGCCATGATGGCGAGCAATTCGAGATCGAGTCGCTATTCGGACGAACAGCCGTTCACATCGGACGAAGCCTCGCGCATGGCTGATGCTTTCCGCAACGCTCTACGCAATCCAGAGTTTGCGCCAGGCATGGGCGGCGGTGAATCGTCGGGCGCCGATGGCGAGAGCCCCAACGAGAATGGCGGCGGATCGCGTGCTTCAGCGCTGCTGCGTGAGGAGCTCGCCGCGGAAGGCAAAGATTTGCAAAGTGTAGGCGACCGCAAGAAGCCCACTTGGCATCAAGAGTAACGCATTCGTTCTCATCCAACAGTGCACACCATGGACCCTTCTCTTTTCCACCTCATCTTGTGTTTCGGTTTCTATGGACATTCCTATGTCTCTTTCTTTTGCTGTATCGACAATGCTGCTCTGCAGTCTCCGTCTGCAGCCTCTACTCCTCTTTTCAAGTCTTACATCTTTCGTTTTCTTTCAAGTGTCTCGCACCTGTTGCACTCTATATTCTTGCATATCAGTATTTTCAATCCATCTCGCTCTTTTCTTTGCACCGTTTGCTGTACATGAGAAGAGCCACGCGCTATGGCTGACCAGTGCGATCCTTGACACGATCCAAAAAGTCCCTCCTTTCAAGATAGCCTTTCATATCGCCAAGTCCTTTGCCCCCGCCCTTTGTCTGATGTTCCAGCTCGTCCTTCTCTTGTTGCGACAACTTGGCCGTATCGTCTTTGTACGAATCCCAATCCAGCTTGCTCTTTTCGAGCGTGTTGAGTTTGGCAGGTTTCGCGGTAGCTGCTGCCGAGAGCGCAGCTAGCGAGGATCCTTTCTTTCGCCTGGGACCTGTTGGTGGCGGTCGAGGAGCTGCTGCTGTGACTGCTGGTGTGGGGTTGATCGAGGGTACAGGCGTAGATGTCGTGACTTTGGCCGAGGTGGAGCTGGCAGACTGCGAAGAGAGATACTTGATCGCGTCTGGATGTGAGCGCGGTAGGAGGCGCGTGGATGTGTGAAGTTCTCCGGCGAACTTGTACGTTGTCGGTATCGACACGATCTCTTCCGTGCTTGTGGTGGTAGAGCTGCCAGACTGAGCTTCTTGAGACGTAGCGCCGTCGCCAGTCGAAGTTGTCGACGTCGGACCATCGCCTTTGATGTTTTCCCATTCTGCCAACGCCTTTGCCTTCAATGCTTCGGCCTCGTCGTTGACGGCCATCGACCCTGCAGACTCAGCAACCGCATCCTTGGCTAGTCTTGCACGTTTGCCCAGTCGGCCCTCGCCTCCCGCAGCTGCGACCATTTCTTCGCGCTCCCTCTTGAGTGCTTCCAGCTCGTCCGCGTCGATCTGCTCCCCAGCGACTGCTCGACTTCCTGCCCCTTTCGCTTCGCCATCGGAGTCTTCGTCGTCCGAGTCTGAGTCCGACGCATCGTCTGCGCCTGGTCTTTGGGTTTGAAGCTTGTAGGAAGCTTGGATAGCCGCGGCAGCGCCGCGAGACAGCTCGGGCTCTGGAACGAAATCGTCGTCTTCGAAATCGCTGTCCGAGTCGGACGCTGTGTTCGTATTCAATTCGCTTCTTGATAGAGGGTCCGCCGCCATCCTGATACTGCGCTCGAGTGTGCGGTGGCAGAAGGCGTTGATGGGAGGAAGTTTGCAAAGTGGAAAGCAGGACCGAAGCTGCGAAGAAACCATGTTCACCTCCACACTTTGCTCTCGACAGAATACGCGTGCGAGAAGAGAACGAAAAGTCCGTGCGAAGCAATCTAAAGAATGCTTGCGACGCTCCTCTTCTATCAAAACTCCAACCTCGCTTCCCTTCTACCACCTGTCCACAGCATTTCTCCTTCCACTCGTCGGCAATCACATCAACTGCATAGGTTCTGCCCCATCCTTCAGCTCTACTTGAACGCAGGCTGCGCGTCGTTCCGGGCCTCAGTCGCAGGTGGCAATAGGTGGCGTTTTTGAACTGCGCTTTCAATCGACCCACCACACAAGCGATCACGATGCCGTCCTCTTTCGATCAGTGGCAGCATCAGGCTGTCTCTGCCATCTTCAATGTTACACTTGATCGCCAAGAAGCAGAGGCAAGTGGCTGGGAAAAGACGTACCTCAAAGTACTCGCCGACGAACTCTCCTCAGGCTCGTCTGCTCCACCACCACTCACCGCCTCAATCGCAGATCAGATTCTCATCGCACGTCTCTCTCTCGACCCCGAAGGCGATATCATGAGCGATGATGCCGAGCACATCACCATCCTCGCTAGTCTACCAAAGGGCCAAACATCCTGGGATTACCTCATCGCTTGTTGGAAAAAGGCGCGGGTCGAGGAGAGTCGTGTGCGCAAGGCGCTCCCCGCCACAGATCAGGCGCAGGCGACGGCTGTCTTGCAAGAGATCCGTGCGCTCCTCATCTCGTACGCCGGACTGGTCCTTCAGACACCGGACATGTTTCCCAACGCCGCCAAGCCCAACGGCACACGGCTTTCGCCCCTGGTTCTCGTTGACAGTCTTACCCGCGTCTCGTCTTCTGTCTCGAGTTTCGGCTTCTCCAGCTCAGAAGCTTCGTCCTCGCATACCACCGTGGACCTCACCACAAAGTTTGAGACGATCGACGGCGATGATCTGCCGGTCTTCCTCAACGAGCTTGCCGCTCGATTCGGCAACGACGAAGGCCTCGACGAGATTCTCGGACCCGCATTTACAGAACTTACAAGGAGGATTCGTGACGGCGATCGAGGCTCCGATGCTGCTGCTGCTACGGCTTCGTCATCGTCTTCGGCACCCCAAGGAGCGGCTTCGGGCTCCGGCTCGGCATCTGGAGCTGGGGGTGTCAACCCAGCTGCCCTCAACCAGGCTCTTGCCAACCAAGATGTTCAGTCGGTCATTGCGCAGTTGCTGGCGGGCCGAATGCCAGGCGCGCAGCAAGGCGCCAGCAGTCCGCTCGCTCCCAACGCCAAACCCAGCGAAGGCCTCACCATTGCCGGCCTAGAATGGAGACCCTACGTCAACGCCATCGTCGAAGCCGTCGAGATCAAGCCCATCGCCAACATGCTCGCCCATCTCTCCAACTTTGACCCTGCCAACACCACTGGCTCTCGCATCGAGCTTGACTCGCTCTTTGGGCCCGTGTTGCGCCTCTCAGCCTTTCCTGACGCCTATCCCAGCATCACAAAGCACTATTTCCCAAATGCATCGACACAGAACCAGCAAGAGGCGGACAGCAATTTTCGCAGCATCCAGAGCACCATGGAGATTGTGCACACGCTCAACTTCCGCATCTTCAATGCTATGGTGCGCTCCAGTCCGCAGGCGCGCGAAAAGGTGCTAGCTTACTGGGCTAGAGCCTGCGCCTTGAACGCTAAGCGAGGCGCCATGCAAGTGCGACAGGAGCTCGTAGCAAGCGACGGGTACATGGTCAATCTATACGAGATGCTGCTGCGGTTCGCCGAACCCTTCATGGACGCAGGCTTCACCAAGATCGACCGCATCGATCTTGAGTACTTGCGCAAGCAGACGCGCTTCGACATTCAGGATCTCACTCGCATCAATGCTACCGAGGCCGAAGCCAAGGAGTGGACGCAACAGGGTCAGGCTGAGCCAACAGGTGCGCCGGCCAATTTCATTACAGAGGTCTTCTACATTGCCGTCAGACTCAACAATCTGGGTCTCGGAAAAGCAGTACGCCGCATCGACGAAAAGGAAAAGGAGATGGGTCGATTCAAGAAGCGCATCACAGAGACCGAGGCGGATCGCGCAATGTGGTCCGCATTGCCGCAAGCCGCACAGTACGAAAACTTCCTCAAGCGTGCCAAAGCCGAGGTGGAGCGTCTGCACGGCGAGATCTATGCAGCGCAGAGCCAGCTCATGGCGCCTGACTTTTTGCAAAAGGTGATCACCTTCAACTGCTTTCTCATGACGTGGCTCATCCGCGTTGCCGAGCCGCAATCCAAGCACCCGCACCCGCAGGCGACGTTGCCGCTGCCGCAAGAGGTGCCGACGCGATTCCGAATGCTGCCCGAACACATGTTTGAGGACATCTGCGATGTGATGCTCTTCATCTCGCGGGTGAGTGCGCCGCTGTCCGAGTCGGCCAAGAACGACCTGGTGACGTTCTGCACCACGTTCCTCAGCTCGGGTTGGTACATCAAGAATCCATTCCTCAAGGCCAAGCTAGCCGAGATTCTGTTCTACAATGTGATTCCGTGGGGACGTCACCCCAACGGCGTGCTGAGCGACACGCTCAACATCCACGCACTGGCGCTACAGCATCTGGTGCCTGCGCTCATGAACTTCTGGATTGAGGCCGAGAACACGGGCAGTCACACGCAGTTCTACGACAAGTTCAACATGCGTTACCATCTGTCGCAGATTTTCAAATCGATCTGGAGCAATCCGAAGCACCGCGAGCAGATCCACCGTCAGGCGCAGGCAAGCGAGTCGGATTTCGTTGTATTCATCAACAGGCTCATGAACGATGTCACCTACCTGCTCGATGATGCGTTGGACAAACTGCAGGAGCTGCACACCAAGCAGTCCGAGTCCGAGCAGCAGACGCCAGACAGCGGCTCGTCGTCTGCGCAAGAGCAGCAGGAGCGCGAGGGACACATTCGCCAACTGGAACAGACAATCAAGTCGGACCTGCAGCTGGGCACCGAGTTCATGCGGCTGCTGATCGACTTCACCGCCGAGACGGCCGACGCATTCATGACGCCCGAAGTGGTCGACCGTTTGGCGGCGATGCTCGACTACAACCTTGATCTCATGGCAGGACCCAAATGCCAAAACCTCAAGGTGAAGCATCCGGAGAAAGTGAGCTTCGAACCGCGCACGCTGCTGCGTATGATCATGTCGGTTTACCTCAATCTGTGCAGCAAAGGCGAGTTTGTTGCCGCCATCGCACGCGACGGACGCAGCTACTCGAAATCTGTATTCGAAAAAGCGGGCTTGCTGGCGGAACGGTACATGCTCAAGAGCCCCCCCGAACTGGAGGCGTGGGCGGCGATGATCGCGCAAGTGGAGGAGAAGCGGCAGATGGAGCTCGACGAGGAGGAGGACCTGGGCGAGGTGCCGGACGAGTATCTGGACCCGCTCATGGCGACGGTGATGAAGGACCCGGTGTTGCTGCCGCGCTCCAAGACGGTCGTGGACAGGTCGACGATCAAGGCGCATCTGTTGAGTGATTCGACAGATCCATTCAACAGGTCGCCGTTGAAGATTGAGGATGTTGTGCCGGATACAGAGTTGAAGGCGAAGATTGAGGCATTCATCAAGGAGAGGAGGAGGGCCCCCAAGGAGTAGTCGCATGTCGTAGCTGTGAACGTCGTATCTTTCGGTGCTCTATGCTGGGGAATGCGTGTGAGCTGTGGTAAACGAGTTGCAGGGGCCTGTTTTCGACGTCCGGGTTCCGAGCTGAGCTGGTTGAAGCATATCTGCTGCATGTCGAGCCTATTGATGAGCAGCGCATGAAGCGCAAGCATTTAGACCATGTCGAGTCCGGAGCATTCATCGGCAGTGTTGTCCGAGCTCGATGCTGGGTGACCATCTTTAGCGAAAACCTCGCTGCCTCCTTACCCGCCATCTTGACTCTAGATTCATTTCCTGTTAACGTCGGCCCAGCCGATCACGACTTCATCAACTTCTTCCTCTCGGCTTTGGCCTTGTTAACGACAAACTTTTGATTGGTTTTCTCGGCTCTCTCGATAGCCTTGGCCTTTTTAGCTCGTGCCGATTTACCCGCCGCTGCGGCTGACGCGGTTCGCTTCTTCACTTGCGGCTGCTGCGAATGTTGGAACGGCTTGTATGGTTCTGCGGCGGTGGTTGAGGCAGAAGTTGAGGGTTCAAAATCGACCTGCAGCCCGGGGTCGGGGGCTCGTCGGTCGGCGCCTGTGAGATGAAGAGGGTAAGGACGTTAGCGGAAGTGGGATGCGGGAAGATTGGAATGGTTCGAAAGGCTTACGTTTGATCTTGTTCGAGTGTTTGACCATCTTGTTTGCAGTGGGACGTGGGTCGAGTGAGAGGTGAGAGGAAGAGGAGGCGGACAGTTAGTTGCTTGTATGGAAGAGCTCCTGCTGTTCAAAATTTTGGAAGAACAAAAATGCGGAGAGAGGAAAAAGCAAAGTTCAAGCAAAAAAGGGTCTGGAAAAGAGGGTTTAGAAATCCTTCTATGGCGGCAGGTTCGCGTTGGTTCATGTTGCTTCTCTGCCAGAAGCATTCTTACCCTCTGATAAACGCCAAAGCCACAGTCGCTTCCATTAGGGTGACGAACTCGCTTTCGCTGATAGTGGCAAAGTGTAGTCGACCTAACAATGTCATCGTAAAACTGCCTGGTAGCCGCAATAATCGCGCAAACAGGCACCGGTTGGCACCAACAGCTCCTCAGAGCAGAGGAAGAGTAGATTGTTCAAGCAACCTAAATTGGTAGTCGCAATTCCGAGCAAACACGCGGCATTCGAGCTGAGGCAGCGAGAGGCCAAAAATGTTCAAGTAGGATGGGCCGATGGATGCACTTGGCCCCTGTGAAAGGAAAGCAACACGTTGCTTTCGACGCGGCTGTGTGACTGACCCCTGAGAGTCGTCGACAATTGGCAAGTTCGGCTCGCTTACTGAGAACAACACTCGGAAAGCCTCTGCTCGGAAGCCCAAATTGTGACTGATTTGTGGGATTGATTGACTTGACACTGTGCACCTTGCTGCTCGCTCCACTCACACACTCTGCAGGCGACGCTTCACATGCTCACATGCCTCCTGCCTTGCGTGTGTGTGCAGTCTTTTGAACCTGCCCTTTGCCGTGTGCTGGGTCTGACAGCTGAGTCGAAACATCGGCTCACTTTTGGCGAGCTTCGATTAACTCGCAATCATCACCTCCGTCCCTCTCAAGCTCCCATTGCGAGCGACCACCATCGACCCTCCAACATTTCGCTTTCGATACTCTCCCTCTCTCCCTCTTTACCGGCAATCCACGTTCAGTAACACCCCACGTGCTTGATGCGGTCAGCAACCGCTGCACTTATCTGAACCAGCAGGCGACCAGTTCCACGACAGGGTTCAAGTGGTTCGTCATGTCCAGTCCAAGTGGCGATGAAAAACGCTTCCTCGCCCCTTCCACTCAGCCGGCGACGGCGACGGGCGAGGAGCATCAAAGTGACGAATTGCATGGTGCATCGCTCAGCACCACCCCCACACAAAGTCACATGCAACAGTCATCCAGATCCAACCCTTCCTCTGCTGCCAAGCCTTCGGGCGCATCGACGCTTCGACCCAACACCAATCTGCGTCCTCCTATTCCCAGCGATACGCCTTCCGCTACCTCACAACGTCCGCATCGTCCCTCGTCATCCTCCTTTTCTGTCAGCAGCGACAGACAAGCCGCATCATACGACGACTCGAACAACTCGATCGTCGGCCGCAATCAAGCAAACGTGAGTTGACTCCACACTGCGCTTACATGCTCTCGTTGATCACTTCTCTCAACTCATACAGTCTCGCTCTCTCTTTTTCTGACTTGCCTTCCGTCACAGTCTTTGCTGCGCACGCCTCAGACACGTCCTGGACTGCCAAGGCAAGGCTCTCATACTCAGCGCTCCGTCTCATACGCTACTTCCGATCTCGAAACCGTTTCGGCCATGTCGGCTTCCGAATACAGTTCAGCTGGCGAGGATGAGGCTGATCCGTGGCGCAGATCGCAGCTCCGCGGCCGCTCTACCGAGAATGCCGTTCGTCAAGGCACCTCGATCGGTCGGCCTGGCTTGCTCGTCGAGCCCTCTCGCTCCGCCAGCGGTATGACCTCAGTCAGCGCCAACAAACCGCGCCGTCCCTCGGCCCACACCCGAGACTCTAGCAAGGCTCGAAGACAGAGCAAAGCCTATCGTGGCGACGACGACTACCTCGATGCTGGCGACGACGGTCGCTTCGGTCCTTTGGACGACGAGGACGACGAGGTCGAACCCCACGACAGGGGCGAGGAGCTCGTGCGCCGCCGTATGAAGGCTCGTCAGCGTGAAAAGGCGTTGCGCAAAAAGGCCGAAAAGGAGCGATCTCGTCAGTCGGTCGCTGGATATGCCCAGCCCAACAACACCGCCAGCAGTAACACCAATCCCGCCCTTCTCTCTCCCAGTCTCAAGCCGAGCTCCACCTTCTTGGGTCAGCGTCCCACCTCGCCTTCGCCACGCCCCGACCTTTCCGCTCGCCCGACCACCATCACGCTGCCCCCTCCTGGATTCAGCAACAATCAGCAGCAAACTGGTATCCTCTCTCCCATCCCGACTCCTGCCATGCCCAGTCCAGGTGGTGCACAGGCCAGCAAGCTCTCGTCTGCCGGTGCCTATCCTTCTCCGCACAGTCATATTCGTCGTACTTCGACCCAGACCAGCGTCCAGAACCGCTTCAGCAGCATCAGCCACGGGCAGCAGAGCACCATTGGTCCCCGAAGCACGTCTCAAGCTCATCCACAGACACCTGCTGCTCATGACTTTTTCTCCGGTCTCGGTCCCCCATCCAACAGCGGTCGTGGTGCCACGGATGCAAGCTCCAGCGTCGCAGGCAGCATCCGTGACGATGAACACCAGGACTTTGATGAGGATGAGGATCGTGATACCATCGCCAGTCTGGCAGGTCGACGTCGTCGCGACGACATCGACGATCAGGCCGAAGATAGTGCCGCTCGCCTTGATGATGATGAGATCATCGAGGCCGAATACGATGATGCTCAAGCTGGTCGTGGCGATGACGACGACGACGATGAGGATATCACCGACGACCAGGACGTCGAGTACACGCTTAAGGATCGACAGGACGCCATCAACATTGAGCATCCTTTTGGTCTGCCGATCTGGAAGCCTGCGCTCTACAAAAAGTCGCGTTCCGTCACTCGCAACGCCGAGATTGCTCTCCACTCCATCCCAAGCGCAGCAGCAGAGCGCCATCTCCTCCCCGGCAACATCATCTGGACCATCTTTTTTGGCTCCTGGCTCTCGCTCATCTGCTACGTCGCTTCCGTCGTCATCAACGTTGTGCCCCTGGGCGGCACGCGCTACGCCCGAGTGGTATGGGAACTCGGCGGATACCTCTTCTGGCCCTTTGGCAAGTATGTTGAGGTCGAAGTGGGTTCTGACAGCGCGGACCGAATGGCGGGTGCCAGTGACAACCTCGACTCGAATGCCGACGGACAGTGGATCGAGAACTCCTTCACTCCTGTCGCCGCTCGCTTCCCTCACGACCATGCTCACGTTGTTCCCTTCAACTCGCGTCCCGAGTCGCTTCTTTCTACGCCCCGCGACAAGCTCGTCAGTAGTCAACACGATACGCTACGTGCCGATGCTGGCTCCTCGAGCGGTTCTGAGGCACGTAAATCCACGCCACGTGCTTCCGAGCACGGCGGTGGCGAGTCGAGCCACACGTCCCAAGAGGAGCACGACGAGACAAGCTCGCTCAAGGGCAAGGGCAAAGCAAACGACTATGGCGCCACCGACGACGCACAGAGCGGACAGCACCTCACCGATCTCGAACGCGTCGAGGCCGAGCAGCGGGTCTATGGCTACGTGCAGGACGAAGACGGTCATGACGTTGGCGCTGCACAGCGCATCGCTGGTCGAACCGCGTTTGGCATCTTTTACGGCCTGTTTCTCTTCCCGTTCATGGGCCTGGTCTGCCTTGCCTGCTGGGGCATGGTCTTCCCCATCCCTATGGCCAAGCTCACCTGGGTTTTGCTCAAGAACCTGGCCACGCGTCCGCTTGCACTTCACTTCCGTTCGGCTCCAGGCATGGACAAGGTGGCACATCAACACGGCGAGATCGACGAGATCGCTGGTGCTGCCAAAAAATTCTTCCTGCCGCTCAAGCCTGGTGAGCCGGCGCCACGTCCCAAGTCGATCAATGCCGGCAAGGTGACGCTGCAGCGACGCAGCAAAATCTTGCTCTGCACCTACCGTGCCGTCGGTGTCCAGTACTACAAGTACACGGTGGGCGGTGTCAACATTCTGTTTGTCAACACGCTCCCGCTCGTCTTTTTCACCATCTTTGACTTTTTCGTCATCGAACGCTACGTCGAGCACCACGGCATCAAGCACGGCTTTCTGGCCTTCATCTCGGCCCAGGGTGTCATCTTTATGCTTGCGCTCGGAAGTGTCATCCCGCTGTCCTATTTCATCGGCATGGCCGTGGCCAGTATTAGTGCTCAGAGTAGTATCGGCATGGGTGCTGTCATCAACGCCACTTTCGGTTCCATCATCGAGATCATCCTTTATGCAATCGCGCTTACGCAGGAAAAAGCGAGGCTGGTCGAAGGCTCGCTGATCGGATCAATCCTGGCCGGTGTGCTTCTGATGCCTGGTCTATCGATGTGCTCGGGTGCTACACGAAGGAAGGAGCAGCGCTTCAACGCCAGGTCTGCTGGTGTGACGAGTACCATGCTGATCATGGCCATCATCGGCATCTTGACGCCGACGCTGTTCTATCAGATTTACGGTACCTTCCAGCTTACGTGCGAGGGATGCCCCACAGGTAACGTTCCTGGCGATTCTTGGAGCTGCCGTCGATGCTTCTACGAGCATGTTCCACCGGCCACCGATCCATTCTTCCAGCAGAATGTCCGCGGCCTGATGTACACCTGCACTGTCATCTTGGTGCTTTCGTACGGAGTTGGATTGTGGTTCTCGTTGCGCACCCACGCTTCACAGATCTGGCAGAATCCTCAGCCTGTCCAGCCCGGTCAACATCTGGTCCCGAACCAAGCGACCCTGGCTCACCTGCCTTCGGCGCAACGTGCCTCGATCTATAAGCGGCTGGTGCCCGCTGCGATGATGCAGCAGCTGCTACCGACCACGCATCCTACAGGTGGTGCTGAGCGTGGCGGTGTCCAGGGTCATTCTTCGGCGGTCAGTGCTGCCGGATCGAATCCAGGAACGATCAAGGCGCCTTCCTCGGTCGGCCACGTACGTCAAGGAACGGACGCGACGCAGGACGGGCCTCGGCCTTTGCAGCTGCCCGAGCACTTCAGTCAGGAAGATTACGATCGGGCTGTAGCGCTTACGGCCTCTGCGTTCCACAATGTACTTCAGCAGCAGCAACAGCAGCAACAGCAGCAGCAGCAGCAGCATGTTGGTACGGCAGGAGAGCGCGATCATCTTCGTCACCCACATAATCAGCAACAGCAGCAGCACCAGCAGCAAGGCAAGCATGTGTCGATGCACGAGGAGGCAGGAGCCGAGGAAGCAGAGGGCCACGGTGGCCACGACGCACCTTCGTGGTCAAGAGGCACTTCGTTGACCGTGCTGCTCTCTTGTACCGTGCTGTACGCCATCATCGCCGAGATCTTGGTGGATGTGGTGGATGTGGTGCTCGACGGATCGGGCATTGACGAAAAGTTTTTAGGCATTACGCTGTTCGCACTGGTGCCAAACACGACCGAGTTCATGAACGCCATGTCGTTTGCCATCAACGGCAACATTGCACTCTCGATGGAGATCGGCTCCGCCTATGCGCTGCAGGTGTGTCTGATCCAGATCCCCGCCATGGTGGTATTTTCGGCTTACTACAATGCGGGCGTTGCGGACGACAACTTGATCCATCGCAGCTTTACGCTCATTTTCCCGCGGTGGGACGTGATTGCGATCATTTTCAGTGTGTTCCTGCTGACGTACACGTACATCGAGAGTCGGTCGAACTACTATCGGGGTACGATCTGTATCTTGAGCTACACGGTGTTGGTGGCTGGGTTTTACTTTGCGCCTGCTACGGGTGATGTCGAGGATCCGGGCGATGATAACCGCGATCCGCTGGCGGGCGGAATGGGGGTGAACAATATGATGGTTGCAGCAGGGTTGGTCGGGGCTGCGGCGGAGAGGGTGATGCGGTTCAGCATAAAAGAGGGCAGGTTTGGCGCAGGGCCGCAGGGGTGGGTGAGGGAGAGCGGGGTCAAGGCTGTCAAGGCGATGGGTGGTCGGGTTGGGGCGGCTGTAAGTGCGGGTAGTGGAGGGGCGAGTTATATCTTGCCTGATGGACCGTGGCTGCCGCAGTTGGGTTTGGGCGAGTGGGTGTTTGCCATGTGGGCTTCGCTTTGGGCGCGATGAGCGGCCGTAGCGGGTGCAAGAGTACCCATCGTACGTTCTTTCTGCGGCGGGGAGGAGGAGGAGTTTTTGTTTTCTGATATCGCATATCTACATATTCCCGCTGCACTGTTTTTGCAGCATGATCTCGTTTCATAGCAAGTTATGGTCCCGTCTCGCAATCATGGTTTGGCTCTTGGCGTTTAAGCGAGTGTGGCGTGAAACGTGTGTCTGTGGGTGTACACGATGTCGGTGTTGCTTCCTGTAGGTACCGACATACTGGAAAATGGCGAAGGAAGCAGAGCGTCGAACAGGGGAGATATTTTTGTTATGTATCGCCGACTTTACCCATTTTGTGTGAATCAATCGGTGATTCGTCGAAAATTCGGAAGCGAATGGGTCGCGGACCCAATCGCATTTCGCGCGTTTCCACTCCACCATACTCGAGCTCGTCTGCGCTGCACTCTTGCTATCCGACCCAACACCACCTACGCAGAGTCTCTCTGTTCTATCACACGCGCACGATCATATAGCCAACCATGTCGCTGGCGCGTACACTCAACGTGATCCGCAAGGAGGGGATCAAGAAGTTCTGGAGGGATCTGAACTACATTGGTGATGCCAAGTCTGGTCGTCTTGTCGGCATCGATAGGTAAGTGCACCCGGCCCTCGCCAGAACAGCCCTCACCGACCGCACAATCGTCACACCGCATCACACCGTTTCAAAATACAACAAAGCGTACCACGCCAACATAACGGAAGGCGGAAAGGGAGGGAGAGATGAACTGATCATTGAGCTCTACTGCTGCGGCTGCTGCTGCTGCTGCTGTTATGCAAACAGGAACGGGAACAAATACTACGAGAACCACGAGGAGTTTAACCTGCGCCATCGCTGGATCGACTATGCTGCGGACAACGAGTTCAACGCCTCGCAGGTGGATCCGCTGTGGCACTCGTGGCTGCACCATATCCGCAAAGACCCCCCACACCAGGACGCAGGCATCCAGAAGATGACCCAGGCGTGGATGACCGTAAGTTGGCCAACCTCCGCTCGAATGACCCGCTCATCTTTGGCCGGAATGCCGATTGCTGACAGAAAAAAACGGTTGGTATTGACTACACGATGGGCATCGCAGGCTCCACGAGAAAACGTCACTGGCACCCGCGGCGGCTTCAAGACGTACAACACCACCAAGCCCAAGATCGTAAGTCTCTCCCACGCGCAATTCTCCCTCCTTGCTGTCCCATTCCAGCATGCTAACAAGGCCCACTCTCATGTCCTCCCATCAACACAGTCCGCATGGGAACCCAAGGTCGCCCACAGAGGCTAGACCCCACCCCATCCACCCACCATGTGATCCCCCGACCCCGCAATACGATGATATTGTCTGCACTTGTTTTCTGCCCCGAAGTTGTGCTGCTTCTCACTGGCTCTAGCACAGTCCGCGCCGAACCTCGTCCCACCACGCACAGTCACACCTCTTCCCGCCACCTCTCTCTCGTTCAGCACACTCGACTCCTCTCAGCCCCCTCGATTCGGCGAACACAGCAGCACAGCCCCGGAAGACGAGACTCGCAACCCTAGATAAGGTGAATCTGATCATTGGTATCTTTCTCGATCAAATCTGACGGCCAAAGAAGAAAGGGCGCCTACGCAGGCCTCGCAGGCATGCGAGCAAGCGCCCTCAACAGATCCGTCGGGTCGCTCTCATCCGGTTCCACAGCGACCATGCTCGCACTGACGTCGGCCGCACTCTGATCTGCCTCCGCGCTCACCGGCCTAGCCGCGCTACCACCCGGCTGCGAGACAGACCGCGACTCGCGAACGCCACTGAGCAGCATCTCGAGGCGCTCGTTACCACCGTCGCCACCCTGACCGTTCTTGCTGCCCGTGCCGCTCTTGCGACGTCGGCCACCCTTGGCGCTCGAAGACGCCGCGCCGGCGAGCGCGCTGCTCGACGAGGTGCGATCGCGGAGTGCCTGTGCTGCGTGTGCGGACACGGTGCGGATGTATCGACCGGCGAGCGACTCGAGTTGGGCGAATTGGTGCGATTGGGAGCGGAGGAGGTCCACCTGTTTGTGTGAGTGATGTGAGAAACGATGCGAAAAGGTCAGTTTTTGGCAAGTTCGTCGATATTTGCTTTTCTCCACCGTCAGCATGCCTGGAATCACTTACGTTGAATTCGACGTCGCTCCATCGCGGATCATGCTCGGTGCCCTTGAGATCGGCCTCGTCGTCCTGACGTGCAGCGGCTGCTTTTGATGTGCGGCCCTTGGATCGAGATTTGGGCTTAGCTGCCTCGGTGGAACCGCCTCCTTGCAGTCGTTGCAGCCAGTCGACAGCGGCTTCAGCGTCGCGCAGCTGCTGCAGACCAGCTTCGTCCAGGTCAGCACGATCCCATGCTATCACGTCACCGGACTCTGCGATGCCATCCTGTTCCAGCAGGGCCTCTAGCCTGGCCGTCTCCGCTTCATAGTCTTCGAGCCGCGTGAGCTCTTTGCTCCACGCCTGGGACTCGCTGCGCATGGCCTCGACAATGGCCGACAACTGCGCAGCAGCCTTGCGATTCGACTCGTTGCGTGGATGCGGTTGCAGAAGTTTCTTGTCCGTCTGTGTTGCGATTTGCCAAAGAGAAGGTGTATGGTCAGTAAACTTTCCCTACTTCCCGTTCAACACAGCAAAGCATTGCAATGGCGCTTACCTCGTCGCCCTGTCCCATCCAATTGACGCCAAAGACGCCGTCGTTCAAATCGGTCAAAAGCTGCTCAAGCACAGCGGTAAGCTCCGAGTCTCTTGATCGAACAAGCTTGAGCTCGACCTCAGTAAAGATGGGGAGCTCGTTGGACTCCTTTGCCTTGCCCTTGGATTTCTTTGCCGCGTCGCGGGGTCGGACAGGCAGCTCCTTCTTACCGCTAGCAATGTCAAAGGACCGCTTGAGGATCCATCCAACGAGATGCTTCATGCGCACCACGGGAGGAAGCGTATCTCTGCAATGTCGGAAGAGCTCGTGATCCGGCACGTCTTCGTGTGGATAGGCTACTGTGCCATCGCGGAGAGACGGAACACGACGTTGCCCCTTGAGAGTGAGACTGCTGCGACGTGCCTGCTGTTCGGCTTCTCGACCCGTCGGGCGGCGAGGGTTGTTTTCGAGGCCCGCACGGAAAGCCTGGTTTCTCCTGATGATGGGTGTCTCGCCTCCTGCTGCATCTGGCAATGGTTCGAAGACGGTGCGGCCCGATAACGAGGTAGGTGCGCCGTTGCGAGAAGGTGGTGGGCGAGTGGCTGCTGATGCTGATGCTGAGGATGAAGATGAGGATGAAGACGGCGCGGCTGCTCCGTTTCTTCGAACTGGTTCGCGGCTAAACACAAAGTCGTCATCGGACTCGTCCGCTAGTGCTGTCATGGCGTGAACGCAAAGCATTTCGGCAGTCAGTGTCAGCATTCTACGTGTAAAGGAAGGCCTGAATGGAAGCGAGGACTCACTTTCACGAAGCTTTCGTTTGGTCTTTGGGGGTTCGTCGCGCCGACTTGAGGCTTGCTTGATCTTGCGCGCAGCCGCCTCGGCGTCCTGTCTCGTTCTTTTGATCGAAGTCGAAGTTGACTTGACAGGCTGGAAAGCACCCATGCTCAGGTCTAATCTGCGAGCATCGTCGTCGGCGAACGTGTCATCTAGGAGGTCCTCGAGACGGCGCTCCTTCCTATCCGCTCTCTTGTTGGAGGCATTGCGTGCAGCTACGGTTGGGATGACGCCAGAAGATGCAGCCGAAGAACGAGTTGAGGAAGATGTCGAGGACGAAGAGGCGGACTTCCTCTTGGACGACGAGCTAGACGACACACGGCCGTCATCGTTGTCCGATGTGCTGAGCCGTGTGGATCTGCGAGATTGAGTGGACATGCTGCTTACTTCAGGTCAACACGCGTGATGATGAAGAAGACGAAGGTGGTATAGCTGTGAAGGACGGAAGCGTTGCGCGCAGCATCTGTGGGGTGCGAAGGTAGACTGAGCGAGAAGTGGTGATGAGGTGCGAGAACAGGCGATCGTGAAGCCCGGGGTGTGACGATCAAGTGTCAAATTGCTGCGTCCGAATCGAGATGATTTGCATGTGACCTCGATGCTTGCTTTTTCGGATGTGCCGATACAATTCAAGTTGAGGATGACGAGCAGGGTACTCGGAGCAGCACCGCCTTCCGGAGAGCCGAGGTTGCGACCGGCTGGCGTGCAGCTTGATGGATGGTTTAGGTGAGGTGATCTTATCGAAAAGGTGAGATGGAGGTGACAAAGGCATTGCCGACCATCTCGACGCAGGTTCAGGATCCCGTCGCGTGATTCTCAAGCTGTTCGCCCCGGCTTGGTGAGGCGTGTCTTTGGCTCGAAAAAGCGTGTTTTGGTAATTCCCACATCTGAAATGGCTACCTCGCAGATTCTCAGACGCGTCTCTCGGCGAGCCGTGAAAGAAATCCGCTTCTTAGTTGTTAGGGTGTCCTCCAACGGACACTCCTTTCTTCGTGGATATTGCTACAAGGTAGACTGACCACGCAAAACCCATCAACGTCGCCCTGCCGCAAAAACACCGTTTGGAATGGGCACACTGATATGATGTAGGAGCAGGAGTGGGCTTAGCTTGTGTCTGGGGCTTCCATCTCGTGCTGGATTGCGGTACGACCAAAAGACTGTTCACAACGTCGGGACCGACTGACCAGTGGAGGCATGGTTCGACACAGCACAGCAGACAGCGGCGGGAATCTCGAGCACTCAAACCGTCTTGTGTCTACGGACGTCGCTAGCAAGTCGCAGGCCATTCCATTCCCTTCGCTAGCGGAGGGGCTGTAAATATCGGCGCGGCAAGACGAAGAGCATGACGTTGCAAAAAAAGGAAGATGTCGATCGCGAACACCATGAAACCCCCCTCTCTCTCTCTCTCTTTTCCTCCCTGAAATCGCCGCCTGGGCCCCTGACGATCTTTCTTCTACTGGACTTCTCTGCTGTCACGGCACGCTGCTTGCTCTACTGCGCGTGGGGAAAAGCTCCTTCGGTGCCTGCTGCCCTTCGGACGCCTTAAGCCGGCAAAATGGCATTTGCACAATTTCCAAAACCACGCACAGCAGTCGAGTGCAATTTCCAACCTATTTTTGTCTCCCGTCTTTAGCACCCGCACTCTCTCTACGCTCTACCCTTTGCGCACACACACACACACGCTATAGCCGAACACCGCTGATGCACGCAAAATCCGGCACGGCACAGCGCGTCTTTGGGGTCTCAGAGCCGCCAAGGCCTGATCTGCTCTCCGTTGTCAAGCAACTGTGCGTCTTCCTGACTAACCTCGCCTCGGCCACTTCCGTCAACCTTGTCCGACCCAACTCACTAACCACCATCTCGGCACTTGATTGATCGTCTGTTCTGGCTCGATCATCCTCGCCTTCATCTTTGGAACTCTCCGCGTCATCACATCGACGCTGCTCCGCCTCCTTGCCCCACCTTTCCGTGCACCCGCACATCGACGGCAATTTACTCGACAGGATCGAACGTGCTGCTACGGACCTTACCCTACTTCGATCACCGCTGCGTCCTCTGTCAGCAGCCTCTTCTGTCGATATCGTCATTGATCAACACTCCAGCCTCTTAACAACGGTGCATGCAAGCTTTCAAGTCCATTATTGGCGATACTACGGCATCTGATGATCTCTTTCAACGTTTGAGCCACGGCATATCAACGCTCCATCACGAGATAGGCCATGTCTCGCGTCAATTCCAGCTCTGATGCGCTTGCAGAAGCGTCCGGACACCGCCAAGCGCGAGATCCAGAAGCTTCCGAGGCTTCTTATGCGTCGACTCTGACTGACGGCCATGATGACAACTTTAACGGACCCTGGCAATCTGAAGCGTCCACAGTCGAGGTGCTCGGTGATGGCGTCAAGTCATCGTCCTCAACATGGCCAGACCACCAATACAGCGATAACCCCCCATCAAGCTCGATAAAAGCCGTTGGCTCCTCGAAATCGTTGCACAAAGGCAAGCAGCCTAGCGATGGTCATTACAGCGATCGAGATCACCAGAAGCTGGGCACCATTGACGAAACATTTGCGGCCAGCGCCTCTTCCTACGCCGCTCAGAACTCTTACAGCTCATCCGCCAACGGATATGCTCCCGAAGATGCAAAACGACTCTATCAAGATCGTGGCCATGTCGATTCGCCTGACCTTGACGCGGCGCTTTACTCCCCTTCCACATATCCACCCACCAGTGAAGAAGATTCCGAGGCCAAGCGCGTGCAGCAGAATCTGGAGCGCTGGGCAGCGGAAGAGCGCCAACGACGCAAGGCCCACCGCACATCCAAGCTGGTCTCAAACCGCAACTCAGCCATCTCTGGCGGAGGCGGCTTAGCTAATCGCTTGTCCATCCTGCGCTCCACTGGTTTCGCCGGCAACACCAACAACTTGGGCGCAGGACCCTCGTCCGAAAGACTCGCTGATGGTTCCGGTGTTAGTCCAAGCATGTCTCACACAGCCTCGCTTGGAGACCGCCGTCGTCCCGACGCTACAGCGCGTCAGGAGTCTGCTTCTTCAACTAAGGGAGGCGCCGCGCGAGGCTTGCTTCGACCTGCGAGTCCCTCGTCGCTCGACAGTGCCGGGTCGTTTGGATCCCTTGTCTCGGACGACCATCGTCCCAACAGGAAGCTACCGCCCATCGGTTCGCGTGTTGCTTCCGCTACGCACGACAGGCATGTCAGCGGTGGCAGTCTTGCATCTGTAGACGGTCTCGGCCAGCACGCCAACGGTAGCGCCCGCGATCCTTTCCGCGATCCATCCGAGGGCGGCACAGCCGATGCTTCCAGCCATAACCCTCGCAAAAGATCTTCGCTAAAGCCCGTACCGACAGCCTTCCGTCCGATCGTCACAGTCGGGCGCGCTTCGAGCATCCAGAGACAGACTCTAGAGGCCAGCTACGCCAGCAACAAGGGAAAAGGGAAAGGGCGATCCATGCCCACGATTGTCGCTACAGACACTGAAGTCGAGGAGGACGAGGACGAGCTCACTTCTGACTTTGATCGCAGTCGTGACAGCCAAAATCCGTTCGCCTCCAGCCAAGATTCGCAGCGGCGGACGCGGACGACGTCGACGACGCTGCACCAAGGGGGACTGGACGAGGAGGTGGCCATGGAGCTTGCTGGGAGGAATAAGGGTCTTCATAACAACGGCGACCTGGGCGAAGGCACGCTAGGCACAGATGGCGAAGCGCGACCGCCACCGGCGCGAACGTCTACGAGCAGTTCCAAGTTCAGAGAGCTTGGCATCACGGAGGATGACGACTGGATTGAGACGGTAGGCCGCAACATGGGAAGGGAGCGCAATAGCACCAAGAACATGCGCATAGCCCACCATGCATCCGACGACGACGATGAACGAGAAGGCGCTCGCAAGCCTTGGTGGACCGATTTGCTCTGTGGATGCAGTCGCGATTTCGACGACGATGAGCAGGTAAGTCTGCCATTGCGGTGCTTTACAGTGTTCGCTATCGATGCACGACAGGATGCTGACCCTTTGCCTTCCGCTCCACTTTCCTCCACCAGGCCGGTCGAACGAACCCAATGGAGTAGCACATGTACGAAAACCCTTCCATCTCACAATGCAACCCAACAATCTTTCCTTCATCCCTGCGCACAAATTAAGCTTCGAATCACGCGCCTGCAGCCGGGTGGCTCGTGATGAACAGGTGCCCGCCCGAGACAAGCCGGCGTAACTATAAGCGACGATGCGCAGCACTTTTTTTGCCGTGCTCGCGCCGTGGCGGCATCGTGATGGCGCTGAATGTGCCTTACAACACGCGACAGAGCAAAAGATTAGTCACACTGTTGCGCCCTTCACTTTTCCTCGAGCTGTGGGCATTTTGCTCCACAGATAGATAGCGCGCCTGCAGAGTCAATGCTCACTTGGCTCCCAACGCCTGCGCTTCCGAAGCAGACAAGGTGCCAGATGTGCCACACCGCTGATCATCAAGCGGATGGGCCGACGACTACAGCCAGACAAAGTTGCTCCGTGCACTGCCGTGCACTGCCGTGACGGGCTGAGCTGCGAAACTGTTTGTGATCCTTTGACAATCAACACCGAACATGGCCAACAGCGGAACCAACAGCACGGCCGCTACCACCGCCATCGCCAGCACGGCTAGTAGCAGCCAGCAACCGCCTTTGCCATCAGACCACCATGGCACGATCGACCCAGACGTCGCCAGGGCCTTCGTCGGCACCGCCCACACGCTCCGCACAACGTCGTGCAACCCGTCCGATCGTCGTCACCGACACGGAAAGCTCGTGCGATGCAGACGAATCGTGCTCATCCGAGGCCGGCGTCCTTGCCCAGCCTTCGGCTCGGGCTCGCCTTCCTCGTTTTACTTCTGTTCCCGACCACGACTCGGACGACGAGGTGCAAAGCACCGACGGTATTGAAGCTGATCTGATGAGCGAGGACGATGCCTACCTGGCGGACCTCGCCCAGGCAACGCAGGTAAAGGCTGACGTGCTGAGCCAGCGATTGAAGTCTCCTGGAGAGAATCGCGAAAAGCTCTTCGCCCAACTCCTCGACCCCGGCAAGCGCTCCGAGCTGCGGATGAAGAAGTTCAGCGACTTCGTTCATCCGAATGACCGTCACACGCTTGATGTCTCAAAGTGGGAAAGCAAGAGTTTTATCAAGAAACGAGCTAAAAAGTTTGTCGATCTTGTAAGTCTTTGAGCCCGTCTTGGCACCATCACGTCTTACAGTGCCCGTTCGCTGACTCCCTTTCTCTCCTGGATATCTTTGGTACGACTGTCTGCAGTACGAGCTGTATCTCAGCGAAGTGCACAGGCCTGGCGAGCAGAACGAGCAGCTGCTCGAGGTAGGTTCTGCTTCATCCGACCTTCCTGCCTTTCGCACTCAGCACTGAAGCTTACCAATTGCATTCTCATGTTCGATGAAACAGGCGCTGGAACTCTACCTCGGCGATCTCATGGACTGCGTCGATCATCCAAAGGACTTGACCGGCTGGAATCCATTCTCGGCCCTCGCCAATCTTATCGCGGCCGGCGCTTTAATCCGCTCCCCTGAAGCTGTCCAAAGCTGTTCACGTCTCACTCTGGGAGCCGACTGGAGTCTCTTGAGCGCAGCTGATGAGGCTCGTATGGGGATTCACATGATCGCAAAGCTCTACAAACTTCATTACTGGAGAAAGGTCGAGATCGACGAGCTGCTTGGACGATGGTCAGGGAAGTTTCCCAGAAACTCCACTTGCGTCATCTGTAAACAAGATCTATGGGAGATCTTCTTGCTCACCACTGTCCTCGCAATGATCACGTACGGCACAAAACACGTGGACAAGGAAACGGCTTCTGACACTTCTTCCGAGGGCGACGACGGAGGCGATGACGACGTGGACGAGGACGAGGACATGAGGACCAGTGACAATGACGATGACGACGACCACGAGCGCGATAATCACCAAGAAGGCCAGAATTCCGATTCAGACGAGGACGAGGGTTGCAGCCTGATGCAGCACAGCGTCGATTCTCGCTTGCTCCCCCTTGACGATTCCGAAGAGCCGCCGCGCGCACCCACCGACGGACTCCAGCTTGGCCAGCGCCTGTTGAGGAACTACGGCCCAAACCAGTACGTCTTGCGCATCGTCTCGATGGACACGTTCGGCGGCGCCGAGCTGAGCAACCCGCAGTTGAAGGTGTGCCCGCGCTGTGGGTTTCGATTCGACGGCAAGGATCTCGTGCCTGGCACGCGGGCGCACGACATCCTCGAGCACGCTGTCATGATCGCGAGGCAGCAGATCTCCAACCTGCAGGAGGTGATCGACCTGCCGACGTCCTAATCTCTGCATGTAACACTGCTCTGCTTCCGTCGCCTCTCATCCCATGAACCAATGAAATACGTGAGCGCCATCTCATTGACGCCTGCGAGAATGCGACCCGGAGCCACAAACACACCCCAAACCGAAGATAATGAACGGGGTTGAGGTAAAAGTGACAATACGTGCTTGGCAAGCACGAGACCCAAAAGAGATGAAAGTACAGCGAGTGTAAGGAGGGACCGACAGATAGCGCGGAGAGGGGGTGAAAGACTGCTAAATGGAGAAGGCGAGACGCTAGCGTCCAAGGAAGGGATCCCGCGAGTAATCCTGATACAGTGGGCGGGCGAGCGAGTTGACCGTCACCTTTTTGTCCATCTCGATATCTTCGATCAGTGCGTCTGTGGATCAGTAAGCGAGCGCGGTGCGTAATAATGATGAAGATGATGAAGATGGCAAGGGTAGTAGCAACGAGCGGCGGCGGACAACGACAATGAGAGCAGGAGAAAGAAATAAGGACGTGTATGTCAGTGGCTGCACCTATGCAACTCGCGAACTGGCGTCGTACGGTGACACGTCTACTCACCCATCGAATCGTAGTTGTACTCGGGTCGAACATAGCCGAGCACGACAACACGGATCTCGAGGCCGTAGAAGTCGGACGCGAATTTGTGTAGGATGTGTACCTCCTGTCGAAGCAGCAGCGAAGAACGGCGAAGTGTGAGCGCAAGAAGAAAAGGGACGATATGGAGACGCCACTTAGGGGCAAACTTACAGCAGTCTTGTGTGTGTTCTTGTAGAAAGGATTCCAACCGACGCTCATGACCATAGGATACACCTGGGAATCTTCAGGTTCGAGGTGAATGCGCTTTGTCTTTTTCCTACGCCCAGTCGTCAAGCTTGAGGAAGAGGACGACGAAGATGTAGCGGTATGCGAGGAGGTCGGACCGTTTCTGAGCTCGGAGCGACTGACTTCATCCTCCTTGTCCTGCCTTTTCGCAGTTGGGTCGAAAGCTGTGGATGAGCCGGTCAGACTGCGGCTACTCCCGCGAGGTTGTGAGAGAGGGCCATCGGGAAAGCCTTCGCCGACCTCGCCAACGGGACTGGCGCCAAGAACGACTTCATTGTCTTCGTCATCGATGTAGTCAGCGCCACGGGCATCTTGGGCGGGTGAGAGCGCGTCTGTGTCTTCCGAGTCGGTGAGAGTGGGGTCATCAGGGTCCTGAGGCAAGACGCGGGCAAAGCCAAAGTAGACACCGGTGCGTGTGAGGGAAGAGCCGGGACCGACAACCTTGGAGGGCAGGTTTGCTGTAGGGCAGCCGAGATCTTTGGAGCCGCGGCCGAACCCTTTTTCGACCAGACCACGGAGGTAGATAGGGTAGGGCCTTTCGGGAGCGTGAGGTCCGCACACCTCTGGACGGCGGCTGGGCGATGTGGGCGACTTGATCGTCTGTGCTTCTGTGGAGTTTGACATGACGGATGAAGCTACAGCTGGTGCACGGCTCAGCGGAGAGGGAGGTGTCGCGCAATCAGGCTGCAGATGCGAGGAGCTGACAGCAAGAGAAGCAGTGGTGTCGCAATCACTTGACTGTGCGCGGATTTGCAGCAATGATGGATTGGTGCTACTGGGGCTCTGCAGTTGGCGGGAGAGGAATCTGTGCTTGCCAGGCTGCTACTGGATTGAGTTCGTAGGTACGGCGTGCGATGCTTGAAAGGGCGGAGGCAATCAAGTCGAGCTGGAGCCCAGGTAGACTGTAATGTAACAGTAGGGAGCTGACGGACGCAGTGGTGCAGGAACGTAGGAGCTGGAAGCTATGAACAAGTGGTGTTTGCGACGGTCGAACTTGCGGTGGAACGGCGGTGAGTGGTCGCACGCTTCGAAGAGCGAGGCTGGATGTAGGTTGGGGTCAGCGGAGTCGAGTGATGGTGATGGTGAGGATCGATCGAGCGAGAGAAAGAGCAAGGTGGTGGTTGGAAGAAGGCCGATGAAAACGCCAAGTCTGTCTGTGCTCAGTTGAGTCGAGTTGGCTTGAGAGCCGAGAGCGGAATTCGGAACGAGGAGCGAGCGAATGGACCAGGAGGAAGCCGCTCGCTGACTTTGACAGAGAAATGCGTGTGTGTGAGAATGACACTGACACTCACACTGACACGGATACGGACACGGACACTGAAAGCCTGGCTGAAGCGCTGTCAATTAACGAGAGAAAATGAACCGTGTTGGGCCGCGTGCAGCTGGCCAGCTTGTCGTTTTATTTAATTCGCCTTTTCTTTCTTTTCTTTTTCCATCTCTGCTCGCACAGATCCTTTTCAGTCATAGGCACCGCAGCGGAGCAAGCGAGACAAGGCACTAGAACGCCCAGGAATGCAAGCGGAAATTCGCCTCTGAGTGCGGCTCGAAGTATATACGTGGTCCCCGGTGGAAGGTTCCGCAGACATGTTTCGCTCGCTTGCTCGTCGTCTGCATCTCTTCTTAGATCAGTGTTCTATTTTCTCTGCTTGCAGTGAGCACAGGCAATGGAGCATCGCGTCGGTGCCTGATCCCAGGTACACACCACGACCTGCAAGAAAGCAAGGCATCGCCCGGGAGACCATGCACCAACGGCGGGACTCCGCCAGTCATACGTGGCGGTGATCTACGGCAAAAACTCACTGGCAGCCACGGCTTGGGTACCGACTCGCAGTCATGGATCTCGACGATTCCGAGAACCCGACCATCCTCTGTGAAGCAGACACGCAAACAGCAACCACAGCTTGCTTCTCTTATCCTTAGCCAACCTCGAGTGGGTGAGACAGCTTCGACGCGTGGCTGTGCACACTAACCGAATCCACTTAGGTGGGAACGGTTTTCATCAAGCATCGCAGGTGGGCTTTATTGTTAGCACCGCCTTTGTACTAGACATGCAAGAGCGACATGGTCCCGTCTTCGCCATTGATTCGTCTTCGGACATGCTGCAGCAAGTGGCCGGCTTGACTTGTGCCAAATCATCGAGAAAGGAGACAAGGGTCAGCTCAGGGCGAGGGCGGTGTCGGTGTCGGTGCTAAATTACCGATAAGCTCCTTGGTTGCACAATTCGGATGCGCCGCCGTCCTCGTGTGAGTGAACGAATCGTAGGCGAGACACGCGCGTCTGCACCTTGGGTCCATCGCGGGCCTCGACGGTCTTTTTGCACCGAGCGCCAGTCTCAGGCTGCATCTGCGCCTGATCGCGAGATGCACTTACCGTCGGAACTGGGCAGCCGATCGAGCCTTGGGTTGCCCGCTTGTAGCACAATACATCGCCACAGACGGGATGGGTGCAGTCACATGGGCCATTGGCATCAGGCCCACAGACCGTGGATCGGCGGGCTGAGTTGACATCGGAGCTTCGATTTCAGGTTTTGACTAGAATTCCTTGGCATGCTCCGCTTTGCATTCCGATTTCGAATCAGACCACATACACTGCCATTCAGACATGCGAGCGTCGGTACATCTAGCTGCCGTCAAAGCTTATGTGCACCTGATTTATCCGCCTTTGCAAGGCACACGGAGCTTGTACCGCAGCTGTTCCGCAACCTCGGCTCCTCACTGAGTCTCACTCCGTCTTTTGGAGTCGTTCGTCGGCTATTAGCTTCTCTGCCATGCTGTAAAGCCAAACACGGTCACGTTGTCGCTGGTTCAATGTCGTCTAGTAGGCAACTGTACCCAAGTGACGCGATCCTTCGAAGCGATTGTTCTCAATGAGATCATGCGATCATCCAGTGCAAAGGTGGGTAGGCCAAGGCAAGCACGCGCGCCTTGGTTCGATCTTCAAAGCGAAGGTGTGAGGGCCAACAACCTCTTTCGCAGTCCGGCGTCTTGATACGTGTTTCAGATCAAGACGACATGCCAACTTCAAGTGAAACAAACGAACAGAAAACATGGACCAAAAATCACCGAGCCTCTGAATCGGGGAAATCCGAATCGGGAAGGTCAGAAAGGTCACGTGCAGATTCCTGGTCTAGGCCTAACATGTAACGTATAATCGGACTAGTAGAAAAGTCGAGATTGGACCAAGAAGAAATAAATGGCTAAGTGACTCACATCCAAAACGTGCATGATCGACTTCAACGCTTGAACCAACTGCCCACCAATCACGAGTCATTCCAACCTAATTGCTCACCTTGACTCCACTCCACTCCATCACCACCACCCCCACAAACACTCAACGATGAAGTACCTCAGCACAAGAGGTGGCGCCGAGCGTCTCACCTTCGAGCAAGCCGTACTTACCGGTCTCGCTCCCAACGGAGGTCTCTTCATCCCCGCACAGATCCCTCAGCTGCCCGCCAACTGGCAATCCGAATGGGCCGACCTCTCCTTCCCCGAGCTCTCGCACCGCGTCCTTTCTCTCTACATCCCCGAGGATCCAGCACAGGGCGGTATTCCATCAGCCGATCTCCAGCAGGTCATCAAAAAGTCGTACGCCACTTTCCGACACAACGACACCACACCGCTCGTACGCCTCGACGACAAGGAGTGGTGCCTCGAGCTGTGGCACGGTCCCACATTTGCTTTCAAGGACGTCGCGCTGCAACTTCTCGGGAACCTCTTTGAATACTTTTTGCAGCGAAGGAATAAGGGCAAGCCGCAGGACCAGCGCGAGAAGCTTACCATCGTCGGTGCCACTAGCGGTGACACGGGCAGTGCTGCTATCCAGGGTGTCCGATCCAAGGAGGACATTTCCATCTTCATCCTCTTCCCCGATGGTCGTGTCAGCCCTATCCAGGAAGCACAGATGACCACCGTGCTCGACGACAATGTCCACAATGTTTCGGTGCAGGGAACGTTTGATGACTGCCAGGACGTCGTCAAGGCGCTCTTCTCCGACGCCGAGTTCAACGCCAAGCACCGTCTCGGCGCCGTCAACTCGATCAACTGGGCGCGTATCCTTGCCCAGATCGTCTACTACTTTTCCGCATACTTCAGCTTCCGCAAGCAGCTCGGCTTGTCTGCCTCGGAGCCTACGCCCAAGGACCTCGAGTTCGTTGTACCCACGGGCAACTTTGGTGACATTCTCGCCGGCTACTACGCCAAGCGCATGGGTCTTCCCGTCTCGCGACTTGTGGTGGCGACCAACGAGAATGACATTTTGCAGCGATTCTGGGCGACCGGTCGATACGAGAAGTCGAGCGCTGCTTCATCCAGCTCGGGCGCGTCCTCGGTGCAGACCGAGCCAGCGCAAGGCTCTTCGGACGGTGCGCAGCAGCAGGGCGGTGTGCGAGCCACGCTCTCGCCCGCAATGGACATCCTCGTCTCGTCCAACTTTGAACGTTTGCTCTGGTACATCGCCTACGAGTCGCAAGCCGCCTCACACGCCAATGCGTCTCAGCAAGAGAAGGAGGAAGCAGCTGGCAAGCAACTCGCGTCGTGGATGCAATCGCTCAAGACCGAGGGCAGAATGCAGGTCGACGACCAACAGCTCGCCATCGCCCGTCGCGATTTCGCTGCGGAACGAGTCTCAGACCAAGAGATCCGCGAAACCGTACTCCAGTACTTCACCCGCAAACCCACCGCAGCCTTCCCCGCCGGCTCTTACCTCATCGACCCGCACACCGCCGTCGGATTCAAGGCCGCCGCAAATGTCGCCGCCGCCACCAAGCCTCATCAGATCGTCCTGTCCACTGCGCACCCTGCCAAGTTCGCAGAGGCGGTCACGTCCAGTCTGGAGTCCGCCGGCGCCGAGTTTGATTTTGAGCGCGACGTGCTTCCCAAGGAGATGGCCGGTTTGCTCGAGAAGGAGAGGCGCGTGATCGGGGTCAAGCCCGAGGGCCAGCCTGGCGTGGAGGGTTTGATCACGGCGGTCAAGGCTGTGGTAGAGAAGCAGGCGGATGTGGTCAAGGCTCGCGCTGAGTCTGCTAATACTGCTAGCGTGTAGTGTGGATGATCAGTTGAGTCATACTTTCCTTAGTTCAGTGACTCGTGGGAATGACTACTACCATTCTTTGTGCATCGATCGAGTCTCGTGTCTCGTGTGGGGGGATACTGTGCTGCTGGTGCTGCTTGGCTCCGCTCATTAGCCCAGATCAGATGGAATGAGAAGAATCTGACGATGTGAGTGCATTGTAATGTATTACGTAATACCGAGTGCTTGTTTCCCGCAGCCCTTTTTTTCTTGCTTTTCTTCTTGGGCTGAAGAAAAAAGAGCGACAGCTGCAAGAAGAAAGCTGGTTCAAAAAGCAACTTTGCTCGATGTCTTCTTGTCCTTCCTGCCATCATCATCCTCATCATCAAATATAGCAACGAGCTATGTGCAACTAGTCAGAATCGGCGTCTGCGTGGAACGCCCAGTATTGACAGCATCTGTGCGGCATTGCGGCTTCGTCCTTGTTCCGCAACCTAGTCTCACGTCTCTCGTTCCGACGGTGAGCAGCCTGCACTTCTCCGCTTCACCACCTCGCTGCCGTTCCGTCTTGTCCAGCGTCACATCCGCCCTCCCCCGCCCTCTCATCGCCCTGCCAACTGAGCTCCTCCTTCTACCATTCCCCATTCCCGTTGCTCCTTCCCTTTCCTACTTGCGCCACGATGGCTCTTTCGAAGCCCCATAACCTAGCCTCTCCGTCCCTTTTTCAAGGGTCGGATCGTAGGCTCGTAGGTTCCCGGCGAACAATTTGATGTTCGCCTTTGGGGTCAAAAAGTAAGCCTAGATAGATATCATTGTATACAGAGCAATATTAATGGTCGTGTGTCGACTATGGATCACAATCCCACAGGTCGATGCACACTACCCAATTGCTGTACATCCCCCTCCCATAATCCCTCTGTCTCTTCCCCTCTGCGTCGCCTCTTCTTTCTTTGGTCTGCAGGGTTGCATTCATGTGGGATAGCGCGTGCACAATGCGGGTGCAGAACAACTCACCGACTCATGCACTTGCTCTCGTTTGGCACCTTGCAATGTCAATCGTTCGACGACAGCAGTTTCGTAGCAGAAGGACTGTGTGTGTGTGATTGATCAATCGAAAAAGAACGTAGATGGCGGTGAAAAGTGGGAAGTGATCGTTGTAGAAGTGAAACATCTCGGCAAGCAAGGACAAGGATCGCAAGAGAACAGAGGAGGGAGGAGTTGGCCACGCGGTAGCAGGCACTCCCAACACGACAAGCAGCAAAGAGCAGCAATGCGAGAACCTGACAAAAGACTGAAACGGATAGGCTCTATCGACCAATGCCGTTCATCATCATGGTAACACCAGCACCCGAACCAACGATGCCCACCGCTTTGAGAGGCGTCAATGCACCGCCTTTGCCATTGACGCCTTCGGCAGCCTGGGCAGCACCAGCACCAGCCTCGGCCTCGGCAGCAGCGGCGCCTTCGATCGTAGCGGGTGTGCCCGCAGTTCCCGTAGCCACCCTCATCTCCGACACCATGGCAGGCTGTGCAGCCCCATAAGCGGCTCCACCAGGACGGTAGACCGAGGCGGCAAAGCCGTTCTCGAAGGGTTTGTTCCTCGGAGGCGCACGTGCGAACGTCGAGAAGCCTCCTTCTGCGGCGGTAGTGCCAAAAGGCGACATGCCTTGACGGGCGCTTTCGGGCAAGCGGGAGAATCCACCGCCTCGGCCAACCGCGCTCACTCTCGAGAATGCACCTGCTCCAGCGGCCTCGG
This sequence comes from Sporisorium graminicola, assembly GCF_005498985.1. NCBI lineage: Eukaryota > Fungi > Basidiomycota > Ustilaginomycetes > Ustilaginales > Ustilaginaceae > Sporisorium > Sporisorium graminicola. Next base: position 103,052 of record NC_043724.1, read on the forward strand.
AGGCGGCTGCTGCTCCACCTCGACCAAGCACGGAGGCTGCACCCACACCCGTTTCGGACGCAGCAGCGCCTCTGCCAAGAACCGATGCGAGGCCCGTACCGGCTCTCAGCAAACCAGGCGCTTCCTCAGCTGCTGCGATGAACGTTGCAGCAGGTGCTCGCTTGCCTAGAACATCCCGTCCATGTCGTTTCTTGAGAACGGGATCCAGCGCACCCGTCGTCACCGATTCTGAATCGTCAGACGAGCTAGCAGAAATAGGCTCGACAGCATTATCACTAGACACCGCAACAGTGTTGGCAGTAGCTGCTAGCGGAGCGGCGCCGTAGCTGACAGCTGCAGGCGCACCACCGCCTAGACCGATTCCTCCAGCGCCAGCAACAGCTGGTTGAAGCCTCTTGGACTCGAGGTACTGGGTATACAGATCGCCGCCCGGGGGCACGGCTCCCTTGGTGTTGGCGTTCGGAGTAACCAAGGGTACCGGCTTACTCTTTTGCTTCCCCGACACATACAGGTTGGCGAGTAGAGTGCCGCCAAACATGGCTGTGCCTCCGATCGTCAGCGCCGAGCCGAAGGCACCGGGTGTTCGCTTTTCAAGCTCGTGGCCTTTTTGAGTAGAACTATCTCGCTTCTTGAGGACGCTTCCGCCTCCCCCGCCGCCAGAGCTGCTTAATGTGCCGTAGCCAGCAGCAGCATTGAGCGACGCTCCCAGCGAAGAAGCGCCTGTAGCGCCTGTAGCGCCTCCAGTGAACGCTCCGCCCGTGCTGTAAGTCGACGAGGAGTCGGATTTGCCACTACCATAAGTGGCGGGCGAGTACGAACCCAATCCCGGTCCCGCATAGCTAGTCGTCGACGAGGACGAACCTGATCCGCTGCCAGCAGTGGACGGGTTCGTAGTTGCGCCGTAAGTAGAGCCTTCCGAGTAGCCGCCTCCGCCCATTGTGCCAGGCAGTTGCTTCTCCGGAATATCAGCAAGCGGATCAGCACCCGAGGCAACACCGCCATCTGCGCTTGGGTAGCCAGCCTGCTGCTGCTGCCGCTGCTGGGCGGCCATCATCTCCTCCTGCTTCTTCTTAGCTTCTCGCCTCTTCTGATCTTTTTCCTCGTCTCGATCCGAAGGGAACTGAGTGGCAGACTGAGCATAACCCAGAACGCCACCGAACAACGCCAGAGCCGTAGCGCCCAGCCAGGCTCGCTTGGTGAGATGACTCTGATCGTCACGACGTCGCAGCACCGGATCGCCGCCACCTCCAGCACCTCCGCCATAGCTTCCCCCAATTGAGCTGGAAGCAGCTTGTGCCGCCTGCAACCCACCTTCCGAATCCGTCTGACGCTGGGCAGCACGCTGAGTTTGGGCCTGCTGCTGTTCGAGCTGTTCGATGTAGTCAGTGTATCCTGGCATGGCGTTGGTCGCCAACTGTCCCGGCATACGACCGGGCACACCGACCGCGCCGAACGTAGGCGTGTCGTCGAGGTCCTTAATGACGTCTCGATCACGCGGATTTTCCGTTCGCCATCTTGCGTGCGTCACACCGACCCAGAGCAAGGGCAGGATGCTAGCGGCAGTTGCAACTCCTGCGACCTTCGAAGCAGTCCCACCGCCGCCGAAGATGAAGCGCTTGTCCAGGTTCGACGACGAGCCGGCCTCACTATGGCCGTTTTCCAAGTGAGGAGCAGGCACAACCGACCTTCTGCGCAGAACGGGTTGCGCTTCGCTCGATAAAGAGCTTTCCGAAGCATGTCCAGCGTACGTGCCGCCAGGATTGACCGCCAGGTTCTGTCGTGCGGAAGGGTTGACAAGAGACTGAGTTCGCGTGTCAGCAGTAACGGGAAGGTAGGATGCTTCAACGGGGTAAGCGATGTTGTCGACATTCGGGGATGTGCCAGGAGCAGAGCCGCCCGTCGACGCGGACGCAGGCAAGGCGGGCAAGGGCTGCTCGAGCGTCGCAGCAGCAGCACTAAATGAGTCCTTGGGCTGAATCATGGCAGGATCGTACGGGTCGAAAGGCGGCTCGTCGTGCTCTGGCTTTTTACCTCTGATTTGCGACGCGAAACCAGGCGCCAAAAGAGCGCCGAGACCCGTTCCGACGAGAGTCGACACCACCCATCGCCTGGAGATGTTGTGGCCATTTACGTCGCCCTTAGCAATAGATTCTGAAGAAAGATGGCGTTTGAGTAGCTGTCGGTTGATGACTGCTTCCGCAATGCTGCGCTTGATCTTGACAGCTCGCGCGGCGAAGGCTTTTTCCTCGGGTAGAGGCATCAGCGTATTCGTGTGACCGTTCCAGAGTGCAGCCGTGTCTATGAGCGTAGGTGGTGTAGGGGGCGAAGAGAACTGATTCGTCGCTAGCGCGGTGGTCTTGGCCGAAAAGAGGAAGTTGACCACGTTCAAGACGGCGGCGGTGAGACCAATAGCGGCGGCCGCCCTCTGACGGTACAAGCCACACACACCCCAGCAGACGGAAACTGGTGTCAGCACACGATCAGTACAAGGAGGGTCAAAGTAGGAGCTTGTCAACTACTCACAGTGATCTCTGGAAATTTGGGCGGCTCCTTTCCGTGCTTGGCCACGTGAATGGCATCTTCGATCTGCATATGTTGTTCCTTTGCTCTCTTTTTGTTGCGAAGCAATTTCTCTTCCTCGGCCATCTTGGCGCTAATACCGCTGTAGAGCTCTTCTTGAGGCAGAAGTTGCTTAGTGGCTTCCTCAGCGGCTAAGATTTCGGCACGTGTCATCAAAGGGCCTGCTGCACGACTCAGATGGCTCTTTTCGTTCCGATGGTTTTCATGAATATGATGGAGATGGCGGCGCTTTGACTCTTTGTAGTTTTCGTGCTTGTTGCGCTCTTTTGACCTGGTGGGTACGAGCAGTGATTCCTTTGCAGAGGCTGGGGCGGCTTGCGCCGTCAGGGATAGACATGCCAGGCAAAGGAAGAGCAGTAGCTCAACTCGCATGACGAGCGAAATGGTCGCCGTGGAATCAGTGCGACGATGAGGGAAGAGGCCTGCCTCTGAAGTACTAGGTTGAGTCCAGGAATGTCTAGTTTGTGCAGCACTTTGTCGTACTGATTCTGATGGATCTCGAACAAAAAAAAGAGATGGTGGTACTGAGGCTGGGGCGTGGTCGTCGAAAGGCGAGGCAGAAGGGTCACACTGTGAGGCGCCTCACCGCAGACTGTTCCGCCGTCACCCACCTACATGAGGTGAAATGTGTCTTGAAGCTTGGCCTGCAGAGCAGCACCCTGTTGCATCGAGTGAAAGTGATGAAAGCAAATTCAGAGGCTTCCCACCACAATTTACTCGCTTGTGTCTCGGTGAAGGTTCGCTCCGAGCCCACAGATGAAGTGGCCTCTCGAGGCAGATATTCATTTCGAGCAGAAACGCTCAAACAGGGCCTCATATTCGCATCAAGGCCTGAGGAAAGCCTGCGGTTCATTGCAAGCGCCTCACAATGTAAATTGGTCAGCGAGCTACGAGGGAGTCCGGCTGAACAGACACTGTTGGGGTTGGAATCTTGGCAAGGGTACCGAAATGGTGTCAGTCGCTTGCCGTCGCTACGCATCGACAACAGCGTGGTGAAGCTCATCCAGATGTCCTCATTGTGGGATACAGGGCAAAGCTGCAGTGTTCTCATGCCCTGCTGAATCGGTCCAAGACCGAAGGCTGTCCTGCAATTTGTGGCCATGTGAGTCGAGTTGCAAATTTCGAATGTAAATTGAAATCACAAAGTCACAGTCGGCCTGTTTGTCCGGGAACGGCGACCCACCTTTGTAGGCTCGCCCATCGTTGTCTCGGAATGGCGACAACCACGAGCGCCGCAGTCACCTTCATTACCATCACACTGGCCATTTCGCGTTGTGTATACCAGCACTTGATCCACTTATAGAAAGTCGTCCACCACATCGTGCCAGAGCATGTAGCGAGACCTTATCTCTCATCTCACCTCGCCGGTCTTCATGCCTTGAAAGCCATTTGTCCTCACGAGTTTTTGACCCACAATCGAGGCCGTGCGTCCTAGTAGACCTAATTTGGGCTCGTGCCTGTCCGTGTTGTACCTTGCAAGGTGGCAAAGGGGCCAGTTGCGGCTCATCTGCTAGCTATGGCACCTGCTCGGATCACACCACTCGAGCTGCAAAAGCCACGGATGTTGACCCGACGATCTCATCAAAAGTGCTTCACTAACGACGTACTTACGAGCCAGTCGTCCATCCCCACACGCTCCCTCCTGACTGTCCGACCCCGTCCGTTCCTTTCTTTCTCCCCAGTCCCTCTCCTTTTCACGGATATCGGTACGATGGTTGGCCTCGCAAAGACTCTCAGGATGGCGCTGGTCGCCACAATTGTTCTCGCTCTTTGCATGCGCGGAGCTGCTTCGGCGGGGCGATTTTGGCACTCTGCCGGATCCACACACAAACACGGTCCGAGAGCTCTTTTGGCCAGACGCTCGGGCACAGATTGTCCTGAGGGCAATGCCACTCTGGGTCCGTACGTCCAGGATCAAATCAAGAAATTGTCGTTAGCCTCAGCGCAGCGCGGTGGTAAAGAGCTTGTCAAGGATGGTGTTTTGCCTGGCAACACCCATGTGCACGTTCAGGCCAAGTCGGACCAGACTGGACAATCGCAATCCTGGTCTTGGTCGTGGTCCTCACACTCGTCCTCTTCGTCGTCTTCATCATCGTCATCAACCTCTTCCACGAAATGGTCGGACAAAGACTCCCATCACGCAACAAATAGCAAGGACGAGGACAGCGGCAACGAAGTCCTTCTCGCACCGCACAAATACGATACAGGGTCATCCATGCAGCCGCATCCGCGGCCGCAGCAAATTTCGCAGCCTCAATCAGTGACCGTTCATATCGAGACCAAGTCGGGTCGCACAGAAAGCCACTCGAGCTCAAAGCAATCGAAGTCGACTGCGATCGAGGACAGGAATGGCAAAGTGGTCCGCCACAGCTCGAACACCGAATCGTCTTCATCTTTTTCCTCCTACTACAGCCATTCGTCCAACGTATTCCATTACGTGATCAGCGGCAACACCGAGAAATGGAACAACCCGGCTCCTTTCGCGAATCCTCAAGTCGAATGGACTCGATCTTCTCTTTCGTCCAAGCTTGCCATCAGCTCAGCGACCGGCCCACACATTGCTCGTCCCGCCATGGCCGACACGTGCAATCGGAAATTTCCCTTCACGAGTCAGGCATTTACAGCCAGCGACAAGGAACCTCGCTTCGCCAAGCCATTCCCCAAAGAAGCACTGGACCCGGTCTCCAAAATTGCACTGGACCTGCACAACGTTGAACGAGCACGATACAGCCTGCCACTGTTGCAGTGGAATGCCGAGCTGGCCAACATGGCGTCGTGCTGGGCCGACCTCAAAGCATACGGCCACTCGGAGGACCACTTTTGCGCGTCAGGCGAGAACATCGCCATGGGCCTCGGCAGTCCATGCTACAGCAATCCTATGGAGGGTATGAAGAACGCCGTCTACTCCTTCCTCGACGAAGACCGCAACTGGGCGCAGAACCCGCACATTAGCGAAGCCAACGGTCACTGGACGCAGATCGTTTGGAGGGAGACTCGCTTTATGGGATGCGCTGTTGCGCAGCGCAAGGACTTTATGGATGGCTATGATCCCAATGACCAAAGGGCGTCGATGTATGTCGTCTGTGAGTACTATCCGCCAGGCAATGTCGTGGGAGAGTTCGACAGGCAGGTTCCTGCTGTTCGTCCCACGCCACAGCTACGTTCGAGCTGCTCCGCCAACGAGAGACACGGCAGCTAGCGGCAGCTAGAAGTAGCAAAGGGCTCAAATTCCTTCTTGTTCGCTGTTTCGTTCTTCTCCTTTGCTGGCCCGTCGCTGCCGGTCTCGCCGTCGGTCTACCACTACGCCTCTATACCTCTCAGATGCCTGTCTGTCCGACTGTTCACAATCTTTCCGCATTCGTCTCGTTCCATATCCGAAGTGCTGGCACTTGCTCTCTCTGTGCTTTCTCGTGTTCGTGTATGTTGAGTTCGTCTGGAACGAATGCGAGACTTTTCTCCCTCATGTTTCTGCCTTGCTGATGATGGTTGGGGATGAGGTTGAGAAGGGGTGAGACTGAGGGCATTGTAGGCTATATATTTGCAACATTCTGAAATACCATGCATGAAAATCTATCCCGGCTAGCTCAGTCGGTAGAGCGTCAGACTCTTATTCAAGGGTTTCCGAGCTTGTCTCGGAGTTACATCTGAATGTCGTGGGTTCGAGCCCCACGTTGGGAGATATTTTTTTTGCAGCTCATTTGCTGCCACATTTGTGGATTTTGCGCTTTGTGGATTTTGCGCTTTATTCTGCGCTTTGCTTCGTCGCGTCAAGTGCTACGGTGCGCGTCCGTCACGGAACTTTTGCTTTTTTGGCCGTGGTTGGACCCTGAATTTGTGGTGATGACGACGAGACTCCGGACAACAACCATCTGCACCAACCAGCGACTCACCCATCACCCACCAACACGACCAACAAACAGCAGAATGGTGGCGCGAGTATCTGGCGCTTTTGAAGTCGGCTGTTGAATTTGATATTGCAGCATCTGCCTCACCTCCAGGACAGAAAACGACGCAAAGCACTCCCGAGGTTGGAATGGCAGAATCGCGACCAGTAGCGTAAGGTCGCCTAGCCTTGCTGGTCCGAGATGCGCGCCTCTTCGGTTGCCAATGGCATTCGCGGCATCTTCCCGCTCATCCGCAACCTCGCCCCACAGGCCATCTCTCCCCCCTTTGCGCTCCCGGCGCTTCGAGGACTGCGTCTCGCCATCGATGCGACGCTGCTCGTGCAACGGCTCCATTTTGCCGACGACCCGCACGCGTCTCGCCATGTCATTGGCTTCTACAGGCTCATCACGTCGTTGCGCCAGCACGGCGTGATCCCCATCATGGTCTTTGACCACCCGCAGAAAAGGCTGGCTCTCAAGGACCGCGAACAGGTCAAGCGCAGACACAAGCGCGAGCTCGATCGCATACGCAGCCGACTCGAGCATCAGCGACGCGGCCGTCTGCTCGAGCTTCAAGCACACCTCGATGCACTTTCCGATTTGCAAGAATCGGAACGTCGACTGGTGGGGGAGCTGCTGGCCCAGTGGCGAACACAATCAGAACAAGCAGTGTCGGATGACACAGCTGCTCCTACAACGCCGAAATTCTCCTTACCGCCGTCACCGCCTCCACTTTCGACGACACCTTCGAGACCCGAAAGAGTAGCCCACAGCATGCACGTCAACTGGCTGCAGCTCGAGGAGAGTTTGCGTAGCGGCGGCTCGAGTCAGTCCAAGGGCCAAAAAGCGCTGGCCGAAGCCGAGAAGCAGATCTATCAGACTATTGCCACCCGGCTCATGTCCGGCGAGGCACCACCCCCACCGCTTTCCTTGACAACAGAATCCGGCGACATGCTGATCGACGCACCATCCGACGCCGCAGCACCGCACCCACTGTCCTCGCTCAACGCGATGCATTACTCGCTCACAAAGACGTACGACCGTGCCACCACACCTCTGTCTGCGTCTATCTACCAGGACTGTGCGACGCTCAGCTCGCTCATGGCCGTGCCCGTGTTTTGGACGGGCGACGGCACGCGCACAGGTGGCGGCAGAATCCACGAGGCAGAAGCGTATGCTGCCTCGCTCGTGCGCTCGGGATTCGCCGACCTCGTGGCCAGCGAGGACAGCGATGTGCTGCTGTACGAAGCTCCGCTTTTGCGCGGTCTCATGGGAGGAGTGCGCAGTCCGGGTGTGTTGAGCCGCGAAGGAGCACGGGGAAAGCTTGAAGTGATTTGCGGCACCCGTGCGCGCACTGGCTTATTCCCGCCGGCGGAAATCGAGAAGCTGGTTCAGGCCCAGGCTCAGGCTCAGAGTCAGACGACGAATCAAGTAGCCAAGACGACAGAAGGCGACGCTGGCGACCTGTCCTACGACCGGGTGACCCGTTCACTCATGCTCGACTTTGCACTGCTCTGCGGCACTGACTTCAACCGCACCATTCCCGGAATCGGACCCAAGACAGCGCTTCGACTGCTGAAAGAACACGGCAGCATCTCGACCATTTTGCGCAAAGAGTCGAAGAAGTTCAGCCCGCCCGATGGGTTGTCGATTCGCGAATACGAGACAGAGCTCCGCCATGCACGCACAGTGTTTTTGCAGCCGCCCAAAGTGAGGGCGGCGGCTCGGTCGATATTGGGCAGCGCGGCGTCTGAGGCGGCTGCGGCGGATGTGGCCGCGCAGCAGTCGTTGGTGTCGGCGTCGGCGAGTATCGACAGGGTTCTGTTTGGCGGTGAGGCGGTATCTGAGATGCAACCTGCTCTTGTGGATGGCGTGGCGTCACCCGATGGGACGGAAGGCGTCGATTCGGCGGAGGTCAACACGTACTGCACTGCGGAGCCCGCCGTCGAGCTCGACGGTGACGTGTCCATCATCAACACCGATGCCATCTCGACCCCCGTCGACGCGGTGACAACCGGTACAACCACAGAGGCGAGATATGACCGCCAAGCAGTGCACGACTTTCTACGTTCACATGGCGTCTTCCGGTCCTCTACCTCCGACACCCACCCGGACTCCGAATGGGCGCGGGAACCGTTCGACAGCACACCGACGCGAGAGCAGGAATGGCGCGACTTGCTCGATCTCGAACTCGGCCTGACCACACCAGCGGGCTCTTCGGAGCTGTCCAGCGTTCTCGGAGAAGAGTCTGCCAGCGATGACGGACAAGGCGAGGCGCAGGTGCTGGGTGGTGTTGCGACACTAGGTGCGGACTTCTTTGGAGAGCGCAAGGCCGTTGCTTGCTGGAACCCGCACATGGAACAACACGTGAGACGGGAGACTACGGTTGCGAGACGGCAGCAGCCGACGTCGTAGTGCCCTCCGAGAGGAATGCGACGTTATATACATACCCTCCACACACACCCACACCATGCAGGCAAAATTGTCTGATAACGATGACACGCCAAGAAGCAAGCGATTGAGATTGTGTGAGGAGCAGGTACAAAAAATGATTTCTGCCGGGTTCGAACCGGCGACCTCCTCCGTAAGCCCTAACGATCTGAAAGTAGATCAGAATTGTTAAGGAGACGCGCTAACCAACTGCGCCAAGAAACCGACTGATGGTGCCCAAGCACTCATATTGCTATTAGATAGCCTACCATAGTCTCCAAGGCGAGAACGCAGCAAGCCCCCCATCCATTTGACGCTGTTGTGTCATCCATCTTTGCCGTCGTATCAGCAGAAAGCTTCCAACGCTCTTCCTCTTCCTCTGCCTCTTTCTCTGTGGTATCTGAGCACGGCCCCAAAATGCGTCGCTAACAAAGCTACCCAGCAAAGAAAGTGTTACTACTGCGGGGGACATCTCAGCTTTTTGTCGCTGTCCGAGCAACCAAATTGCCATCTGCTCCCAAGCGGCCACGAAAAAAAGACTTGGAAAAGACCTGGAAAAAAAAGAAAGGCGACTCCCAATAGGGGGCTCGAACCCCTGACATTCAGATGAAACTGTGCAATCCAAGGAAATCCTTGGAGACTTTGTGTTTAAAAGTCTGACGCTCTACCGACTGAGCTAATCGGGATGGAGTTGTCTACCTTTGCCGGATTTGGTGGCACGCGGCTACATAAACAGTCCAAGATGCTCCACAATTGGGGTGCAAGCGTGGGGCGTCGATTCGCTCTACACCTCCGCTCGACCTTCGTGTGCTTGAGTGTGCGGTAAATTCTGGGTGCTCGATGAGGACACGAAAGGGCACACTGGCGAGCGTAAGAGGTATCGGGCAGACGATTTATTTGAGCGGCAACGAAGTGCTTGGGTGGGTGGGTTGGGGCTAACGGTCGACCCTCCGGTGTCGCAACATCGCCTTCTCTCTCGCTGGCTCGCACGGTCACATACCCTCGACGGACACAGCCCCCTGCACGTCTACACGCGCCAGCACACATGCTATCGTTCCAGTGCACAGCAGCCAAGAGTCGATCACAGGAAGAGAAATGGATTCGAGCTACGAACAAGGAACAAACTGGGGACGGGGGAACCAGGCTTACGCTATTCGCGCGGTGGGTGGGGTCAGGCCTTCTGCTGAAGCTGGAGATTCCTGTGCAGCTCGGTCTTGACGTCGACGACGCGATCAAGCAGCTTGCTGATGACCTGTTCGCGGTTCGAGTCGAACGCCTTGTTGAGTTCTTCGAGTTTCTCTTCGGTCTCCTTGTCCACGGTGGTCTGCGAGCTGGAGGTGGATCCCTCGTGCTGTTGGCCGAGTGTCAATCGGAGAGCAAGTGCGATACTATGTTCAGCAACGGTGCACAGTGCGAGCTTGAATGAAAGCGCCGAATACTCACCTCCTTCTGGAAATCGTTGAACTCCTTCTCCTTCTGGGCCTTGAGCTGCTCAATCTCCTTTGATGCTTCGCTGCGTGCGTCCTTGAGCTTCTGCGTTCGGTCTGTTGGCGTGATTGGGACGCGATTGGAACGAGATGGATGTTGCCATTTGGGAGCAGTGCATGTGCAAAAGAGGTCAGCAAGTTGAACGTGCGGTCCATTACCTCTGGGCCACAATGGCGTTGAGACTGTCGGTCGACGGAAAGAGGGCGGGTGGGAGAGCCAATGCTGCAGATAAAACTCACAAGTTCGTGCCTTTGAGACAATCTTGGCAGCCTCCTTCTCAGCCTCGAGAAGGGTCTGAATACCCTGCGATTGCTGTGCGGCCTGTGTAGATCAAGATTGGCAGAGAGTCCGACGAGGCAAGGCGAAAGACGAGTGAGCGGTGCTGCTCTGGATGGCCTGCCAAAGTCGAGGCAGCGCGTCCACGGCATGGTCGCCTGGACTGCGACGAGTGTGACCGTGGTGACATGCTTACCATGATGAGTGTGCAGCAGTACGAGCGGTGTGGATCGACGGTGGCGGGATCGGAAGAGGTGATGTCCAAGTAGGAAAAGCTCGAGAAGGATTGGTGGAGGAGGAAGAGCGACGGTATCAATCGAGTGCAGTTCAGAGCCAGATTTGTGCGACTGCAGTCTCAGCAGCCGAGGGGCTTTGTGTGCGTGCATCCGTGCACTTATTCGATGGCCCGATTCTCGCTTCCCGATTTTCCTGTATTAGACTCTCTTATGGAAACACAGACCAGCGAGAGAGCCAATGACTGGAAAAGCCGTCCGTTCACACGAGCATCCAGCTTCTGGCTCCAATCCAAAAAATCCAATTCCATGCAACTCAGCACTTTGTTGTTCTTTCGCTCCAGTCTCGACGACTTCTTCTCCTTCTCACACATCTCCTCTCCCTTCCTTTCCCCATACACCTCCCTCACTCACGCAGCTCGCTCAAGCACGCAACGAGCAAGCGAGACAAAACCTGATTGGATACAGTCTGGCAACGCAGATCAGCACCACTCTGCACGGTCTCTTTCGCCGGTGCAACCTCTTGCGTCGACCTCCGTAGCAAGTCGGGGATTCGCGCGCTCAGCCGGCACCCTCGTCACACCGGATCAAGCACATCCTCTTCGTGCTCATACGGCCGCACCACCAATGCCTTTTGCATCTCGATACAGCTGATCAATCCCTCCGTGCCTACAGTGGCTCCAACACTTCTTGCTCCCAACTCGTTAGAGCGACACTCGTTTCAATAAAGCACAGCCAGCCACCATGGCAGCACCAGCCAACACCGACGCGCTCGGTCTGCTGAGTGCCGCCCTCAACTCGCCCGACAAGCAGAATGAAGCCCATCACCTCAACGAGCTCTACAACCTGCTTCAAGTGCAGCCGGGCAACATTCCGATCCTGCTGCCTTCCCTCATCTCTCTCCTGCCAAAGGCCAGCACGTCGCTGCGAGCATGGATAGCTCTCGTCATGGATCTCGCCTTTTGCCGGCCCGCTCTGTCCCAAGACACAAAAGCCACCCTTGCCATCCACGCACCCGAAGCCATCCTCTTGCTCATCAAGGACAAGGACCCGCGTCTCGCAAAGATCGCTTCCCAGTGCTTTGCCAGCATGTATCCCGTCCTTTTCCGCCTCGTCTGCAACGATCGCGCCAAATCAAATCTCTGGCAGACCGTTCAAACCATCAAGGCGCAAGTCGTTCACCTCTTTGACCATGGAAGCCAAGGCGCCAAGCTCGCCGTCATCAAATGCTACCAGCGCATCATCCAGGTCCAGTCGCGTGGCTCCACCGACCCTCGCGCACAGCTCAAGAACGACGTCAGCCTCAACGCCGTTCCAGCCTCCCACCCTTTCCTCAACGCGACCAGTCTCGAAGAGGAGGGCAATCGCCTCTTTACCCAGATCGTCACCTTGATCTTCACCAGCGACGTCACCGACCTCATCATGGCTTCGGTCAACTCGCTCACCGTTCTCGCCAAAGCGCGTCCTCAGCTCGGCTCCGTCATCCTTCGCGCCATGGCCACGTGGACCCCTGCCAGCCTCACCAACCTTTCTCACACCCAAGTACGCAACGTCGAGAAGACGGTTCGCATTTTTTACCTTCACTTCAGGCGCAATCAGCTCGCGGGTCCAGATTCGGCCTCCATCCAAAAAGCGCTCGAGGCACAGCAGCGCCGCATGGAGGAAGCAGCCAAGGCGTACCAAGCACAGAAGGAGGCAGAAGCAAAACGCAAACGCGAGCAGATCGACGAGGAGCTTGAAGGTCCCAAAAAGATTAAGCTCGAGCATCCCCAACAGCGTTCAGAGCCAGAAGCAATCACCTCACAGCAACTGGACTCAACAGCAGGCGAAGCGTTCCTAAGCGCCTCGATCAGGACTACCGGAGGCATCGACCACAATCCTCTGGCCGCCTTCGACGTAAAGACGCTTCCCCTGTCGCTCGTCATCGACCTCATCATTGCCAACCTCCAAGCGCTTTCGGACCACGACCTCAATGCTGCCATTGCCAACATGCGCGCAAATCTTCCTGCAGATGCGTCCACATCGGCACCTGCACAACTACAGCCTCCCTCTTCTCACGCCCCACTACCGCCACAACCACCTCCGCCTGCTCCTGCTCCCGGTCCACCACCGCCGCGGCCACCCTCCACAGCGCTAGCCAATGGTGAGCGAGTGAAAGCGGAGGCGCAGGCCGACGAAGCTGGTGATGACGTCGTTCAGGATCCGCTACAGATGGACATGGCAGAGGAGGATCTGGAAGCATTAGAAGCAAGCGGTCGCGAAAGAGACGCACGCCGCAGCGCTCAAGACACAGAAGAAGAGGAAGAGGAAGAACTCTCGTTGGGCGTCATCGAGAACTTTGCTCTCGCTCCTCCAGAGTATCTTTCACTCAGCGAATCCGATTCTCTCATCAAGGACACGGTTGCAAGGATATGCGACTTTGGCTCGTCGGCCTCATCTGCGCTGGCAACCGCGAACCTCACATCCGATGCGGGTTCTCAGGCGCTGTGGTCAACTTTGGTCATTCGTCTTGCAACGCGTGGATTCGCTGAATCTCGTTCTGATTCTGAGGCGGCAACAGAGCAGCCCGAAACCAAGATCGTAGGCGGCGTTGAGCCGACACGCACGCTGTCCGCGCAAGCCGACATCATCCGCACCTTGATGCTCGAATTTGTCAAGGCCGACTTTGCACGTCGTACGCGGTTCGCTGTCACCTGGATGGCGGAAGAGTGGTTCTGCGATCGCGTGCGCCGAAAGCAGGCCGCAGCGGATGCTACTGCGAGCAAAGATCAATATCCGCTCTGGCTCGAGAAGCTCGTACGAGCATGGATTCCCAGCATCGACGCCAAGGACCGCTCTCTGGCCAAGTTCCTCGCTGATTTGCCCGAGATCCCATCCGCAGTGCTGGATCTCGTCGCTGCGCTCAGCAAGGACAAGTCCAAGATGGTGGCAGGCATGTCGACTTTGCAGGACATTTGCATTTCGCGTCCTGCTCTTCGAGACCAGTCGGCGGAAAAGTTGCTGCAGCTGACCAGAATGGGCGAAAGATCTACAAGAGCTAGAGCTATCATTGCCATCAAGCAATGCGCTGTTGTCAACAGCACCCTTGAGGCCACCATCCTCGCCTTTGCGCGCAGCAACCTCGACATTCTCATTGAAACGCCAGAACCGTCTCCAGAGCAAGCCGAGTTCAAACAAGGCGATGACAAGTCCAACGGCGATACGAGTGGCGCTAACGGCGCCAACGAAGCGATCAAACCCGATCCGGAAGACGTAGATGGCGCTGATCGCAAGGAAGGCGACGAGGCTGCCAAGGAGCCGGAAAAGCCAGAATCGACCCATCCCGTTGACAGCGACGACGTGCTGCGCTTTGTCGAACTGCCCTTCTCGCTGTGCACTAAGATCCCCGACATGCTCGACGAAATCTTCGCGGCTTATCCACGCACGCCCAAGTTTGTACAGCAGGCCATCGAGACGCACATCGTCAACTTGATTCGAGCGCTCGGTTCCAACCATCCACGCCTGCTGACGCTGCTGCGCAATTTCCCGGACGGCGCCGACTCGCTGGCGCTGTGCATCCTCAAGACGCTAACGGAGAAAACCCGGACACCGGCGATCGTGGAGCTGGTCAAGGAGCTGGTGGATACGCGCGACGTTGATCCGCGGTTCCTGGTGCCGATCATGGCGGATCTGGACAAGGCGGAGATCATGAAGAGGTTGCCCAAAGTGGTGACGATCTTGGGGTCGCGTGCGCCCGAGGACCGGGCGTTGATCAAGAGCGTGTTTCAGAGCATTGTGCAGATGCCACCGCAGGGTTTCGGGTCGGTTTCCTCGAATTTGCCGCGTGTGAGGCAAACGGAGCTGCTCACGCCCGTCGAACTCATGGGTCTGCTGCACCACGCAGAGCACGAGATCGGACCCAATAACACGAAAGCTGCGATCCAGATCTGTTTCAGCATGACCGATGTTTACCGCTCCGAAGTGCTCGCGGCGGTGCTCAACCAGATCTCGGATGATGCAAACCTGCCGATGCTGTTCATGCGTACAGTAATCATGGCGGTAACGACGTACAAGTCGCTCTCGGGCTATGTGGCGCGCAATTTGCTCTCGCGGCTGATCACCAAGAAGATCTGGCAGAATGCGCCGCTGTGGCAGGGATTTATCTTGTGCGCTAAGCAGACGGCACCGAGCTCGTTTGGTGCGTTGATTCAGTTGCCCAAAGACCAGTTGAGGGAGGTGGTCAGTAGGCAGCCGGAGCTGAGGACGGGGCTGGTCGAGTACTTGACGGGCAAGGCGGGTGGGAACCGGGCCAGGTTGGCGACGTTTATGGATATGCTCGGGCCGGAACCTGACAGCGCTGACGCGGCGGCTGCGGCGGGTGGTGCGGGTGGCGGGGAGGCCCAGAACGCTGCTGCCGCCTGAAAGACCCTTTCAACGGGCGTGATATGTGTATCTCAATCGTTCACTGTAATTGTTATGTTGGAGCCTCTGTTCAATCGATCTTTGTTAACTTACATTTCACGCGCTTGACAGCAACGGTTTGACATCTGTGTGGGGGACGTTGTTGAGCACTGATTGCCCTGCACAGTACTGTACTGTACATTCGAGCCTTCGCGTGACTTATGACTTGGTCTTCTTGAGGATGTGCAGATTGGACAGGCAGAGCTGGATCTCCAAACTGAGCGCATCGGCGACGTTGGTCGCGACACCTGAAGGCTGCTTCTCACGGGCTCTCTTCTGCTCCTTCCGATTTCGCACATTGAGCTACAGTACTGTGTTTCTTCACACATCCAAATCGAATAGAGAACCACGAATGCTCATCAAACAGCACCGCTAATACCTTCCTTCTCGTTGTCAAACACACACATAAGCTAAGATTTTCAAACCCAAGTCTGTATTCTATTGATCTGACCACGCAAAGCGTTGCATAAGAACACAAGAGGTATAAAGTGGACGTTACAATAACACAGAAAAGCCCATACAGCGCATATTTAGTTGTAGTAAGGCCTGAACTCGCTAGGAGGAGGCATGAAGCCAGTCTTCGGAGGAGTCAGGTACGAAGTGAAGTTGCCGTCGGCTGTGTTGCTAGCGGCGGTGTTGCCCCACCAGCCGGTGGAAGCAAAGTCGCTCTGGGAACCCGATGGGAAGATGAGGCAGAAGAAGATGACGACGGCCGAGACGGCCGTGCCTGTGTCCATGGCGGCACCGAGGACATAGTTGTATCGTGTCCACCAGCCGGTGCGGTACTTCTTCATGCAGTAGTTGAAGACGAAACCACACAGCGCCCACGCGGTAAAATTAATACCTGTGGCAGGAGGCATGAGGCCCGTACCGGTAAAGATGACGGGCGAGTTGACCTTGCGGATGAACGAGCGGGGGAATCTCTTGGCGAGGCCCCAAACGATGACGGGGAAGATAGCACCAACCATGAACATCCACAACAGCTTGCCGTACTGCTTGCCAGGCGAGAAAACGGCACCAGGGCCGATGAGACCCCAAATCTGCGAGGCGGTACCAAAGACGATGAGGTAGTTGCAGGTGAAGCCATCCGAGGCTTCGTCGGTGCAGACATTGTTGATGTTGGAGAAGACCCAGCTCTGGACACCGAGAACGACAAAGGACGAAACCACGATGGCTGTCACCTGGGCGACAAACATGTCCCTAGGGGGAACCTTCATATAGTGGCCGAGCTTCATGTCGGCAGTGAACGAGAGACCCTGGTAGACGCACATGTAACAGAAGACCTTGAACATCATCATGCCCGTGGCCGAACCGGGGTGCATGTAGCCGATGATGAACTCGGAGATGACGTTGAGACCCACCTCCACGTTGGAGATGGCGTACACGATACCGACGGGCAGCATAAAGAAAGCACCGATGATGAGGGAGATGATAAAAGCCCAGACAGGGAAGTCGGTGGCGTAACCAGCAGTGCAGCCGACACCGAGAGCGAAGCAGATGACAAAGAGCACAGCGTACCAGAGCTTGGGCACTTCGGGGTATCGCTGCATAAGTCGGGCGTGGATGTCGCGCTCCTCGGTGATCGAGGTTGTGAGCTGCCTGTAGATTTGCTTGCCGTGGAAGAGACCAACGTGCACAATGACTGCAGTGATCGAAGCAAACGAGAGAGCAAACGAGATGGCGTACGTGACCGAAAAGTACTGCTCCGAGTAGGCATTGTAACCGGCAGCGTCAAAGTGAAGGTGGTCCGGGGTGGTGACCTTTGCGGTCTTGAACTTCTTTCCGAACCGGTCATAGACGCCGCTGGTCGAGTAAGGCAGGTAGGCAAAATTCCAGACGTTCTTGTAGTAGAGAATGGGGCCGATGAAGCAATAGCAGAATAGGAAACCTCCGAGGACGTTCGCTTGCGCCCACCATGGTGTATACAAGGGGTTGCCGACGTACGAGTACTGGTTCCAGTCGAAAGTAAGAGGGATAAGGCCAAGGCCCTGCTGAGTGCCGAGCATTTGGTTGAGTGGCACGTTGTGGGGAGCGATGAGGCAGAACCAGTTTCCAACCGACATGAGCGTGAAGAGGTAGCCAGGAAGGAAATAGAACAAGAAGGCACTTGCGCAAGCGATCAGGAAGAACTTGTATCGCGACATGTGGTTGCTGCCGGTGTCGACCTGTCGATGAAGAGCGGTGAAGAGCGCCGTGTTACCGAGGTTACCAGGCCAGATCATGGCAGCGGGCCAGACGAGCCATCGACGGAAAAAGCCCGCCATGGAGAAGCCGATGAGCTGCGAACTGAGAACGAGGAGGATAATGTAGCCGAAGCCCCAGTCAAAACCGTAGGTGATACGCTGGACGGCGGAGACGTTCGAGGCATAGGCACGCTGGTAGGTCACATTGGACATCACGGTGATCACACAGTGTTCCTTGACGTTGAAAGGGCCGGGATTCAGGGTGAACTGGAAGCGACCGAGCTTGAAGACCTTGGTGGGGAGGACCTTGGCCATGAAGCAGCCCATGGGGTAAGCGAGCAGCTGAGCGACGAACGAGGTGATGGTAACAGTTGGGTATCGGTAGCTGAGAAGCTGGTTGACGCCTGGAATGACAATGGTGAAGAGCAAGCCAAGGACCCATGTACGGAAGGTCATGACGGGCATGGAAGGGTCGTCAACGTTGGAGACGGCCGCGCGAACCTCGGGGTACGGTGAATCCTCTTCGAGGTCCTCCTCGATCTGAGCCTCGGCCTTGTAGTCACCCTGCTCGATGACGCGTTCGACAGCGTCGATCTTCTCGGTTTCCATGTTCGGGTCATTGATACGGTGGTCGAGGAAGTCAGCCTGGAGGTGCTTCTCGACATTGTGGATCTCTTCTGCGCCAGGCTTGGCGAGCTCTTCCTTGGAAGAGTCCTTGGCGGCCGAAGAGCCGTGGCTCGAAGATCGGACGACGTCGATGTCGTTGACCATTATGACCAAATTAAGCCCGGAAAGCTCTCGCGTGAGGCGGGTCCAAGCAGAGATGAATGGGGAGGTGGGGGAACTACGAAACGGTGGGAGGGAGGGATGTCGCTCGGGGCCTTCAAAGGGTATATGTAGTTTCCTCTTGAGGTGACTGGAGTGAGCTGGCTGACGGATGTACTAGCACACGCGGAGCAAGCTCAGCCGTTCTTGGATGCAGCGGACCAAGATAAAGGCTATCAATTGACTGATCGTGTGGCGTGTGAAGACGGTGCCCGACCATTGGCCAAAGATGGCGGCTGGCTCCCCAGAGAGAGAGGGAGCTACACCCACCCCGAGAAGAAAGCAATTTTCACTTATCGCAACAGCCGAGGAGAAAGCAGCAAGCGCAGGAACAGGCAGCAAGCGAGACGTATCATCGGCCTGAAACGGCTACTCTGCCTCATCGAGCAAGCCAAACCAAAGCTCGCTGATTCGACGTAGAGATGCGGGGATAGACAGACGAGAGCCATTTTTGGCGAGTTAACTTCGCGCCTCAGTCACATGAGGACAGGGAGGAAGCTGCTGTGGGCACTCATGCAAGACTGGAGATAGCTGCAGCATTTCGGCCACACTCTCGGAAATCTGAGTTCCGAAGGCTCTTGGGCGTCACTTGCTTGTTCCAGAAGTGGCGAAGAGTCACACACTGTTCTGTACTGTACAGTACTGTGTACACTTTACATGTAAGGGCTAAAAAAAGGAACTTGCAGTAAAAAATATTATAGAAAGTCAAAAAGAAAAAGGCCAAGGATGCTAACCACAGTTTGACAGCTGAGCGAGATCAGACAGAGACCGCTGATTTGCAAAAGCAATGCAACTGTGTCGGTGCAGCTGAGCAACGGAGCGGAGGCATCCGGTCACTACAACAAAGACCTGGGGCGGGTAGAACACGAGGACAAATTTGCTCTCCGTCGTCCAAGCAGACCGATAAATTGCCCGGTGGACTCTTGTGAGTCTGTGAACCAACTAGAGAAGCGCCTGTGGCAGTGGGAATCCGCTGTCTTGGCCCGACTGAAAGAATTTCGGGCAATTTTACGCTGCTAACCGTATGCAGAGTAGGTGCAGAGAGCTGCAAGACGCACAGGGGTCAAAGCAGCCTAAGGGTTTGTCTGCGGCCGCCTTCTTTACCGCGGCCTCACGCTGCAACCGCTTTCATCTCTCACATTGGTCCTGATTCTTTTTCTGCAAAGCCAACAAGGCTCCTTGGCTCGCTTGTCGTCCTCACGAGACTACACACCGCTGATGGGCACACGACCTCGAGAAAATTGTCGGTCGCTCTCGTTATTTGCACACGCCTCCTTTTGCTCGCCTATCTCGTCGGTGAACCGAAGCAACCGACAAGAGCGAAAAGTTGCATAGACAGCAAGTCGGCGGTTGGATAAAGTAGACCAACCGAGGTTCGGGGCTTGAAATCGTAGCGCTTTCCAGCAGCTACTGTTTACAGCAGACCTAGCACGGAATGGCGGTGTCCGAACGCTTTGGTTTCAGTGTGGTTCTCTAACAAGAAGGCTGGCAAGCTATTGTTCTACCGTACTCTTGTTGCCTACGAGCTTTGTTTGTGATTGGTCGATTGACACGAGCGAGCTGCGACTGCCTGCAAGCGGAAGTATAGAAGCCGCGGGCTCGCGTTGCCCCGCTGAAACCGCGGCCTGCTACAGCCAGTCAATTTCAAGCGCGTGCCGCAAGAGCGGAAAACGTAAACCCATCTCTGTATTGTCCTCTCCTCTTCACTCTGCGGTGATAAGGCAAATTCTGAAGAAGAACAGCAGCGCTAG
The DNA here is from genome assembly GCF_005498985.1 of Sporisorium graminicola. Lineage (NCBI taxonomy): Eukaryota > Fungi > Basidiomycota > Ustilaginomycetes > Ustilaginales > Ustilaginaceae > Sporisorium > Sporisorium graminicola. Next base: position 123,142 of record NC_043724.1, read on the forward strand.
CACCACTTCATGCGGCCATCGAAAGACCTGGATGATAGCGACCATTGCGCACATGATGGTCTTTGGGATTCGAGGTGCCAGAAGGCCGAACGAAGATAAGCCTCTGCCACCCGTCATCCTCCCGTCGGGCATTGGCATGAGAGGATGGCGAGCAGGGCGGCTAATTTTATTTTGCTAAAAACATGCATCTGCCTTGCATAAATCTTCGCTGTTCTCGGACCAATGCCCTCCGTAGCGCACCTCGCCTTGGCGCCTTGCCATAGCATCAGTCAAAATGTGCTTCCGGTATTTGAAAACTCCAGGTTATTCACCTGTCCTGTTTCGCGATCCTTTCGAGGTGCTCCCAGGTCAACGCGATATGCTTGAAAGCGAGAAGCTCGAGCGCGGGCGGCGGGAACTAGCTTATCGCACGGCAAGGAATGCCTTGATGCCACTTGCAACACGCTGCTGCCACAACTCGTTTCGAGTTACTGCACGGGTGCATAGCTGTTCAAGAGTGCGGTTGGCGTCGCGTGCACACAGTCGCTCGAACAGGATTTGCAATTTATCGCACATCGCCACTCGTTGCACGTACACCAGCTACAGTAGGGTTTTTATGCAGAACATCGCCTGCAGCTGCATTGCAGGTCGGACCACCGTTTGCCGGACAACAAAGCAATTGCAACAAGGCTAGAGTCACATACTTGCGGTTGACCCGCGTCTTCCCCTCAACCTGCGGAAGATACGGAAGGCGGAAATGCTATAGCCGAAGGCTTACACGGCCCAGCCCCGTATCCACCGCCGCTTCAAAAGGCCACAGAACGACGTCGTGACCGATCACGCGGTGATGCCTTTTCTCCCTCTTTTTGCCCCGAAACAACCACGTGACGGAGATACTCAAGCATCTCCCTGTCTCTGATTCGTCGGTGTCCCAGATTGATCAAAAGACACTGTACAGTCCCATCAGCCAATGATGCACCTTGCAAAGGTATTGATTTATCGGATCAACCGCTTCCTCTCTGCGGACCAAGCGTGGCTGTACTAGGCCAGTCAAACGTTTTAATCACTTTGAACCCCGGAAGTGCTGCTGCCGACCTCATCTTCAAGGACTATCGTCGTGGGCAGGCTGACCACTCAGGAACTGCTGATCATGTGGAGAGTCTCTTCCCATGTAGGAACAAGTGTGTAGTACCTTCGAATCGCTTCAACATGTTCCGTGCCTCTTTCCTCGACAGGGCCACTCCTATAATACAATGTCGAGGTGCTCAAAGGCTACTGCCGGACAAGATCGCAGCACCGCCTAGATCCGAAGTAGACGCAGCTTGTCCAACTCAAAATACAGAACCTCACTCACAAGACGAGACGCTCCACGAGGTCTGATTACAGCCTTGAAACAAGATTTCGCTGTCATCCAAGCCTGCGTCAGAGACGTGGGAGCCAAGGCGTGGGATCGAGTTGGTCATGCGCTTGCAGATGCAGTCCTGAGGACCAGACCGCTTTCTGCGGTGCTTGCGACAAAAGGAGCACGTCTCGCGCTTCCATTACGTTCATCGTCCATCTTGGGATCCCTTTTGCGATCGTGGGTACCTTCGCGTTCACACAATGCTGCATCTCCAACTGAGCCGCAAGCTCTTCACCTTTATCACCCCTCGCTTTTACTCCTCACGGCCTCGTGTAAGTTGATGACCAGGAGAAGAGGGCGGAGTTGGGATCAAGGACTGACACGATCCTTCACGCGAAACACAATCGCACACCAGCACACGCACCAGGCTTTGGTCAAAAGAGACTCCCATTCGAGACCACCGCAGCTATGCAATGCACCCTCAGCCCACCTTCTGTACATCCGCCCCTCCCTCAGCCGCCTTGAGGCGATTCCTCTCCTTCTTACCCATTCTCTTCTTCGCAGGCTTCTCCTGGCCGTCGTGGGTCTTGGACGTGTTGCCGTAGACGTCCTTCCTGAATTGACCCAGACGCTTGCCCAGGTCCACGGGCCTGTTCTTGCCCCTTCGGTATGGCTGCAGGTTCTTCAATCCAACCACGTTGTTGAGCTGCTCGTCGTCAGCGAGGAGGATGTCGACGGCGGACATGCCGTAGTCTGCGGGGGCAACCTGGGTGTACTTGAAGCGCGTGGGGAGGTCGCCGATCATATCTTCATAGTCCAGGTTGTAGTACGAGTCGATCATTTCTTTCGCCATGGCTTTCTTGTCTGTTGGCGCAACAACGTTGGCGTCCATAGCCGAGACATCGACACCGTCATTGTCGTCGTCATTGTCTGCGGCGTCAGAGTCGGAAGCATCGCCGTTGTCCGCAGCGTTGGACGAGGATGACTTGGAGAGCGCGGCTTTGAGCTTCTTCTTGAGCTTCTTGCGTTCCTTCTTGCTCAGCTTCTTATCCGCCAGACGCGCACGCAGAGCGGCTTCCTTGGACCCACCCGCCTCGCCACCATGTCCGGCATCGTCATCGTCATCGAGGAAATCTGCATCCATCTCGATTCGGTCGTCATCCCCGCTGTGACTCTGTTTCGCCTTCTTGTTGCCCTTCTTGCTCGACGAAGCCGTGGTCGCCTCGTGCTCGGCGATGATGTCGTTAATGTCGATATCGTCGTCCCAACTTGGCTTCTCGTCGTCATCGTCCTGGTAGTACTGGTCGCCAAACGCCTTCTGCATCGCCTTGTCATGTGCATCCGGGTCGAAGTCACCCTCCAAATCCAAGCCATCCAAATCGACCGCACTGGAACCGGTCACCTCTCGGAGCTTCTTGAGCTTGTCGACGATCTCTTGCCTCTTGAGGTTCTTCAAGCGCGACAGCTCCTGCATCTTGAGGCGCTTTTCTTCGTCCTTGCGTGCGGCGCGTTCTTCTCGCTTGCGCTTACGCGTGTTGTCTTCGCGACGAGCGGAGTCCTTGGGCGTGCGCGAGTAAGTGGGGATGGTGAGCGATTCGGGACCTTGCTCGAAGCGGAAGTTGTACGCGGTTTCGAAAGCGTCTGCCATCGAGTCGAAGGATGCTTCGGACTCGAGCTCGGCTGCCTCCGCTTCCCAATCACGGCCGTATGCATGAGCTCCTGCAGCAGCAGCGCTGTCGCCGTTCTGCGACCCCTCAGCGGTCTCGCCGTTCTCGGCGGCGTCTTTGCTCTTAAGCAAGGCTTTGGTGAGGCGGGGCTTGACTGGTCGTACTTCGTCGGCCGACTTGTCGATCCAGCCGCGGTTGAGAATGTAGTTGAGCAGGAAATCCTCGTTCTTCTTCTGATCGGCCTCGCTGTCGTTGGCGAGGACAGAGGTGGAGGCTGTCGCTTGGTCTGGCTGATTGCGACGGATGGCTTGGCGGATGGTATCCTCGTCGGCGTTGGGTCCGAGCGATGCAAGCACTGCAGCTCGGTATGACGAAGAGCCGTTGCTGTTCTGTGCCTCGGAGCGCTTGACAAAGAGGTCGTCTTCATCGCCGATGCCAGCATGGAAGGCCTGGGACACCTCCTTGCGCAGATCCTCCTGCTCCTGAGCAAACGGCCTCCTCTCACCGTCATCGTCGTCGTTGGTGAAGATGCCCTTGACACGATCGCTCGTGGTTGCATCCGCCAACTCCTCTGCCGGGTTCTCTGACGTCTGGATGAGCTCCTGCACTCTTTGCCTTTGGTAGTCCTGCAGAGTGAGCTTCTTGTCCTTCTTGGTGGTGCCCGACTTCTTCGGAGCGGAGGAAGAAGATGCCCCCGAGAGCTGGGCAGCGCGTTGCGCCGCTTCAGCCTCCTGTGCAAAGATGTCGGTCTTGGAGTCGTACAATTCTGCGTCCTTATTACGGATGCGCTGAAGAGTTCGGAAGATGGCAGCATCTACGTTGGCGTTGATTTGATCTCCGTCTTCGTCCTCGGTGACGTCGCTCTCGGAATCAGTCTCCGAGTCACCGTCATCGTCGGAGGCGAGCGCATCTTTGCCATACTTTGCTTCGAGCTGATGGATTTCGGCGCGTTGCTTGTTATGCAGGTAGCGTTCGGCAAAGTCTTTGTTGATGGTGAAGTGGTTGAGCGACTCTTCTGGTCGAGTGCGGATGTCGAGCTTGGCGCTCTTCGTGTCGTCTGACTCGCCAAAGATATCCATGTTGACCAGTGCAGCCGACAGAGATTGACGTGTCGCTGTTAAGGGTTTAGTCACACAAGAGTGTCAAGAAGGGGGTATATGACTGTGTCTACCTGGACAAAATACTGTTGATGGCGATGAGAAGGTACAAACTGGCTCGATATGAAGAGGAAAGGGTTCAGCTCGCCGCTCTCTCTTTCTCTCCCTAAGCTGCGAAACTTTTGTCTTTTTTTGGTTGATTTAGAACCTTTTCTGTCTGCTTTCTCGGAAATCGGCGCACCGTATATTTGGGAATGTTATGCGCCACAACCTCACACTTTACAGATAAATTAATCTTCTCAACTGTCATTCAACGACGCTCTCACTCATGCCAACACTCTTCGAAGCGAACAGAAACATTATTGGAGAATCAGAAGCTGGCAGAAACAATGCTTGAAGAGACAAGATGCGCGATGAGGAGAGGACGAAAGTCTAATGCGAGTGACAAAAAGAAGACCGAGACGGGGAAAGAATGACCTATGCAACAAGTATGCGTGAGAATCTAGACGCTGTCACGGTGGGCGGCGGCGAGTTTGTGAAGGATGTTGGAGCTGAGCTTCTTGGACATGATGTTGCCGGCAGAAGGCCGCCTACCTTTGGGCGTCGGGGGCTGCTCGTAGTCTTGCCCATCGAAGCGGCGTGGTGAGAGGCGGTAAAGATCGTAACTGCGCTGTAGATCGTCCGAAAGCCAGCTCTCATGGTTGTCGCTGTGCTGGACCGCGAGCATGTTCGAACCAGGAGGCGTGGCGACGGCGAGCTGCGAGAGCGGGCTGGGGCGGTGCACAAACTCCTTGGCGGATGGCTTGGCCGGAGGCATGTCCGCGCGCGGGCTGGGTACACGAGAAGGTGTCGAATAGCCCGACACACTGCCGCCTTGTTCGGGCGTGGCTAGCAGCGGTCGGCCACCAAACAGATCCAACGAGCTCGCTGCAGGCGAGCTGTTGAGGCTTGCGAGAGAAGGTGACGACTGAGCAGCCGTGTTTGAGACGCTGCCACGCTGGTACGTGTGGCCGCTGCTTGACGGCACGGCACCCAGCTTCTTCACCTCGGCCTCGGACAGCTCGACCGATCGGAGGTCCGCATCTGTGGGCACCGTGAAGAACCTCCTCTTGGTCGGAATCTTGCGGTGGAGACCCTCAGGGCGCAGTGCGGGAGAGGCTCCCTTCTTGAACTTGGCTGCCTGCGGGACATCCACCGCCACAATGTGCGTGATCGAGTTCTCCCACGTGCACGCCGCCATCACCGGCACCATCGTTTTGCTCTTGGCCTTGCCGCCTTTGGTCACCGCCGCCTGCGTGCGTGCCTCGGTAAGCTTGGTGATTGAGTCCCATAGAGCCAGTGTGGCCGCCGCTTTCACCTCGTCGTATGAAGGCTCAAATGCGGTAGTGCACGGGTCAAACTGCGGGAACAAGGTCGAGATGGGCACCGCCGGCATCTCGACGCGCTTGACCGTCACATCGACAAAGAAGCCGTACTCTCCCGTGCCCTTGCCCTCGCACGAACTGCACTGCGACTTGAGGCTGCCCTGACACGTGTTGCACTTGAGCACGCCGGCTCCCTGGCAGCGACGGCACCATGCCTGCGCACGCGTCTTTTCGCGTCCTGTACCGCAGCACCAGAAGCACTCGTCGGCTTGCTCAGCTTTGCACGTGAGGCACGCGCCCAGTCCGCTGCCCTCGCACTTGACACACTGGGCGTTGGTGCGAAGAGAGGCGAGCTCGATCGTCTTTTTCGACTTGCCCTTGATCTGTGCCACGTCGAGCTGCTCGTGGCGCATCTCCATCGACCACGGGCTCGGCATGGGTGGCAGACGGCCCACTTCGCCAGACAGACCAGGCGAGATCTCGTTCTGGTGTTGCTGCTGCTCCGAGAGGGCGTAGACTGTCTTGTTGCTAGCGTTCAAAGGACCGATGCGCTTCCAGGATGCCGAACGCGACTCCATCACGATCATGGCCTTGATGAGCGAGAGACGCTGCTTGGCGCAAAACTTGACCTGAAGTGCTTCACGACGGGCCTGGCGCTCCTCGTCGCTTGTCTCCTGCTTCTTGGTGGGCGGCAGCGGCTGACCATCCTCGCCAAACTCGCGCAGAGGCGCATCACAGATCGAAGGGTGGCGAGACACGACAATGTCGATGCACTCTGCGGCGGAGATCTGGCGTTCCGGGCTGTGTCGAGGCAGCCGAAGCAGTAGCAGAATAGAAAATAAGATCAAGTCAATACTCGCTGTTCGAAAGGGAGTTGTAGCTAGGATGCTGCATGATAAGACACGAGCTCGTGGCTTTGCAGCTGGAGAGGGAAAGCAATCAACTTACAGTGTAGATGCGCTGAAGGCCACATCCTTTGGCCCAAGACGAGTAAAAGGCGTATTGCTTTCGATAACAGCGAGAGCCGACGACGACCTGGGCATGTCGTGACCCTCGCTGGATTGAGGAGGCGAGTGGCGCGGCGTCATCTTGGATTTGCCAGCCGCCAAGCGTTGGGCACTGACATCGTCGCTGAGCAGCTCGAGCTCGGAGCTGTTGCCAATATCAAAGCGTCCAAACAGAGCTTGTGCATCGACGCGGTCGCCAGGCTGACAAGACTGCTGCGTCTGGAGATGAGAGGGCTGGAACGGAGAGCCCAATTGCGGAGCTGCTGTTCCGCTCCTAGACGACGCCGAAGGTGGCGACTGGGTAGGAATGGGTGGCCGGCGAGTCGAGTGGTACTTGCCCTCGTCGACCGTCTGCTCAAACCCAAGGAAGTTGGGTTCGGGCGGTGTCCTGAGCTCATCCTCGTGTGCATCGCTGATGCTGCTGGCAGACTTGAGGCTAGCAGCAGAAGGCGAGTCCCTGAAGGACGAGGTTTTGGGCGTGGTTTGTTCGCTGTAGTACTGACTCTGCTCGTACGACCTCTGATGGTTCCGGCTTGGCTCTTGGTCAAAAGTAGTGTGCTCACGAGCCAGAGAGAGCCTCGAGATCAACTGCGCATACGAGTCCTCAATCGTACCTGCCGCGGCCGCGTAGGCATCATCGACCGCCTTGGCTCTGTACTGCACAGAGGAATCCGAGTAGCCCTCGGCGTTGTATGCGTAGTGGTCGGCACTGGTGCGTCTGAGTGAGTCGACATTCATGCCGAGCGACTTTGGGAACCTGTATGCGGTCAAGTCTCTGAGGTCTTCGTCGTGGTCGTGGTCGTGGTCGTCGTCCTCGCCTTGCTGGACGGCACTGCTGGTGCGAAGAAAATCGAGCTGAAGCGGCTGGTAACCCGAGTCGCGCGTATCCGTCTCTGTGTGCAGTGTCTCGAACGCACCCTCGGGTGAGCGGTAGGCGTCGAACAAGGCGGTATAGTCCTCGTTGTCGGACAAGGATGTGCTGGAGGGTGTGAGAGACGGCCTCCGTCCAGAAGAGAAAAAGGGTTGACCACGCACGTTGCCGGGTCCGCTAGGATGAGAGTGGTGGGTGGGGTGGCTTGCGTCTGTGCGCTCAACTAGAGCTGTATGCGTCGAGGAGCTAGTGGTGAGGGTGGCGCTACCGTCAGAAGATGCGAGAGCAGACGGAGAAGTGGACGGAGGACGGAAAGGAGATGGGGAAGATGAAGAAGAGAAGGCGTCGCTGGCGGAAGCGACTCGAGCGGATGCATTCATCTTGCTGAGCCTCTCGAGAGCGGACGACTGTACTGCAAGCATGGTGCTTCGGGACTGCGTGCGCAGATGGCTCCTGAGAGGCCGCTGCGGCTGGCCGGCCTGCATGGTCCTGTGTTTGCAGCCTGGGTGGGCTCGACGGAAATCAGACAAGCTGTTGCAGTATGGCTCTCGATGCTGCAGGCTTGGGTTCGCTTGCCCAACAGATGGGTCCTCGATGTCGGCTTCGGCCTGTGAGCTTGCGATGTGGGTCAAGCGAAGGTCGGCTGGGGTTCCCTGGTCGAAGGTACCGAGGTTTGGTGATGAAGAAATGAGATCGTGAGCCGTGCTCGAGATCGAGGTGTGCCGGAAATTCGAGGGAACGAACCTGAAAAGCTGCGAGAAGCGATGCGCGCAGGATAATCGAAATCACCGACGGCGATTGTGAGTGTTGAAAGGGAAAGGGGACGGAGGGGATGGTGGTGGCTATGGTACGAACGATGAGATCACGATGGTTTGACTGGTCGCAGGATCACCGACACGAGGCAGACAGAAGGCCCAAGATCTCGGGTGGCGTGTGTATGAGCTACAAATAACTGCTCATGCAACTTGAGTCTGTCGGTCCACTGTGCACCGCTGTGGCGCGGACGGTTTTGTTCTGCTATCTAAGCAAGTTGCCACTCGCAATCGCTACTGAGTGGTTGGCTGCAACAGTAAACAGCAAGACGTACACAAAGGCAGTGGGCGGGACGAGGAAGGTGTCGATACGAAGGAGAGGTGAGATGCGCAAACCAGGAAGAGGCTCGAGAGCAACGCAGAGGGCAGTATAAGGGCGAGCAAGTGCTTCGATTCATGCGACTCCACATCTCAGAAATAGCAGTCAGAGTTTCGAGGGTCGTCGCTGAGGCAGGAGAAAGAGGGGAGAGAGCGAGGTACACGGGAAACTGTCTCTGTACGCCGTCTGTTGGAACTAGTTGATGAGGGCGTAAGTGCGTGGCTCGATGGTGCGAGATGTTGGACCAAACCTGCAGCGGCAGCGGCGGCGGCGTGGAAGGGACGGCTTTGGATGCGAGGTAGAAGCGAGCAGGAATGACAAAGGTGAGGAGGCCCGACGAGGAGGAGAGGCGAGACCTGAATGAGGTGTGGGCCATGAGGCGAGGTCGGTGCTCTTGCGACAACGAAACGCAGCAGCGGCAGCATCAGCGGCGTCGTTGCCTCGAGGTTGCGTCAACCAGTCTCCACCACGCAAACTCTGTGTCAATGTATTCTGCAGCGTGACAGTGGGGAGGCGGTGCGAAAGCCGATCTTGAAAGCTCTGTCGTCTTTGAACGCGATGCAGCAGCAGCAGCAGCAACAACAAAGGTCGTTGGAACGTGACTGAGCGACGTGCGCCCCACAGAAGGTAAAGTCAAACGAAGCACGGCAGACCCGGAAAGTCTGCTTCAAGACTTGCAATCTCTTTATTTTAAGTTCTTAATTTGTTTTTTTATTTGGACCCAAACCAACAAACATTCGGACTGTTTCACCTCTGCTTCCCTGCAGCGACTGATATCTTTGCAGACGAACGTCGATTTCGCAATACATGGTCTCGTCGATGCAGGCGAACGACGTGTTTATGGGACAACGGCGCACTCAATCGACGGCAGTAAAGTGGATCTCGAAGAGAAACGAGGATCGATACGAGCGTAGGTATCAATCTCTAGCAATCCCAGTGTAGCCTCGAACAGCCAGTCAACACTGCAACGAACGACGGGGACTGGCGTATCCATAGTCGGAACAACGCCGACAGAAAGTTGAGCCGTAGTTCACACGACGGCCAGCCGACGATCGATACGATTCAAAGTCGGCAGCCGTATTCCTAGAGGTATTGCACAAGGCTCGGTCGCATTTTGGCTTGTAAAAGCCAGAGCGAGTTTAGCGGGATCAAGTGGTGTGCGCAAGGTGGGCGTGCTGCTACGCCACAGCACTGAAACTCGACTGGACTGCGAATGCTGGTGCGGACCGCCGGGGCGTTTGTTCTAGGATCCTGACCAAGACACGCCCAGTGCCACCTCCATCAAATTTGGAAAGACTGCCGTGCGGCCACGTTTGACTTGGTCTACACCAGCCTGTCTCTAGCAAAAGGATAAGTCGACCGAGCAAACACAGGCTACAGCCTTGCTCCTCGCCGTCGCAAGGGGAGATGACAGAGGTCAGGAGCGAGCAAGGAAGAGAGGGAAAAAACAGCTTGCGAGGTAGGGGCGCATGCTCGCTATGCAGACTAGTGTACAGCACAGCAGCCACAGGAGGCACACGCACAAGCTGCTGCCGAGAATCCTGAACGGCTCGCATGGGCGGCCAGCGACTCGGATGCGAAGGCAGCATTGATCTGCAAATTGACTCTTATTTTCACGGCTGTTTGTAGCCTCGCTCGCACGCGCCGGTTGCAGGGGTGATGTGGAGCGCCCCTGTGGCTCGCCTCTTCTTTACAGTATTCTCGGTTTCCCGAGACATTTCTTTCGGCAAAGCATCAACCGCACCCAGGATCAACCTCCTAGCCAACCAGAAGCTCGCGTGTCCCAGGCGTTATTTTGGGAGGAAGGATCGGTCGTTGTTTGCGGTTTCTGCTTGGCGAGACCTTGACCTTGCTAATCTTGTACTGTGACTGTAGCCTAGCTGCAACACGGCTGCATCTGACAACGCCAAGATCTGCGTCATCCGGAGTGGAGTTTGCAGTTTCCCGGCTCTCCTGGTCAGCAACGCACAGACGAGACCGCCCGGTGAACTTGGACAACGCTCAAAACGGCGCCGCCCGGCCACGAGGCAGTGACTGTGAAGCGGTGTCATCAACCCTACATGCTGCGGCGCTGCAAGTCAGCTGGCACTTTTCGGCCCTCCAGGTATCGGGCTTGGTCGGTGGTGCTCCAACGTATCACATCGCTCTTTTATAGCCGACGATGACAAACTGCGAGCCTCGACGGTGACCAAGAAACGTTTCCCAAGTTCAGCCTCTGTCAGCGCTGGGAACTGGACGAACCACCGAGAAGCCTGGCGGCCAAAGTGTCAAACATCGGAGAGCCGTCGTCGCACTACAATGTCACAGCAATAAGACAAGACCGCTTGACACTGGACTCCGAGCCATTGTTTCACAAGTTTAAGGGAAGTGTTTGATCGGCGATGGAAGTTGTTCAATCTCGATCAACAGTTTTGAGCAAACTTGGCAAACTTTGCAAACTTTTACCAAAGTTCTAGTAAATCTTTGGGTTCCAAGAAAAAGAAGAAAAAAAAAACATTTAGAGCTCCAAAATTGAGGGGAAGTTTCCAAGTCCGATCACATCGACAGCAGCCTACGGTGACCTGGGTTCCAGCAAAGGCGCATGTCGATTGTTCTTTCGGTGCCAAGCGTGGGAAGCAAGAACCGCATCCTTTGCACACCTTGCAGCAGAATCAGCCAGTCAGGAAGGAAGGCCTCTTTTGTGTCGTTCCCCCGCGCTGCCAGGGAGAGTGGATGTGCAGTAAAATACGCTAGCCCGAGCAACAAAGGGGGTTCAAGCGGCAAGGGCCACCTCGCGAATCAATTTTAGCGACTGCCAGGTGCCGGCAAAGCCTGCGTTTCGAAAAAGGCAATTTGCACATGCTAATGTAGATCACGGGCGGCGTGGGCGTGCAGCGCAGTGCAGTGCAGCGATTTAGTGCAATTTGCAAACATTCCATGAGTCGCTTTCCCGCAGAGATCTGCAGACAAGTGTGCGCAGCCCACCGACCCCTGCTTCCATTTTACTTTTTCGCATTGTTGCCACGTCGTCGTCTTCCTTGCATGCTCGACCTGCCTGGCAGCGCGCACCTCCTCTAAGCACTCACTGGAATTGATTCTCAATCTCATCCAGGCCTTTGGCGAACGTTGCAGCGAAGAATCGGGTCGAGTTTAGTCCAAGGAGCAGGGTGGGCCCCCCTACTGCAACAAGAGACATGGGTTCGTCTCTTCCCCTTTGCCTCGCCTTACAGTGGGGCTAGGGCTGCTTTCGAGCTCTGAATTTCAGATAGATTCTGATCAGCCGTCGCTCCATTTTTATTATTATTATTCGCCATCGCTCTGTGACGTATAAAGTATGCGTCGTGCTAAGGGCAAAAAAAAAGAAGTTTTGTTCAAGAAAGCAAAGGAGATCCAGGTCAGCTTCGCCCTTGCGAAGTATCGTGCCACGGGTCTGAAACGAGCCGAGTGATTACGCGACAGCGTGCAATAGCTCGCTTGCGCACCGGCTGAACCTCATTGAAACACACACACGAACCGATTCGCTTACGGTGAATTGCGTGTTCCTCAGACAGCCACGCTGGCCGTTCAAAGCGCGGATCCGAGGCTTTGCATCTGACGGTAGCCGGCCGTTGCGATCCGACCAGGCGCATTCCTTTCTCCTCTTCAGCGGCTACTAGCTTTAGAGAGGACAGGATGTCTCTGCAGGGAAAGGATCAAACTGGAGCGGAGTTTCGGGCTGCGTTACCGTTGGGTTCTCGTGGGCGTCATGGCGCAGGGCGCACAGTTCTTGAAACCATACTGTTTGTGGGTGTGCATGCCCTCTCAGAACTGGGTTCACCTCTGCTGCACGTTAAGCGTCTTTTGCAGCGAGAACGAGCCCTTCGGTCTTGCCGGTCTGCGTTGATCTTTCGTCGTCGCGACTCACACCGCACCGACCTGGATGGCGAACCTTGGTATCGTGATGGTTCGACCTGAATCGTCATTGATTGGATTATTGCATGGAGCACATCGACCGACCTGATTCCCACACTATCAACGCCAGACTTCAATCTGAGCGCCATATGTGACTTTTGAAGGGTTTCCGACGTTCGTAAGCGAGTTCGAGCCCGATCTTTCCCTCTTTCACGGCGCAACAAGCTGCTCGATCTTGGCTGTCATCAGCTGAGTCACACATCCCCAAAGCTTGCGATTTGGTAGGCCCACTCTGGCCTTATCCAGCTCTATCTCCGTCTCGACTTGGGTCTGGCGAGATTGCATGCACAGAAAATCCTTTAGCGTCAAAAGTAAAGCTCGGCCGCAGCGATTGAGCTTGTGTGGCCGCTTGCGGTCCCGATCGCCTTGACCGCATGCGACTTTCGGGTCTGATCTTTGCGAGGTATCAGCCACCCGTTCGCCTATTCGAAGTGCCTCGCAAGGTCACGGACCGCCTTGATAAACGTCGGCTGTCTGTTGACCACCCCATCCTGCGTGCGTCGACCATCGGTTTGGACCGCTCCTCATCTACTGAAAAAGCTTCCTGAAACGACGTTTGGGTGTGGACTGGCTGCTTCGGCCCCTTCTTCTCCGAAACAAATGAGTTTCGACTTGGCCTACGTTTTGCCCAACTTGCGTATGTGCGGGAGTCGGCAGTGAGAGGGCCGTTCTCGTTTCAGACGGCGAGATCGGGCCGCTGGTGGCTTGCAAGCAAGAAGGCGTTTAGTCTGCGCCCCCGGTGGCTGCTTTCACACGCTGGTAAGCGTCAAGGTGAGCCTCGAGACAAGCTGCAGTGCTGAAACGCATATTGATTCTGATTAAGCTCGAAGATAAGGCACCAGAACATTCTCGCCGGTGTCCTTCCGGGATGGTAGTAAGCAAAACTAACGCAACATGTGCAGTGCTGCATGTCCTCGCCATGTATTTCGTCTCGACGTTCCGCCGCCATCATCGTCCATCAATCACGCTGTGGAGTTAACGCCGCGCCCTCCGGCGACTGAGACACGCCAAGTTTGCCAAGACTTGCTAATGTCATTGCCGCCCGCCCAGGAACCTTACTATGAGCTTCCGACGCCGACGTCGGAAGCAGTCCTGGCTCCAGTCGGTGTGAAGGATACCGTCCATTTGCCAGAAAACAAAGTCGGACACGCGAACGCCGAAAAGAGCGAGAACCAGAGTTGCTAAGCCGATCGCCGCAGGCTGACCGACTGACTGTCTTACTGGGCGGAAGCAGAATTGTTTGTTACTCGCGGTGTTCGACATTTGTCAAGACGCAGCTTGACTCTTGACTTGCAGCGTGAATGTATGAGCCGACACTCTCACCCGAGACCATCGCATGACAGAGCTGCTCTGCCCTGTTGAGCCTGAGCGACCGCAGCCTTAGCACGCGTAATACTCGTCCCTGGACCCGAGACAAAGAGGGTAAGACGACAAAACGAGTGCTCAGCACGGGGAGAAGACCAAGCGAAGTTTGCACTGCATCGCTGATCATTTCAACTTGATGGTGCCGATTCCAGGCACCGCAAGATTCAGACCCTGTGGGCGTGAGAGCGTGAGAGCGAGTCAGAGTGGGCGACAAAGCGAACAACGCAGGCAAGCATCACACGACAGCTTGTCAAATCTTAAAAGAACCACTTTACACTGCACAGCGCAGCGCAGAGTGGGGTCGGACTGTTTGCACAATGGCTTGACTGACAAACCTGCTGTGCTGCGTTCGAGCCTGATTCCCTTCTGGTCAAATTTTATACAGTATCGATTTAAATATCTTTAGTCTCGCGAGCTTGGGCGCCGTTTCTCCGCCAACGTATCCGCGGGCGGTGGGCTTGACGTTGTACCGCCGAAAAAGGGGCGGCGACAAGCGACGTGGTGCGGATGCTGCTGAGAAAGAAAGAACGGTTGCCGAAATTCCTGACCTGACTCAGACCAGTGAAGAACACCAGGCTGTTCCGGAAAAGTGGTGACCTTGTTCGCTAAACAAAATTCAAATCAAGCCCCTGCCGCGGAAATCCCTTGAGCTCACGTTAAGGGCGCAGCAAGCGAGATTATTTAACGGAAAGAAAAAAGAAAAAAACAAGAAGAAAAAAAAAAGAAAGGGGAGCGAGTGCAGGCGTCGATCCTCGCAGCCGACGTGCGAGGAGCTCAGCGGTCAAGTAACATCTGTCTCTGCGGTCGATCCTCTCACCATCAGGCGAAGCGCAAGGGTTGACGACGTCCAACGCACCGTTGTGTTTAGCCATCCAAAGCTTGCCGCCCTGTCCAGGGAAGCGAGCCAAGGGTTCACCTTGCAGTTCCTCTCTGACAACAGTATTTCCGGCTGTAACACTTGGCGCAAAGAGGCCGTACCTGGAACACGGTTTTTAGGGCGCTTCTCTGCTGTGCTGCCCCTTGGTCTATCTTGGTGTGTGTCGGTACCGCTGTTGGATTCGGCTCGCCCGACCTCGTCGTCGAGCCCCTTGGTGAAAAACCATATATCCCGGGCCTTCTCTTTGCTCCCGACTTCATCGTCCACTCCATTCCATTCCATCACTTGAACCCTCCCGTCCCCATCTCCTCTGCCGCCTTCCTGTGCTGCACCCTATACTCTTGCCATCTTGCGCTTGGACGGTTGCACAACAACACTACTACGCATATCTGATACTCTGGCATCAGCTCCGATCGCAAAATAACACGCTTCCTCAGCAAGCTTCTCAAACACCTGGCGCCATCAGACGTGTGGATCTGCACTGCGATACTTGATACTCTTCGACGCAGACAACTCCATCTCGAGCAACGCTGCGTGTCTTTCCCTAGCAACGCTCTTAGATAGCCCAAACGAAAGCGCAACCGACGTTGCAAGACGATACGAATCGCCAGCTTCAGGTTCGAACCGCATCGGCACTTCCGTACATCATGGCGCCTCAAATTCTCACCTCGATCTATCCGGCTCTGCCCAAGGCAAGCTACACAAACATCTTTGACTATGTCAGCTCCGAGTCCGAGTCGTCGCTCGCTGACAAGGTGCAGTTCGTTCGTCAGGACGGCAAGCAGTTCACGTAAGTACCGCCCCTCTATCTCGATCTCTGTTTGAATCGCCTCGTCTCGTTGCGTTCTGGCTGGATATGTCGCTGGTCTCTGGTGGTTCGTATCGTCGCTATCTCTAGGCTTGACCAGCTGGGTATGGCTTTGCTCTCACGAAAGCTGGGCTGTACTGGCGAGCCTCGTCGCACAGTCACCCTTGCCGGCCTGCCCTTCCTTTGCGCTGCCCCCCCCCCCCCTCGGCCAGGCTACAGATGCTTCCTTACTCCTTGCGAGCCCCGGGCGACAGCTGTTCACCTCGATCTCTCACAACTTGTGATTAGCCCTCCCGGCGTGCTAGGAGCAAAGGCCTGCCTGCATTGTCTGCACTTGGGGCGGACGTTGAATTCCCACTGGGATCTTCTTTGGAATTGTCCGACTTTCGTCCTCTTTTGCAGCAGCCTACGGTTCGTTTCCAGCCTCCGCTCTCCTCCAATTAAAGCATGTGCATGCCTTTGTCGCTCGCCTCATGCAAGATAACAGAGCTTGCTGGGCATCAAGCACACGGCATTGTTGGTATAGGATATCGGATGCGGAGACGGCAGTGTACGGCAATGTGGGAGGATGCAGACGGGCGTGCCGCGTGCCGTTCTTGCAGCCTGTTGACAGTAGCTCTACGGTGGGCGCGCCGAAACGGTAGAAGCAGGCAGAGGGCTGCGCGAGTAGTCCATCCATTCGACCGCCGATTCTTTGCAGCAATGCAGTTCGTAGGAAGCGTTACCTCAGTCTCGCGGCAGTTGGCAGAGTCGAAAAAAAGAGAAAATTCCGAATCGCGGATTTTTCGACGATTTTCTTTCTCTTCTCTGCTTGGCGGCTATCCAACTCTGCCCTGCAGCCCTGTAGTCTCTGTGGCTCATTGTTTCCCAGAGTGGGAAGTGGGTTGCTCCTTCGCATCGGTGGACGACGATGCTCGGCTGGTGGTGTATCATCCACCACGGGAGCAGAAAGAGTGGGTTGGGTGAAGACGGACGGAGCTGATGGCCTCGCGATGAAAAGAGATCGCTTACCGGTCCAGATGTGTCTCGCAGATCAGCTTGGTTGCGACTGCGACATACTCTTGCGCTGCGCCGCCTCCTTCCCGATCGGTGAGACCGACGTCGATCTTCCGTTGTGCCGGGCACTCAGCCAGTGTCAGGCTGTCTTGGCGGACTCGTTCAGGACGCGTCTTTTTTTCCCTTTAACAAAATTCGATCTTCGAGTATTTGTGAAAAAGCGATTCCGCGCCGGTTTACATTGCTTGGCAATAGGCGACCGCATCGCGGACATCCGACGACGTTTTGACAAGGCTGGCCAAGCGCGGATCGCAGCTGAGATCGGCGGCGTTGCACTTCTCCGTATCACGCGCGCTCGTTCGACTCCGCTCGTCAGGCGAATTGCATGCATGACGTCGGGCTCCTCCTTTTTACTTGCTTTCACCAACCAGTCCGTCGGAGGGTCGACATCGTTGCTGCCACACGCGATGCGATGCCCAAGGAGGTGACCAGACCGTGAGGGTGGAAGCAGCTGGTGGCGTCTTGTGCTGTTGCTCAAGCATGACCGTCAGGAGTACCTTGTGCGGGCGCCTTCGCTTCCCCGACCACTCTGCGAATGAGGCGACCACATCGGATCGTCCTTGCCGTGGGCCCGGGGATAGTGAGCAGCCCACAGACCACACGACCTGATCCTCGAGACGAGAGTTTGTCGACGACGACGACGATTTCGGGGGCGCTCATCACAATGCATAGTTCTGCATGCTGACCTCGATTTGCTTTTCTCTCATTTGTCCAACCTCAAACAAATTCATTTCCTCAATGCTGGACCCTCGATTTTTCTTTCGCGTTCGTGAACCCTCTTTTTCTCCTTCTCACGCCTTCGCATTCGATTCGATCCGCGTCCCGATTTCAACGATCGTGTCGTGCCGATTCAACGTCGCCGTACAAATCATCTATCTCTGATGACGATGTTCGCGGCTGCTGAAACAGACACGGCCAGGTGGTGCGCGAAGCACGTCGCTTGGCTTGGACGCTGAGGCACAAGCTGGGTCTCCAGCCTCGCCAGCGTGTGGGTGTCATCTCGCCAAACCACACCATGTACCCCATCTTTGTCTTTGCAGCAGAGGTGGCCGGTCTCGTTACTGCTCCCGTCAACCCGGCGTTGACTGTGGGAGAACTGTCCAAGTCGCTTCAGCAGGCTTCCGTCGACATTGTCCTTGCCCACCCCTCGTGTCAGGACAACGCCCGCGCCGCTTGGGAGCAGGCCAAGGCTGCTATGGGCCGAGGAGCTTCTTCTTCGTCGTCGTCTTCCGAGACGGCCAGCGAGGGACTGTTCATGTTTGACGATGCGGACGAGCTTGTCGTCGGCAAGCAGGGCGAGCCTGATCTGCGTGCTCAGCTGACCGACAACGAGCTCGAGTCGTACCGTGTCGAGGATCCTACCACCGAGACTGCCTTTATCATGTTCTCGTCTGGTACCTCGGGCTCTGCCAAGGGTGTCGAGATCACCCACTCCAACGTCATCCACAGTGTCATGGCCCTCGTTGCCACTCATGACGACTACTTTGGCCAGAAGGACGTGCAGGTCGGCTTCCTGCCCTTCTACCACATCTTTGGTCTCATCAAGCTCATGCACCACCCCTTCTACCTTGGCATGAAGATCGTCATCCTGCCCAAGTTCAGCCTCGACCTCTTTTGCGAAAAGATCGAGGAGCACCAGGCCACTGCTTCGCTGGTGGTGCCACCTGTTCTGCTTCAGCTGGCAAAGAGCCCTGTGCCCGAAAAGTACAACATGTCGAGCCTCAAGTGCGTCCAGTGCGGTGCTGCTCCTCTGTCGGCAGAGCTCTTTGAGCTGCTCGAGAAGCGCTACCCTGGTTTGGCGGTGCTCAATGGATACGGTCTCACCGAGTCGCTTCCTTCGGTAATTTGCTCGGGTCCCAAGGATTTGCCCAACTCCAAGGGTGCTGCCGGTCGTATCGCTCCCGGTGTCGAGGTGCGCCTTGTGTCGGAGGAGGGCCACGATGTGGGTCAGGAGCAGGGACGAGAGGGCGTTCCCGGTGAAGTCTGGCTGCGTGGCCCGACGATCATGAAGGGCTACTTGGACAACGAGGAGGCTACACGCGATGCTTTTACGGCCGATGGATGGTTCAAGACTGGTGATGTCGCTGTGATGCGCAACACCGAGATCTTCATCGTGGATCGCATCAAGGACTTGATCAAGTTCAAGGGCTTCCAGGTCTCGCCTGCGGAGCTCGAGGCGGTCATCACGAGCCACCCAGAGGTTGCGGATGTTGCCGTGTTTGGTGTGTGGTGCCCCGCTCAGATGACCGAGGTACCGCGCGCCTGCATTGTACCGAGGGATCTGGAGCTGCTCAACAAGCCAGACGAGTGCATGGAGCTCGAGAAGCGCGTGCGTTCGCACATGGAGAAGCTCGTTGCAGCGCACAAGAAGATCCGCGGCGGCATCGAGTGGGTGGCTACCGTCCCCAAGTCTCCCTCGGGCAAGATCTTGAGGAGGCTGCTGCGCGACGAGGCGGCGCGAGCTGCTGCTAAGGCGGACGAGAAGAACCAGCTGCGTTCGACGTTGGTGACGACGCTTTCGGCGGTCAATGCCGGTGGTAGCAAGGACGAGGACGAGGCGAGGGATAGCAGTATCTTTTCGCCCATCTCGCCCGTTGCTGCTGCGTGAGCGGTGGTTGATTGTTGGATTGCTAGTTGTTCGTCTTGTTGCATGCTCTTTGTCTGTTGCTAGTACCTAATTTTTTTTTGTCTCGTCATTCGCATTTGGTTCTCGGTTCTCGGATTGTTGTCTTGGCTTTTGATTTCAATGAACAATGTCTTCTCTCTTCACTCTCTCTGACTCTCAGGATGCTTTGGTGAAAAGAAGCATGTTGCGAGGTGTGGACAAAGGAATGGTAACTTATTGCACTGAAAACAAAACAGAACAAGCGGATCTATTGACTAGGAGCAGGCAGGCAGGTAGGCAAGTTCTAAACACGGACCCACTTGAAGAGCCAATCGGCCGCGTACAGGGCGCCATCGTCAATGACGCGCGAATACGCCTCGGCGAGAGCACAGCTCGCGGGGACAAGGATGACGAACAGCACACCCAAGACGGCGGCCTCGCTGGTCCAGCCCAACCCGTGGGTCAGATGGAACCAGACCAAGCTGCCGAGGCTGAGCATGAGCGTGCCGGAGATGAGCGCGATCGAGAAGGCCCACCTGCCGACGTGGACGAGCGGGCGAGCTGCAAAGATGCGCTGAAGGCGCGGGGAGAGCTCGATGAGGTACAGCGCGCCCGTGGCGACGAGGTAGTTGTCGTAGCGCGGGTAGGCGGTGGCCGCGGGGTCGGTGGCGTAGTTGAGCCGGCCCGTGTTGCCGTCAACGTGCGCGACAATGTCCCGGTTTGCGTCGGCGGGCAGCGCGGCGATCCAGATGTACTTGAGCGCCACTCCCAGAACCAGGAGCAATGCTCCCGGGAGGAAGGCAGGGATAGAGCGCGTCCCCGCTCCGTTCACGGGGATGCGCTTCCCCCCAAGCCGCTTCCCGGAGGGCAGCAGCTGCAGGTAGACCGTCGACCATTCGGCAAGCAACAACCCGGTGAGCGTGTACCAGCTGAAGCGGCCGACCCAGGCCGTGGTGAGGATGAGGAGCAGCATGCCGAGGTTCTTGTACCGCAGCACGGTGTACGGCAGGGCAAATGCAAGGATGATCATCACGTACGTCTGCTGGAACAGCACAGGCACAATCCACAGCGTCCCGCTCGGCGGGATAAACATGGTCGCGCGTGCCGTCTTGAAGTAGAACGGCGTGCTGAAGAAGAATAGCAGCGAGTTGAAGTACTCGAGCACCGAGCCCCACTGTTGCGGAGGCTCCGCTAGCTGGTTCTGCAGCGCACTTGAGAGCTGCGGCGCGTACCGGAAGCCGTTGACCGCAATGACGACCGACACGAGTGCGAGAGTGATCGCCATGGGCAGGAAGAATCGGAACGGACGCTTGAATGCGGCCCCTGCGAGCGTGATGGCCTGGCGTCGTTCGATGAACGTCTGCAGACTGGCGCGGCCGGACAGGATGATGAAGAAGCAGGCCTGCAGCTCGCCATCGAACAGGAGCGGCGAGAGAACTTTGCGCAGAATCGACTGCCACGCTGGAGAGCGCTCGATGAATGCTGCGGGGTAAACACCGTCGACGTCTCGATCCGCAACGATGGCGGGGGCAAAGATGCGGAAGAAGGTCCAGATGAGCACTTGGAGCCCCAGGAGGCCTCGCAAGCCTTCGAGATATGCGAGCCGGCTGGAGCGCTTTCGGCCTTCATCGTTGCTCTTGTCTTCAGAAAAGGCGTTGGTGGTGATGTCAAACGCGTCTGCGGGCATGAGGATGAAGTATCCGCGCTCGTCGTAGGCTGCGGAGGAGGGTGCGTCGGTGTCGAATTCCGACTTGAGCGCGCGAGACTCGCCGTCTTTGCGAGTAGGACCGCGTCGAAGTGAGAGGTCCCTTCGAACCGTTGGTTCTGGATCAGCGAGTGCAGCTGCAGGTGCGGGGGTAGTGGACCATGCTTCGTGCGGTACGACAGAGATACTTTCGTCCTGAGTGAGGGGTTGAGGCTGTTGGGGTAACGGCGGGACGGCTTGATTGTGTGTCTCTGCTGGCAAGCGGATGCTGCGCCGGAGTGACTTGCGTGTGGCGGGGAGCTCAGCGGTGAGCGAGTATCGGGAAGCCATCTCGAGTTGGTGTTGGAGATGTTAGTGGGCTTGCTTGGATGGCCTTGAAGGTGAGAAGGGAAGGAAACGAAGATCGCACCAGAAGTGGAGTTGAGGTCTTGACGATAAAAAAATGTTGTCGCTCAAGCGAGGGGAACAAGCTCAAGGAGATTCGGTTTCCTTTGCAGCAGACAAGAGTTGGCCGGTCAGGGACTATCTTAGCTGTGCTAGGGAGAGGATGAGATTTCAGCGGGGACTTGTCCGTTTGGGCCCCCCTTGTGTGTGCGTGTGCACGGAGCGACCTCGTTGCAGCGGCTTGCTTGATTGTCCGCCGCCTCTCATAGAGAGTTGGCACACCCTTTTCCCGCTAATAGGCGAAAAATGAGGATGTAGAGCGGTCCGCGCTGCCAAAATAAGAAGGCCCAAGGCCTAATACACTGCAGCAAAGTTGGCCTTTGAAGGACAAGTGAAGTTGTTGGTGTCTCGCAAGCTGGCTTGACTAGCATGGGTGTGTTTGTGCCTATCTCAGCCTGACTCGTCCATTGTCTCGTCTGCGCGCGATACCCGAACGCCAAACGAACGCAGCTAAAAGTAAATAAATAATTGTTTCTCATTCTTTGCTACTGTATGTCCCCCCCATATCCCCTTGCGTGGTAGAGACCGGCTGCTCTTAAACATACGCAAGCTGTGACCAAAATAATTACAGAAAACTGGGTGTCTGCTGCAAATGCGCCACTGTCACGCGCCCACGTCATGCCACACTGGTTTCACGCTTTCAGATTCGACGCCCGCGCGCACTGTTCGAACCATTACCGACGCCGCCGTTCCGATTACTCGGAGAACTAGAGAGCACGCTTTGAAAACTGAATTTCGCCAGTGCTGTTTTTTCTTTCTTTTCTTCTTCCGCTCTTTCCTTCAACGAGTTTGCTCGCTTGTAACTCCCCAACACCGCATTCACCTGCCGACACCCCCTGTACATCACTTTCCATCCGAGCTCACACGGGTTCGCGCCGCAACCCAGACGCTGTGCTCGTTTTCTGTTCTCGGCGGTTTGCCTTCCGGTCGTTGACAAGGATGCTTACGCAGATCGAGATTCGAACCTGGTCACCGCAGCTCCGAGGGTTTCACATCGCTACTAACCACGACAAGATCAGAAGAATGCTTGTGCTATAGCAGCTCATCATCGGAGCGACGTAAGCGCTGAAACGACCACACATCCAATGCTGCTGTCGATCACAGGTTGCACCGCAGATCATTCCGCCTTGGTTTGACTCTCAAAAGCTGAGATAGCAAAGACAGACATCATCGCTGGTGCCCTCAATGAGAGCGAATGGAGCCGGTCGGTACGTCCGGTGCAGGCGCCATTGCGTTGTGATGCCAAGGAGAAAGTGCAGTGCTGTCTCTGTGGGGCCTGCTTAAAGGGTTCATTCACTGCGCGTGTTTTTTCATTCTCCGCTCTCGATAACGTGAGAAGCTTCTCTGATTTATTTGTCGCGGCAATGCAGTGACGGCAGCCGGCATGGAGCCATTCGCCTTTCAAAAACGTGCGCGTTCGAGCCGCTATACGCACTCACTGTGGACTCGATAACGCCGCCGTCCATCTCCATCCTTCCTTTCGTCTTCCTTCCATTCACACACGTAGACTTGAATGAGACGCTGTCTGCGATAGCATATCTACGAAAAGGCTTGCGGATTTTTCCCCTCTCAAAGCTTCGATAATGTCGACACTGTACGGCAGCGGCGGTGGTGGCCATGGTGGCCCACGCCAGGGTAGTGGCGACTCGATCTCGTACGACGCTAAGCCTGTGCTGCCTACGTCGCACACGAACCGTTCTCCTCGCAACAAGAACAAGGCAGCGGCGTGGTGGAGCGGCCTCACCCGCCCGGCCAAGATTGCCTACTGTGCGCTGCTGGCCGTCATTCTGCTCGCGCTCATCCTCGGCCTTGCGCTCGGCTTGACGCTTGGGAAAGCGAAAGAAGATCCGAACCCGGCATCCGACTACGTGCCCTCTTCGATCTCTGGGAACCGCACGTCGCTGCTGCAGTCCGGCTCCTGGTACACGGCGCCGTCGAACGGGACCAACTTCGCCTGGGCTTCGGCGAGCACGCAGCTGGGCAACTTCAGGGCGGACAGTCAGGGCGTCGACATCATCATCAACACGACGCAGAAATTCCAGGCGATCGACGGGTACGGTGGGGCGATGACCGATAGTTCTGCATCGCTGCTCGGCCGGCTCAAGGCGAGGGAGGTGGCGCTGTACAACCGTGTGATGGACTTTGTCTTCAACAACGCTACGGGCATCGGTGTTACGCGCGTCTCGATGGGTGCGAGCGACTTCTCGGTCGACAACGAGTACAGTTACGTCGCCCGTCCGCCCGTGTTCGCGCAGGCCGCGGAGCAGCTCAACGACCCCTCGGCGCTCCTGGGCGATTTCAACATCGCGGGCACCCAGAGCGCGCTCTACACCATCCCCGTGCTGGTCGATGCGATGCGGCGCAACCCGAAGCTCAAGGTGATCCTGACACCCTGGAGCCCGCCAGCGTTTATGAAGTCGAACAACACCATGAACGGCGGCACGCTGCGGACTGGATTTGTCGGCGTGCTAGCGCAGTACTATGCGCAGACCGCACAGGCGTGGGCGCAGGCGGGCGTCAAGCCGTGGGCCATGACGCTGCAGAACGAGCCGTCGAACCTGGCTGCGTATCCGTCGATGGGCATGGATTCGGAGACGCAGGTGCAGCTCGCTGTCGCGTTGAAGCGGGAGCTGGCGCAGCGCGGGCTCGGAGACGTGCAAGTGTGGGCGCATGACGACAACTACAGCGGCTGGGAGAACGCGGCTGAGATCGTCAACGGCAATGCGTCCGCCGTGGATGCGGTCGCGTTCCACTGTTACCGCGGCAGCCCGTCGCAGATCGCCCAGTTCGAAGCTGCGCTTCAGAGCGGTGTGCGCAAGAACATCCACATGTCTGAGTGCACGGGTACTGGCAACCCCGCCAACCGCTGGTCTGGCATCCAAGGCTGGTTGACCAATGTCTACTGGCCCCTGCTCGTCCAGAACGCGCGCAGCGTCGTCCAGTGGAACTTGGCCCTAGACAACGGCTATGGCCCGCGCCTGAAAACGTCCTACTGCGCCTCGTGCACCGGATCCCTCACCCTCTCCTCCCCACACCACCCAGCCAATCCCTATGTCTCCTTCAACGACCAGCTCTACCTCACCTCGCACTTCTCCGCCGCCTCCACGGACTTGTCCAATGTGGGAGGTGGCCAAGCCGTGCGTGTCGCCGCAGAGCAGGGTACGCTGTACTCACTGAACCGCGACGACTGGCAGTGCTTGAACTGGATCGCGTATGCTGCGCCGCTGAACGGCGCACAGTTGCAACAGGCGAGTACTGCGAACGGCGCGCCGGCCGAGAGGAGGGTCGGGTTAGTCGTGGCGAATACGTGCAAGGGTACCAAGAACGTTGTGGTTTCCAGCGATGGCAGGAGGTCGACCTTGCCTGTGCAGCAGGGATTGACGAGCTTTGTTTGGACTGCGCCTTAGATGGCGGTCAGTCTGGGAGGTTTCTGCAACTGTAGAAATATGGACGTTGTGCTTTGCTTGTTGTGGAACTGTAGAATATGAACGTGCACCAGGACGTGTGTGGTCATGCGTGCGTGCGTGAGTGAGCAACGAAAGATCGACTGCACTGTTCAGCGGTATCTTGGTCACCAACTCATGAACCTTGAACGAAGCTTAGACCACCTTCACGCAAACATCACTGTCACTCACAAGCCAGTACAGTCCACATCGCCAAAACCATCTTCGAATATCTTAGCATTCACGACAATCGACCAAAACACGAGAAAGCTCGAACTCACTCATTCACTCCCTCCGAGCGCGCTTCGTCTTTCCACTACCCCCCGCCTCGCGCTTATCCAGATGCTGCTGGTTCCTCCTCTTCCTCGCGGCATGGTTCTTCCTGTTCCTCTGCTCATTCTTCTTGGCTTGCAACTCCGGGTTCTGAATCCCCCTCATCAGCCGATCCGTCTTCCTCTGCTCCCGCTTGGCCTGCTGACGCCTCTTCAACGTCGAGTAGGTCTTGTTGAACAACGACACGTCGACAAGGCTCTGCAGGTGCGACTGCACCTCGATCGCCAGCGTCTTGAGCTGATCACCACCGTGCAGCGAGGTTTGCGCGGTGGAGGCGGATTCGACGAGCCGAATGATGGGCGAGAGGAATAGGGGGAGGAGGTGCGGCAGGAGGGAAGTGGGGAGAGAGGACGAGAGCGCCGCGAAGAAACGCAGGATCGACGACGGCGCGATGGTCCAGTGAGGCGGTTTGGACTGCGCCAGTGAGAGACGCGCTTGGAACGAGAGGCGCGAGACGAGCCAGCGCAGAGGGTCGTTGGCGATGGCAGTGGGTGCATCCATGGCCGCTTCGTGCCGTTTTGCGCCTTCGACGATCGTTTCGTCGTCCATCTCCTCGTCGCCCTCGTCGTCCCCACCCTCGTCCTCGTCTCCGTCTTCATCCTCGTCCTCATCCTCATCCTCCTGCACCTCGGCTGCGTGCCCGTCAATCGACTGTTCCTTGCCTCCGTCCACCTCTGCCTCCTCCTTCTCCACCTCGTCAAGCACAGGTCGATCAACTGGGAAGAGCGCAAACGAGCGTCCGATCCACACCAGGTTCTTGACCACTTGCAAAGCCAACGTGTCATCGAGCTTATCCGATCGCAACTGCAGGCACGACTTCTTGGCCGCATCCACCAGCGCGGGCAGACTGGCAACGGGATCCTGCTGCACAGGTACCATTGCAGGCGCTTGGGGCTCGCGCAGCGCGTACAGAGCGCCAAGGATGCGCGAGGCAGAGATGCGCACCCACTTGTGCGGGAACAGCAGCAGTCTGCGCACTGCGTCGTTTGCCTTTGCTGCTCGAGCATCGTCGGCGCCAATGATAGATGTGATCCGGCCGAGCGTTTGCAGCGAGTGGTACGGCAGCTGCCAGTCCAACTCCATGTCCTCGAAACCGAAGACTCCGGCATCCGAGCTCTCCAACGATTCGAGATCGTCTGCACAGTCGACGAGCACTTTGGTCACCACCTCAAGCGTCTTATCCGCCCACCCTGCTCCACGATCCGGTAGCGCTTCCAGCAGCAAGCCGTAGATCTGCACACCGACTCGAGCCAGCTCCGGCTTGGCTTCCTGTCGAGACCACGCATCCACCATCAGCGCCGTCTTGTCCTGCTGTCCCTCGGTCATCGCGCGCAGCAGTGTGCGGAGGAGCACGGCCGACTTCTCGCGACACTTGGAGCTGGTGTCGTTAGCCAGCACCATGGCTAGCGCAACGAAGAGCATCTCGGCATACTCTTGCAGCAGCTCGTCGCCGAACTTGTTGAGAATGGCGTCGGTGATCTCGAGCACCGACAGTCGTCCGGACTCGTGTTCGTACGCCAGGTTCTTGGCGAGGAAGCCGATCTGGTTGCGCAGGCGTTGCTTGCCCTGCGGATAGTCGAGCAGGAACTGGAGGTACGTCGAGCGGCACAG
Organism: Sporisorium graminicola; assembly: GCF_005498985.1. Taxonomy (NCBI): domain Eukaryota; kingdom Fungi; phylum Basidiomycota; class Ustilaginomycetes; order Ustilaginales; family Ustilaginaceae; genus Sporisorium; species Sporisorium graminicola. Next base: position 149,777 of record NC_043724.1, read on the forward strand.
GTCTCGCACCGAGTCGCTCTGGTTGGTGACCATCATCTCGGCTACTTTGTCCATGATGTCGTACACTTCCGAGAGGACCAGGCGTCGACTGACAATGGCACGCAGCAGACTGAACAGCGTGCTCTGCACAGCGGGCTCTTCGAGATCCGGCGCGACGAGCTTGAGAAGACCGCTGAGGTGCGTCTCTGAGAGCGAAGCCTGCTTGCACTCGCGCAGGATGGCCGTGAGTGTGCGGAACGCCGTCTGGACGATCTGCGACTGCGGCGATCCGTATTGATGGATGATGCCAAAGATCTGCTTGATGAACACGGGCAGAGCCTTGTCAACGCGCGAAACGGGCACCTTGACGATCTGGGCAATCGCACGCAACGACAGCTCCAGTACCGACGACTCGTTGGCATACGCTGCTTCGCCAACAATGTTGACCATGCTGTTGAGCTTGGCCAGCACCTCTTCGTCTTGGAAGTTGAAGCGCTCCCTACGCAGCGAGGTGACGAGCATCTCGAGCCCGAATGCAACAAACTTATGCGCGTTGCGCGAGTAGTGGTCCTTGCCAGCCGTAGCGCCCTCTTCGACATCCTTGCGCTTGAGGAAGACCGCGTAGTTGTACAGCGTCGCCGACTTGTGTCGCGAAGCCGCTCGGGCCTCGGGTTTGCGGGCCTGCAAGAAGACGGCATCACGACGAATGAGCGTTGCGCAGAGCGAGAGGAATCGGTTCGAGTCAAACTGCGGATTGGCAGGGATACCACTCGAGATGCGGCGCAGGCACTCTTCCACCTGTCGCACCGACTTAGGGGTCTCGGTCTGCTGCAGAATGTCTCGCAGTGGTTGAAGCACCTCGGCCATCCGGTTGGGCGTGACGATGCGCGAGACTTGTTCGAACGTGTCCATGCTCTTGCTGTGCTTAACTTCACGGTATGTCGTCTTGCTTCCGATGGATTCACGGTCATCGGCTGTGGCGCCAAAGATGTCCTCGACCGCAATCTCGATGATCTCCTTGGCACCCTGGTCGAGCGAGGTGAGCGGTTCGTCTTTGCTCGCCATCAGGTGCGTCAGCACAGAATGCACGGTGAAGGCCAGCACGGCTTTTTGTGGGCCACGCATGAGGGCACGTCGCATCTCGCGCAGGAACTCGGGCAGGAAGCTTGCACCTAGCGTCGACATGACTTTGCAAGCGGTCTCGCGCGCGAGGTCGCGCGTGTCCTGCGCTTTGGCACGGAAGACGTTCGAGAGCGTCTTGAGAAGCTTGGAGATCTTCGTCTTGCGTTGCTTGGCGGGGAGACACTGCGCAACGCGGACCACACCAACGGCGATGGGCAAACGTGTCGAGGCCTCAGTCTCGTCCTTCTGGTCCAGGTACGCCATAAGTCGGGGGAGCAAACGCGACGTGACGGCATCTAGGATCTTGACGCGTTCCGCCTCTTTGCCCTCCTTGCTAGCCTCGGCAGCAGCCCGAGGTTCATCGTTCTCCTGCTCTGCTCCGTCTTCGAATTCTCCAGCGTCGTCGCCTTCATCTTCTATGACGGTCTCCTCTTCCATACCAAAGTGGAAATTGTCCAAAATGGCCATGGCCGTGCGAACCATGATGCGTTCTGTCGCCCCTTTCTTGTTGGCAAGGCGAAGGTATTGCCAGAGCAAGGCGTTGTACGGACCCCAGGTGAGCTGGCCGGCCAGCAAGCCTAGGCTGGTGATGACCTCGGTGACCAGGTTGTGGTCGTTGAGCTCGACAGATCCAGGCATGAGGAAGTGGCCGAGAACAGGCGCAAGGATGTCGCTGATGGTACGACTCTTCATGCCGCCCTTGGCTGCCTGCTCAGGGAGGCGCTTGACTGCACGCGTCCTTCGGTGCAACTGAATGTGGTGAATGTTGTTGAAGAAGTTAACTTCCGCGTCGCCGCCGCCAAGCAGACCCGAGAGCTCGGCCATGACTTCGCACCCAGACAGCTGTTCGGCTGCCGAAGACATGACAGCCAGCACGTCTCTTCGCACAAGCTCGGATCGGTTGCGCACCGCCTTCTTGAGTCCTGGCCAGACCGCCTGCAGGAACAATTGCATCGTCTCGCCCTCGGCCTCTGCGCCCGCGTTGCACTCGGCTGCAGTCTGGCTGATGAACTTGACCAGCGAGGCATTGGCATTGCTGCGCACCGACAGCTCCTCGGGGTCCAGGATGAGGAAGAGGAAGTTGTGCACGAGCGGCTGCCACTCCTTGACGTTGATGTGCACATCGCTGGCGTTGATCGAGTCGAAGGCAGTAAAGAGCTGATCGAAATCACGTTCTTCCACTCTTCGCTTGCTGAGCGCATTGAGCTGCGAGCACCACTTTGCCACGCGGCTCAGCTCCGGGTCCACTTCAGCGCAACGATTGAAAGCAGCGCTGAGCGTCTTTCGCGACTCTGCGGTGCGGAGCAGCGAGAAGAGACCGCTGAGCATGGCAAAGGTGCTTTGGAAGAGCTCGGAACGCACGTCTTGGAACTCTGGGATGAGCGAGAGCAGACGCTCGAAAATGCCCAGCAGCTCGGTCTTGGTGCGTTCCGGCACAAGGAAGTTGGACTTGCGCATCATCGGACTGAGAAGCGTGACGAGGTGGCTGGCGTCTTCAGGAGCAGTGACAAAGGGTGACAGAGCTGAGAGGAGAGAGATCTGACGACGCAAAAGATCGTCTCGGCCCATGGCAGCAGCAGCAGGACCAACGGCGGCAGAGGCCTGTTCAATCAGCGGAGTAACGCCGTTGAGGAACACGGTAGCATGTGGCCTCACGAGCAGGTCCACCAAGGCCAAATCGCAGCCATTCCTGTAGTTGACCTCCGAGCTGACATCCATCGCGTCCTGTTCAGCAGCAGCGGCGGCAAGGACTCGTTCGGAAATGTCGAGCACGGACCCGATGACAGATGGCTTGACCGTGGGTGCTGCGAGGATGGCAAAGATGCTCGGCAGCACCGCGTTGTCGTACGTGCCAAGAAGAGGGATAGTCTCAGACTGACTCGACCAGACATGGAAGAGCTCGAGCAGCGCAGACGGGCTCTGGCTCGACTCGACCTTGAGCGCCTCGAGACGTGGCGAGACGAGTTCAGCAAAGATGGCCGGCAAGTATCGATCCCACTGGAACAGCGATGCCGCCTGAGGTTTACCAAAGAAGTCACATAGTCGCTTATAACCAGCCTGGCGCACCAGACGAGAACGCGAAGTGCGCGCTGTGAGAGGCTTGCGGGTGTCGGCAGACGTGACAGCGTCGGTGCTGTCGATGTGCACCTGGACGACCGCTCGATGGGCATGGTAGGTGAGATTGAGAGCGACAGAGATGAGGCGGTCCCAGTAAGGCAAGAGGTTGGAACCGATCTGCTTGACGACCTCACCGAGCAAGGTCAGATAACCGACTTGTCGTCTGGTTGAAGCGACGGGCGATTTGACAACGTACTCGAACTTGTCACCGTCAGCGGAAGGTGGGCGGGCCTGATCGCCGAAAGGAGCGAGCATGAGATCGACGAGCGTCACCAGTTCATCCGAGCCAACGTCAGCAAGTGCACCCAGCACAGCACCTCGTCGAGCCCTCTGGCCAGCACCGCTCGTGCGATTACCACGCCTCGAGAGCAGAGCACCGAACAGGAGACGAATGACCAGAGGCATGAGCACAGGACGATGATAAGGCTGCACAACGTTGGAGTCTGAGGACAGCGTGAAAGTGGTCAGAGTGTCACGGAAGTTGCCTGCTTCGAGTAAGTTCTTGAGCTTGGTGGCGTACGGCAGCACCGCTTCATCCTTCCAGGTCAGGATGGCTTCCAGCGCAAGCTTTTGAACCGACACTTCGGCGGTAGCACACAGGCTGAGAAGATAAGTGTGCAGTTCGTCCGAACGCGAAAGGGCTTTAGGGTTCTTGAGCTTGCCGAGCACTTCGAGATAGGCATTGAGCTGTGCCTGGCGGTCCTTCTTGCCCAAGTTCATAGCTGTTGGATCCAGCTCCTTGTCTTGCTTGCCGACAGGACTACCAGCTTCATCGTCCGCATCCTCCTGCTCGTCCTCGTCGTCCTCGTCATCATCATCGAGCGGCGAAAGCATAACACCGGCAAGGTTGCGCGGCCCTGCGTCCCTGAAAAAGATGTGGACGAAGCGGGCATTGTTGCGCTCGACGATGGGTGCGACTTGGCACAGGAGCTTGAGGATCTGGTGGCGGTAGTTGACTAAGTCGAGTCTGGCATCAGGCTGCTGAACCTCGACGCAGGCTTGGAGCGTAGTCGTGAGGCCGTTCCTGCCACTGCCGTTTTTGGTGGCAAGACCTGAGCTGGTTCGAGAATGCTGGATGCAGCTGCGAACAGCCTTGCGCCTTTCGAGCAAGATGCCGTCTTGGAACTGCTTGTCGTCGTCGACACCTGCAATATCGCTCTCGTCGCGGAGAAGACGGTCGGGTTCAATCTCATCTGCACCCACAGTCTCGCTGTCTTCGCCTTCCTCTCTTGCCGCAGACTTGATCCACACAGCGGGAGTGGATCGCAGCTCCGCAGTGTCGAGCTGTCGACCGCTTTCGAGCTCAGCAATGGCGATGCGGAAGAGGGCGTCCTCGGTCTCACGCTGACCGGATTCGACAATGTCAGAGATCGCCTTGGTCGCCTCGGCCCAGACGGGGCGCAAATTGACTTTGAGGTTGGCGACAAGGTAACGCAAGACCAACGCATCACGCTGAGCATGCTGCTGCACTTGAGCGGCCTTGTAGACAGCGACAGCTCGACCGAGCTCGCGACCGACGCCTCGCATGCGTACATTACGATCGCGGATGGAATCGACGGACAGAGGCAATCGTTCGACTTCTACGAGCTTGTCGATGAAGGTTCCATTGCCGCCAAGCTCTTCTGCCTCGATAAAGGAGAGGACCTCGAGTGCAGAGAGGCGAATCACGGGATCCGACGACATGAGCGCTCCCGACAGCGGCTCAAGCACTTCAGCCAGCTGCGGCATCTGAGGGCGCAGACGAGCCGGACAAGAGGCTAGGTACCTGCTCAAGCCACGGAGAGCGCCTCGGTGCCAGGCAGCGCAGCGCACTACGTGCTCAATAGACAGGCATTCCTTGAGTTGCTTGGCCGTAGCTTCGAAGTCCTTGCCCGAGCTTCGCTCTTGCAAGATGGCAAGACTTTCGAACGAGAGGCCAGCCAGCAGGGCTGGATTGACGATGTTCTTGTCGTAGCTAGCACGTAATTGCTCTTGAGACGAGAAGGAGGACCCGGAGAGAAGACCGTCCAACAGGAGCTGGGCGATCTGGCCGGCAAATGTGGCTGAAGACGCTGTCTTCGGCACGGTGGCCAGCCGCAGTGCAGGAACGAGAGGCTCCAGCGAGTGCTGTGGGGCGAGCTCTTGTGGCGCCGCCTTCTTTGCATTTGACGCACCCGCTTTGAAATTGTTGGCACAGAAGAGCGAGACGAGCTTTGCCAGTCGCTCTCCGATCTCGGCAGCGACATGCCTGGACCAGCGAACCGTCAAAGGGCTTGGAGGCTGCGAGACGCCAGGCTCTTCCAGCTGCCCAAGGTGTTCGAGCCGCTCGAGTAGCGTAAATGCGTGATCTTTGCTTTGCGAAGAGGTGGATGCCAAGGCAACAGTCTCCGCGGTCGAGGTGAGAACAGAGGGCAGAACAAATTGTTTGAATCCGCTCCACTCGAGCGTTGGCTGTGCAAGTGCTTCGACGAGGCCGCTGAACTCGGGCCAAAGGGCTTGTCGCTGTTCGAGGGATTCCTTGGACTTGGAGGCGCTAGACACAGGCGCGACCGAGTCGACGAGCTTGATCCCCGGACCGAGAAGATCTTGAAGTCTACCGATTGGGATCGAGAGGGCAAGGAGTGAGATGAGCGAAGTGCGCAGCGCTTCACCCTGCGAGGTCTGTACGGCAGGGTTGAGGAACAGAGGCGAGAGACGCAGAAGCAGTGCAAAGAGCGCCGGCTTGAATTGGTCGGAAACTCGGGTGCCCTTCCTAACACCAACGGCGCACGCAAGCCACTCGACAGACTCGGTGAGGTGAGCCATGTCCTGGGCCTCTGTCGTGCTGTGTCCTTGTGACAACCGCCATTGGTTGCTATCGACGAGGCTCGACAGAAACTCGAGTACAGGCGTCAGGTGACTTGAGTTGCAGTGGTGGACGAGTGCGGTGATGGTGAGGCGGCCGAGGATGAGCCGTGTCAGATGTCGGTACTTGTCGACAGATGACGAAGTGCCTGCTGTGCGATTGGGAAGCAGTAGCACGCTGAGTAGCGAGATGCACTTGGAGTGGAGGCGTCGATCGAGCGACTTGCATCCTTCCACCCAGATGCCGGCGATACCTCGAGAGAAGCGCACCGAAGGTCGACGAGAGGGCTGGTGGCGGTAGTGCACGTGTCGATCCTCGTCTGAGAGCATGGTTTCGAGGTCCGAGAGGATGAGCGATGTGATGTTCTGCAGCTGACGACCTCTTGTCTTGCGCAGAAGGTGGGCGAACGCCTCCGATGCGAATCGTCGAGTAAAGGGGGAGATACGTTGCACTTTGGTGTTGACAAAGCCAGCCTTGTCTGCTGCAACCTCTTCTGCGGCATTTGCATCCTGTTCTCCTTCCTCTTCATTATCGTCCTCGTTGTCCTCGTCATCGTCTTGAGCGTCTTGTTCGGATGTGATTGCGTGTGCAGGACCCTCTTTGGCGACGATGGCCTTCCACCCGAGGTAAGGTCGAATGACGGTCCAAGTCTCGACTAGACGACGGGTGCGGTCGTCCACCTCCCCTGCCTCTGCCTCGTCGGTGACCATCTCTACATCTACACCAACTTCAGCAGCCTCCTCGTCGTCGTCATCGTCGTCGCTAGAGCGTCTGGCAAACTCCTTGCTGACGATAAAAGGGCTCATGGCCTTCAAGATCCATGCGGCCGATTGAAAGCCGCGTTCGACGAGGTTGGCAGCAGCACGTTCGTCTCCGTTGGTGGTGTCCTTTGTTGTGGTGGTGGTGTGTACTGCGCTCTTGAGCATGAGCGGGTAGATGGGCAGGAACTCAGAACCCAAGTCTTTGGCGAGTCGAGGAAGGAGGTCGAGTGCTGCATCCCACGCAAGCCATTGGCTACGTTCCGAAAGCGTCGTGGCGAGAACCGACGAGATGGTAGAGCGATGATGGATGAGCTGCGGCAACGACTGTGATATAGGATTGAGCTGGCGGTAGAGCGAGTGGAAGGCGTTGGAGAGGTTGAGATCGGTCCACGCTTGGAGCGCGTGCGAGAACGATGTCCTAGCGTGAAGTGACGAAGAAGCGTCCTCGTCGTCAAGGACATCGTCTAGCGGCAATTCGTCATCTTGTACATCGCCACTCTCAACCAGGTGCAATGCTTCCGCTCCACTGCTTCTGGTGCTGGTGGAAGACGCTGCGAGGGGAGCGTCGAGGCCGGAATACGGTCGGTAGCTGGTGCTGGCGCTGATAGCAGCGGGTGCGAGGTGAACGTCCTGAAGACGCTGGTTGAAAGAGGCATATCGAAAGCGAGTCGAGACCTTGTCCACATTCTTGTTGATCTGCTTGAGCGTTTTTTGCTTGGCATTGGCCTGGTTGCCGCTAGCATCGAGCTGGACCCGGCGGATTTTGGATGCCTTACTGTCGGCTTTCCTTCGTTGCTGTTCTCTAGAGAGCTTCTTGCCCGCCTTGCCAGGCTGAGCTGAAGACGTAGGAGCCATATTATATCGAAGCTACCATCAATGCACGATTGACGCTACTTGCAATGGCAATGATGACGATGACGATGGGGATGAGGATGGAGATGGAGATGAGGATACTCGTAGTGAGCAGGGATTCAGAATTGCCTGGCTCAGTCGAGGAAAAAGAAGAAAAGCATTTTTTTTGCTCTCCACAGCGTGGCAAAGCCGAAATTTTTGCCTTTCCTGCGAGTGCACAGTCGCCCGAATTCCGAGACGAGGAAATTTTCAAGCTTTTTTCAGGGTCCATGTTTGACGTAACAATAAAGGAAATTCGGCGAGCAAGCGACTCGACAACATCGAAGCTATGGTCCTCACACCAGCGAGCCAGCCCCGGCACACACACGGACACCTAGATAATGGTGGCCACAGATTTCGATTTGCTTGGCATGGATCACTTGAATTTGTATGCGAAGCGCAGGCTAGAGACCAGCGATGAGGTTAGCAGCGGCATTGGGTTCATCGCCCAAAGGTGCCCACGGGTTTGGCTGGCGCGGAGGTGCTTGTCGCTCTTGCCCTTGCTCTTGCGGCTGCTGCTGCGCAGCCTGATCCCTCCTCTCCCTCCTCAACTGCAGCTGAACGTTCTGCCGCACAAATGCCAAGTACGCCAACCCACCTAGCGCCAAGATAAGCAGACCGGTTTCAATCATATCGTCCAAGTCCTCATCCGTCTCGCCTTCCCTCGCCGACCACGTCTCTGGTTCGTTCGGATCGCCGTAGCCGCCGCCCTGCTGCTGCTGTTGCTCCTCGATCCTCTTCCGCTTCTCCTCAGCCTGCTTGCGTTTGGCCACAGCTTGCTCCTCCGCTTCCGTATACGCTGCGTTGCTTCGATCCGAGGACGCGTACGAGGAGAGCAGTGAGATGGCGCTCTGGCTCGATTCGGACCGGAAAATGGCCGCCCACACAGCACGAATGTGCAGCTTGACCAGGCTCAGTGCTACGGGCAGGTAGGCTTCGACGTTGGTCTCGACCGCCGTGTCGTAGTACCGTTTGGCGAGGTGGAAGTCCTGCCGAGCGACGCCGATGCCGTTCTCGTACATCCAGCCCAGGTTCCAGTAGGCCAGCGCCGAAACCCCTTTGTCGGCAGCAGCAGAGTAGCATGCCGCCGCCTTCTCGTACGCCGGCTGGCCCGGGTTGCCCGTGCCAATGCCGTGGAAGTAGTAGTCGCCCATCTTCACCATCGCATCCACGTTGGTCTGCGCTGCCGACCGCGTCCAGTGCACCAGTGCCAGACGGTCCGTGAAATTGCCGGCGCCGCCGGCATCCTTGGTCCAGTCCAGGATCCGAGTGCGTGAATTGGCCCGATCCAGCAGGTAGGCAACGTTGTTTTGCGCCGATTCGTAGCCCATCTCGCCCGCCAGCGCCCAGCCCAGCAGCGCCTTTTGTCGTGCGCCTCGACGCCAGGCATGTTCAGCTTTGTGCGAAATGCGCGTCGACCAGTCACCGTACTCGGCAGTGTGCTTGAATCCAAATAACGCTTTGCGGCACGTATCACCCGACTGCTCTTTGCGCGCCAGCTCCGCATTGACCTTGGCCAGCAAGTACACCGCCTCGAATCGGCTATCTCCGATCAAAGCGATGGCCAGGCACTTGATCGCGTTGTCCAGGTCGCCCATCTCGATGTAGATCTTGCCTAGGTTGACGTTGGCGCCACTGTGCCGCACTTTAGCTGCAGCTTCAAAGTAGTTGGTTGCGGTGACAATGTCGGCTTTGACTCCCAAGCCATCGCGAAGCATCACGCCGAGACCGTTGTACGACGCCGGATCGCCTGTGTCCTTGCCGCGCGAGAACCACACCCACGCACAGGCAAAGTCTTGCTGGACACCCTCGCCTCTCAGATACATTTGTCCTATCATGCCCGCTGCAGACCCAGCGTGTCCGAGCAAGTTGTCGTCCACCTTGAGCTGTACGTCCTCGCCCTTGTCGCCCGGCTTGGCCGTGTAGCCAGTGGGGCCACCGCGCCCCACTTCGCCCGCCTTGCGCGGCCAAACATCTTTGGTGATACGTTGCAACCATGTCATGGCGCGTCGATAGTCACGACGCACGGCACCCGCCGCCTCGCTTGACGAATAGATGCTTCCGTGGTAATACACTTGAGCCATGAAAAGCGAGCTCCTGACATCTCCGTGCTCGGCCACATAGATGTGGTATTCCAACAGGTCCACCAACCCCGAAGGATCGCGCGCTGATCCGGGCTGGAGGTTCAGCGCGGCTTGCACGGCAGGGTTGAGCACTGCGAATCCCGTAGAAGCAACCGAAGCGCCTGGCCCGTACGCACCACCGTCGAGGTCCGAGACACGAATCTTGGTGTAAGGCAACGTGAGTCCGCCTGGTGGACCCGCTTGGAAGCGCTTGTACGCGTCTTCTGCTGCCTTTTCGTAGAGCTCGAGCGCGTTCCAGCAGGAAGGCGCCACGCCGATGCCCGCCTTGTAGCGGAAGCCGAGCGCCATCTGGGAGGGAGCGTGCCCTGCATTGGCTGCGATGGTGTAGTGGAGCACCGCTTTGGCTTGGCGTTGTGCGTCGTCGCTCTTGAGCTGCGCAAACAGCTCGCGCCTCTTCTTCCATGCCGAGCGCACGTCGTCGACGGTGGGCGAAGAGGTGAAGGAAGACCAGGTGCTTTGCTCGTTGGGCAGAGGTTTCCAGTCGCCTCGAATCGTCGATTCCCAGCCACTGCCTTCTAGAAAGGCTAGACGAGCGTGCGCACTTGCGTTGCCCGCCGCCGAATTGCCAAATTGGTCGTGTCCGAGGTCGACCAGGCGTTGGTAGCAGGCGCGAGCGCGCGCCAGATTGGGCTGGCTTCCGTGCGTGCCCCACAATGAATATTCTCCTAACACCCACAAGGCGTCCGCCAATGCTGCTGCATGACCTCCGCTCGATTCGCTTGTTGCATTCTTGAACACGACTTGCAGCAGACTCGAGCTGCTTCGAGCTGCGGCAGAATAGGCTTCGTGGTGCCAGTCGACCGATTCACGGCCCCATCCTGCCTTTGTAAGCAGCGAGACAGCCCGCCGTCTGCCACCACCATGCCCTCCCCTGTCCTCGTCAAGGTCATTGTTGTTATCTTGTCCACCTGTCGATGGCATGGTCAAATCGTTCGAACCCTCACGTTTCGCGTGAAAAGGTCCGAACATGATGCTCTCCCAGACGCTATCTGTCGGGTTGACAGGCCTGGTTCCTTCTGGGAGCGTTTCCCAATCTGGCCAGAGTGGCAACGGGCTAGCTGAGGGCCACTGCGATTCGTACGGAGCAGCACCAAGCGGCGGACCCTGCCACTGGTGAGCACTGTCGCCCTGGAGCAGGCTCACGCGCTTGATTTTGGCACCGACCGTATCTCCTTGACTAGCTGCATACGCTTCCGACAATGCATCCTTGATCTGTCGGCTCAACGAGCGAGTATCGTGGAAAGGGTCTGTTCCTTTCGAAGACTCTGATGTCGATTCTGAATCGCCCTGCTGCTGGAACAAAGAGTTTACGGGTCTGTTGGATGATTTGCCGACTTTGGATTTGGTCTTGATGGTGTTGCGCAGGAGACGGAGCGCCTCTTCGTAGGCTTGCTGTGCTGAATAGTCTGCTGAAGCTTTAGAAGCAGACGGTGCGGTAAAAGCCGCCTGCTCTGCGTGCGCGGCACCTGCCACGTACAGCAAGCAGCTTGCTACCAGCAAGACCAGCACGGCCCTGCTGCGGCGCATAGAGCGTCGTTCCGAACAAGATGCCATGTGTCTTACGAGTAGGGCATTGCCCTTCAAAGTTCAAGAAGCGTGTGATAAGCGGTGATCGTCGCCGAGCAAGCGAGCGAGTGAATTGGAACGAGGTCGACGGACGAGAGAGGGTGATGATGGTTGGGTCTTGGATGAAGGGTCTGTGCTCAGCAACGTCCTCCACGTCGACTCTCCCCTGTTCTTGTGCGTCGAATTGAGCCCGACTCGCGTCAGTTTCGATCTCACAATTTCCAGCCGGAAATAACTGCTTCAGAATCAGCAAACGTGGAGCTCACTTCTTTTTCGGCCTCATCTGCCATCACGTCAAGCCACTGATGTCGCAAAGTAGTGATAACTGTCTATGGGATTGCAAGAGTAATGCGAACAAAAACGAATGTGAAAACGTAAACCGAAAGAATGACAAGGGGGATCTAGTATGTGGTCACACCTTCCTGCCGACACCGCCAGACGTAGCTCTCCAGACGGCCTTGGAGAAGAGACCCCCCCAAGTGTCGAACGTGGCAGTGAAGCACTCCGCCACAGCAAACAGCAGCGCATACGAAGTGATAACCACGACCAGAATCGTTGCCCAGTACGGCACGCCGGCGGCAAGCAGAGTCAAACACAGCCATGCTGACCACGTCCACCAGACGACACCGTGCATCAGGAACACGGCAAACGCGTTCCTGCCGATGTAGGACCACACGCGCAAGCGGAAGAAGCCACGCAGCAGATCCGACAGGTCCGTAAGCAAGAAGAAGCTGAACGAGAGGATCCAGGACGACACGCGTGGGTCCGTGTAGCCGATGCCTGCGTCATCAGTCCAAGCGTGTGGCGTTTCGCTCGTCCAGTCCGGGTGAATCTTGTGCTCAAGGTTGTCGAAGCCGTTGCCGCGCGCGCCGGGGATCTGCGACAGGTACTGCTGCGTCCACGCTGCGAGGAAGAGCGCCCACGCCAGCACCTGACCGTGCACACGGAGCTTGCCGACCGACTCGGGAAGACGTAGCCCGCGACGCACGAACGCAGGCACCAGCGGAATGCCTTTAGCGGCGGCTGCTTGGTAGTTGAGCTTGCTGTCCAGGTCAGCGACTACGAGACCCGCCATGAAGTAAAGATCCCATGTCTGCGCGTACCAGCTCAGCGTGATGCAGAGAGCGTAGAACGTGAAGCGCTTGTACGCGTTCTTGATCTCGTGTGCGACAAGCGCGCAGATCATGCAAGTCCAAGTACCTTGAACGATGACGGGAATGGTCCATAGCACACCAGTAGCGTATCCCGTCACCAGCGCAGGCTGAACGGGCGGAGCAGACCACCAGAGCGAGATGAAGGCATCCAAGAAGACCATGACATTGTCAAAGTTTTGCCAGTACGACCACGTCGACCAGGTCCTCGATGCCAGACGAGGCACCCACTTGAATGCTCCTACATCCATGAGGAAGTAGTTGGCCAGCACGGCACCGAGTACGGGCAGCGCAAGACGCGGGATACGCCTGACAGTAGCATCGGCCATGCTCTGCAATCCACCTTTGAGCAAGTATCGGTTGGTCATGGTACGCGAAGGCAGCATGAAGAATATGCCCAGCTTGAGACCCTGGTTGACCACAAGCGGGCCGATGAGCGAGCGGAACCAGAACTCGAATTTGGGATAGTGGTGCGGCGCATTGGGTGTGGTGATGCCAAAGTAGTAGATGAGCATGAAATGGTGGAACGAGACCAGGAAACATGCGAATCCTCGCATGCCGTCGAGGTAGTCAATCCTTCGCGCTCCCGTCGAGGTGACCTGCGTGGTCCCCTTGATGAAGAGGAACTCTTTGGTGCGGCGAAGCATGGTCTGGAGCAGCGACTCGGGCGGCTTTACTTTGGAACCAGCACCGTCTCGTGCCTTGCGTCCGACAGCATCACCAAGCTCGGGCTTAGCCAGCGCACCGACCTCACCGTCGGCAGCATTGAGGTCTCGCTGCTGCCACTGGATGATCTGGGGACGCTGGAAGGCTTCGTGCGCTTCGGAGCCGTACGACTCAAAGATCGACCCAGGCCTTGACGTGCCTTCATGCTGGAAGTCAAACATTGAGGAAGCGGCAGCTGCACTGCGCATCGACGAGAAAGAGCCGCGCGGTTTGCTGAGCAGCTGATCGTGTGTCATATAGGTCGAGTGTCCAGCGCTCGATTCGGCACGTGGGATGCCAAGGTAAGAAGAATCTTTCGATTCGCGGCTATCAGCAGATTTGGCATCGTCAACCAGCTCAATCTCGTCGTCATCGCCCCTGATGCTGTGGCCTTGGCTCGAGGACGGGGCCAGGCCGGAGACGCTGTGAGCATAGAGCGATGCTGGGGCGTCTGCTGCAAAGCCAGGCGCGACATATGGAAGAGCGTGCGTTCGGTTCATGTCCTCAATCCATCTGGGTGTCTCAGCACCGCTACCAAAAGCTGCGGAGTCGTGTCCGTGGTGCGAGTGGGATGGTCGACGCATGTTCAGGTTGGTGGTCGAGGCATAGGATTGCGGCAGCAGACCGTTGCCCTTTGCTGCCATCTCGACGTGGCTTTTGTAAGAGCGCGCGTCCCAGTCTTCGTCGTCCGAGTCACCGTCGTCGTCCGAGTCGGAATCGGAGCCGTAGACGAGGTCTGGCGAGGTCCAGAGCTGGACCGGTTTGGTTACCGTCAAAGAGGCACCATGAGCTGGGCTCATCGAGCCGGGAGTCGTGACGGGGGTGAGGCCGAACAGGCGAGACTTGACATCCATTTCGTCGATCGGGGTGACAGGTGAGGTGTAGCCGTAGCTCGAAGGCTTGGAAGCGAGCGGAGAGACCGACAAAGGGGGTGCAGACCGATCGACATGGGTTTGGGAAGAGGAAGCTGAAATGTGCTGCTCCTTCTCTTGAGCAGCGATGGATGCGGCGCGTTTCTTGTCCCCTGCCTTGACGGAGCGCACCACCAATCCATGAGCGATGGTCATAACAAAGATGCCGGCAGCAGCCGAGATGACAATGACAGCGTACAGAGGGGGTTGGAATGGCTTTTTAGACGGCTTGAACTGGTTGAGCGCCGCCAGATCGAAGGCAGTGCTGTTGCGAAGGGTAAAGTCGTCTGTGCTGCAAATGGCGTCGGCATTGGTGCTGACCGCCGAACATTGCGATTCGAACTGCATTTGGCGCTCTTCAAGACTCGAATTGAAGAAGAAGCGCGCATAGCGGACGTGAGTGAGCAGAGGACTGCGTCTAGGCGGTCCTTGAGACTGCGAGTGCTCGCCATTGGACCAAGCCTGGAAGCTGATGGGCATGGGGGTGATAGGCAAATGCGTTGCATTGACTCCCTTCTGGACCGAGTGGAAGTTGGCACTTTCGTTGGTGGCAGCGTTTCGCCACTGGAGCAGCTCAGGCTGCCAGTCGAAACGGTGTTCGAGGTAATCGTCTGTGCCGAGGGATGACATGTTGAGTTTGACTGGCTGGTCGCCTTGGCCGTACGCGGACCAGGACCATTGAAGCGTCGAGTTGGCAGGGTCGTTCGAGGTGAAAATCCCGAGGTTGACGGTCTCCGAGTCGTTGTAGGAGGCGCTGAACTTGAAAGCGGCTCCTGCGCCGCGAGAGGTGGCGGGTTCAATTTGGGCACGGAAGGAGCCGTAGAGGATATCACGCCTGCGTGTGACGATTTGGGAGCCATTGACAATGCGGTGCACGGGCTCTGCGGGCGAGACCTGGAGTGCGAGCGCATCGTCTTGGATGAAGGTGTTGTTGTAGCTGACGGCGCTACGGTAGGTGGCGTCGAAGCTGTTTTCCCATTTGTTGATGAGGTTGCCTACGAGTGACCATGTCTGCTGTCCATCTCCGGTCTCGCCTGGGGTGGCGCCACCATCAATGCGGGGGGATTGTGCTGGTTGAGTGACAACATCGTTGAGACCGGTCTCGTTAAAGTAGGTAATGGTTCGATCCGTCCAGAGTGCGTTTGTGATTGGATCGCGATAACCGCACTCGCACGCTGCTTGAACCAATGGAAGGCAAGCTGCGGCGAGAACGACTGCAGAAGTGACCAGCCTTGCTGGCGGTTGTTTGGTGAGGGCGACCATGCCAAGCAACGACGGCGTGCCGAGTGGAGATCGTCTTGTAATCAAAAGAAGATGTATGCTTGACGTGCGTCTATTGAATGATGTAGATGAAGAAGGGTCAAGTCTAGCGGTCCATAGCCGGGCGGGTTAGGGCAAGGAGACGGTGGTTGTTGAACAAGAGAATCAACTTGAAGATTGAACGAGTGGTAAAAGTTGCGTCAAAGATGATGGTGAGGTGGAAAGTCGTTGCGCCAAGTGCAATGTGGAGGCGGTGAGTGAAGGAGCGAAGATCTTGCAGCCAGAACCTCGAGAAGAACCGTATTGAGAAGGAGTGATGGAACTACTGAAAGAAGAATGCGAGATCACGGCACAGAGAGGGAGAGAGAGAGAGATGGACAAGATTTGCGAACAGCTAGCTTGGCAGCGAGGATAGCGAAGGTAGCAAGCGAAGGAGGAAGCTTTTTGTGAGACAGACGAAGGACTAAGCAGAAGCTCGAAGTGGACAGGACGAGGTTCTCGTCTCGTTATACAGAACGCAGGAGACCGGCGTCTGGAGCTACTGTAGTTGCTGCTGCACAGTGTGTCAAATTCGGCGCTCAATAGTCTGTCTGCTCAGACAATGGAAACTTGGCGGCAGCAACAACATTAGCCTGGCAGCAAGCGTTCTGCTACTGAGACGAGATAGGCTCGAGCGAAAAGCAGTCCCATGAAGCTCATCGAGCCCATCAAGGGTTTCAAGGAGAGGCTGGCAACGGTTGGCAGCGTGCACAGCTTCACCCCATTGGACTGTAAAAATAAATAAATCAAAATAGAAAAGGGGACACTGGGTAATGATAACCTGACGCACCATTCTCGACCCTACGCAGCCTAGGCGCTCAGGCAGCAGACGGCTCACGTCGGTTTTGCGAGGTAAATTGACGACCGCTCGCTTATCTTTACGCCTTTCTCCCCTTCAAATCCATACGCGCAACGGCGACGACCGTTTTCTGGGTGACGCCACAGAGGATTCCCGCATCTCGCTTTGGAGTGCCTTAGCGAGACATCGAGGCCAGTGGTCTGAATCTCGTTTGTTTGCTCGTCTGCTTTGCCCGTTTGCCTTGCATGCCCTGCTCTTTGGGCCTGCCACGCTGTCAGTCGATGCCAGATTTCTTGATGAAACCGGCGTTCGACATGGTGAGCGAGGGCGTGCGGCGTCGTAGGAAAGGAAAAGGGAGAAGACGGCTGCGAAAGCAAGCTGAGAGCGACCGAGTCCAGGGATGGTCGTGTCTTGCTCACTTCGCCGCTATGTTCCTCTATCTAGACTCGAGCGCCTCGAGCGCCTCGGTGTTCCAGGTTTGGCACTTCGAGCAGACCGCGCTTTCAGCAGTCATCGCCCATCTCATCTCGCAGCGAACCGCCTTGATCTGTTTTGGGCCGTCTCTTGCAGCTGCGAAACCCTCGATTGGCAAAGTCGGTCGATTACGTCGCAGAGCCACTCGATTCAGGAGTTTCTTGCCGTTTGCCTGAATTTCGACGACAAAGGCCTGTATGCGTGAGCGCAAGAGTGTGTGTATGCGTTCAAGGTTGGCAAATGCATGCTCATCGGGTTATGCGAGCACCGGTTTGCGAAACGGAGCAAACTCTTCCAGCATTGAATTGCAAGCTAAACTCTCGCCGTCTGGTGTCCTCGTCAAACTTATCGGTGCGGCCGACGGCTTCAGCAGCGCATACCGCAATCGGTACATAGCCGCTTGCAGACCCCCTTTGAATTGCTTCTTTGCACAGCAGCCTGTGCTTTCCGCCGCTTGCCCCTTGCCTGCTGAGAGTCGAATCCAGATTCTACATCCAGACCTCATCTCCCCTGGTGCGATCTGCAGTCGCTTGATGGAAGTCCCCTTTTTGGGATCTCTCCACTCCACACCTAGCTTAGACTCTTCTTGAATTCGACCTGCACTCGAACCACTGCCGACTAACAGCACTGGTCAAGACCTCCATCCTTCCTTTCCTTCACCCACGGTCATTAATATTCCCTTTCTCCGTCAAGACGCTCATTGATATCCTCGCCCTTCTTACCTTCTTACCTAGCGGATCCACTCTCGCTTCCCAAATCGTGCGTAGATCCTCTTGCGCTGCACGCGACCAACTCGCTTTTCGGCAATACCCACACACGCGCACATCAACCGCCATCATGGGTACACAAGGCGCCATGCGCGGAACGCTAGGCAACATCTCTGCTTTTATCTATAGCTGGACGCCCATGATCCTGCTCGTGTGCTACTGCGTGGTTGGCTTCTTCTTCTACCTCGTCATCCCGCCCATCCTTCAAGAGGTGCTCTTTTACATCTTTCTTGCGCTGCAGACCCTCACTTCGCTCTCGGTCTCCACGGAAGCGATGCAGTCCATTCGACCTTCGGTCAAGTCTCGACGCGCTTTTCGTAAAGCCGCCAAGGAAGGATGGCGTGAGACCGAAGACGGCAAGCCGTGGCCCAAGATCGACATCGTGCTCGTCGCCTACCTTCCTAACGAGAAGGACATCATTATGCGACAGCTGCGTTACGCTCTGCGCGAGATCAACTATCCCGCCGACAAGCTCATGATCAACCTTGTCTACAACACGCCCAAGCCCATCGAGCCCGTAGAGACCGAGCTGCGCGAGCTCGAAAGCGCCCACGCCCGCCTGCGCGTCATCAAAGTGCCCAACTCGACGTCCAAAGCCGACAACATCAACTACTACCTCTCATTGGACTTCAAGTGCGATATCATCACACTCTACGAT
Organism: Sporisorium graminicola; assembly: GCF_005498985.1. Lineage (NCBI taxonomy): Eukaryota > Fungi > Basidiomycota > Ustilaginomycetes > Ustilaginales > Ustilaginaceae > Sporisorium > Sporisorium graminicola. The sequence goes on from NC_043724.1 coordinate 167,946, forward strand.
ACCGACCACTATCCCGACCCCAACGCGATCCGATGGGTAGCCCGTCGATTCTTGCAAGGTGGCATCGACATTATTCAGGGTCGATGCTGCATCTACAACTACGACGAGACCTGGCTGACCAGGTTGGTCGCCGCCGAGTTCGACATGATCTACGGCGTGATGCATAGTGGACGTGCAGAAATGCAAGGCTACGGCTTCTTTGGCGGTTCCAACGGTCACTGGAATGCCAGTTTGCTCAAATCGCTGGGCATGCAAAAACACATGCTGACCGAGGACATCGATAGCTCGATGCGTGCTATCATCTCGGGAGCGAGAATCGAGTACGATTTGAAGGTGCTGTCGTACGAACTGGCTCCAGAGACGGTTCCAGCCTTGCTCAAGCAGAGACTGCGCTGGGCTCAAGGTTGGACCCAGGTCGCCTTCCGACATGCTCTTCCCGCCGTGCGCCGAGGAGCTTACTCCGACGACAACGGCTGGAGATCTCGCCTCGGTCTCTTCCAGCTTCTCATCTATCGAGAGTGTTACTTCTACGTCAATAGCTCTCTGGTCTTCATCCTTCTTTCCTCTTTGATCACCAGCTTCCCACACGAGGGGATCAAGGCATGGTTCGACAACTTCGGCGGCTTTAGCCTTGCGATGTGGGCCTTATCAGTGAACCTTATCTGTCTCTTTGTCACCATCTGCATCGTGCTCAAAAACCGATCCAACTTTACACATCCAACGGGTATCATTGCCTTTGGCTTTGTCGCTCCATTCTACTACAGCATCGTCAGCTTCTCGGCCATCTTCTGCCACTTCCGCGAGTTCGTCAAGTTCGAGAAGTGGAACCCCACTGCGAGGTCCACCAAGAAGTAGATACACATTCCACTGTCAATAAATTCCGCTTTGTACTGTACTGCATTCGTCTGCCGCCTTCATAAGAACAGTCGTTACCGCCGCTGTCGTGGTCCTGGATAGTGTTGAGGGGTGATTGAGTCGCAGCAGCAGTGGCAACCGGACGACGCCCATCGATCGGGAGCCGAGTTAAAATCACCGATCGGCTGTGGTGGTATGCAACGGAAATTCAACGTTGAAATTGGCCTTCAAAACACAGAGAGGACCGTTGAAGCGCTTGCTTGCCTGTTTGCCATGCAGGGTCGTTTTTGTGTTGATCTACAACAAACACACGCGACTAGACTGGCAGACTGCCGCAACAGCCCGTGTGTTGATCGAGTTCCATTGCGTCAATTGCCCCTAACCTGAATCAACACTTCCAGCGCCCAGTGCATCACTGCTGCTTTTCCTCACCGCAACTACCACCATCATCGGCTCAACGCCAACATACACAATGTCATCCTTCTTCGGCCTCTCCAAAACACGCACATTCAAGCCCAAGCGCAACATCCCCGAGGGCACCAAACAGTACCAACTCAAGCGATATGCCGAGGCCACTCTGGGAAGCGGCAACCTGCGCCTCGCCGTCGTGCTTCCCGAAGGCGAGGACCTGAACGAGTGGCTGGCGGTCAACACAGTCGACTTTTTCAACCACGTCAACATGCTCTACGGCACCATCACCGAGTTCTGCACGCCCACCGAATGCCCTGTCATGTGCGCCGGCCCGCGTTTCGAGTACCACTGGCAGGACGCCAACTCGGCGCTCTACCGCCGTCCGACCAAGATGTCGGCGCCAGAATACGTCGACTGCCTGATGAACTGGGTGCAGTCGCAACTCGATGATGAAGCGCTCTTCCCTAGCAAGATCGGCGTGCCCTTCCCCAAGAACTTCCCTGCCGTTGTCAAGTCGATCTTGAGAAGGCTCTTCCGTGTTTACGCACACATCTACAACCACCACTTTGCCCAGGTGTGTGCGCTGAGCATCGAGGCCCACCTCAACACTTCGTACCGCCACTTCTTGCTGTTCATCACCGAGTTTGAGCTGGTAGAGCCACGAGAATTGGCGCCATTGGTCGAGCTCAACGAGGCCATCTTGGGAGAGGCATGATGGACTGTCATCTGAAATACTCCGATCGGAAACCCGCCCGTTGGAGAAACACTTGCGCCCCTCTTAATCTGTATATTGCGATCCCTCCATACTATGCATACGATTTATACCCTCTTCAAAGACCTCGCCACTGCTCCGTCCAAGGGTGTGTAATGTGAAGTTATCGTCTATTCGATGTCGTCCAGCAAACAACGCTGGATTTCGAACAATGTTAGACCTACACAGTCCAAATGAGCAAGTCGCGCCGAAAATGCAAGGATGGGCGCCACGTCTGGCTTCGACGCTGCAGCTTTATCCGCGCGAATCCAAAGGCTTCAAGCTCCGTGCGCATGGCTGCGCACCCGTTTCATGTGGATCGGGGCGGTGTGCGTTCGGATGACTTGGCGGCAAGAAAGTGACACTTCGAGTTTGCCTCGTGTTGTGCCGGAATGTGCACACTTGCTTGTGTGGTTGGTTGGCCTTTGCACCGCCAAGTTCTTCTTCGGCACGTTTTCAAGGCTTTGCATCTCTTATGCCGTTCTGGTAATCTTTGCATCTCGCCTCCATTCTCATCATCACCTCAACATCCTCTGTCGTAGCTGCTCAAACAGACCGAGGTGTTCAGCATCATGGCAGATCACGAGATTGACGCCGCAGAGGCGTCTTCGAAGCCTCATCTCCCTTCCGCGGGTACGAGTCTCGTGGACCCACCCGCTGCTTCGACGGACGCTGCAGAGCATACCGCGACGGTGCACGGTAGCGATGAAGCTCCTCTTCCGCCGGCAACGACAGCAGAGACAGACGAAACGCAGCCAGAACTGCAAGATCAAAAGCAGCAGCTTCCAGCATCGGAAGAGATCCGTGTACCGGACGCAGCTCCAGCAGATGCAGCCGAAACAGCAGCAAGCGTGCCCGGCATCACTGTCTCGGATGCTTCCGACAGCGCTACAGTCGATAGAATCGGAGCAAACGAAGACACAGCAGCACCCTCAGACTCCCAGTCTGCATCATCAACGGCAGAAGCGACAGCAGCAACAGCAACAGAAGCACCCGAGCCTCCTTCCAAAGATTCTTTACCACAGCCGGATGCACGCCAGGTCATTGTCGACAAATCCACCGAGCCCTCAGCAGATGACGCAGAAGAGAACCCTGCACCGCTTCCTGAACCTTCGAGCTCTCGCGTCAGCATGGTCAGGATGCGTCGCTCCTCGTCGGTCTCCACCACAGCTACCGCCGCCACCACCGTCCACTCGCGATCCAGCCTCAAGAGCTTGAACAAGGGCAGTGCTGTCTTTGTCGTCTCGGCGCTCGAAACTCTCGCCAGCTCCAAAGAAGCTAAAAGGGACAAGGAGCTCAAGGAAGCCACCACTGCAGCCTTGGACATGGTCAAGTCGGCCGCTGCGCACTCGCATTCAGCCGAGCAAGAGCAGCCTGTCCTGGATCCTCGCGTTGTCTTTGAGCCGCTCCGCCTCGCTTGCAGGACGCGCAGCAACAACCTCACCATCACTAGTCTCGACTGCATCAGCAAGCTCGTCAGCTACGCCTTTTTTGCAGAGGATGACCCTACCCAGATAGCCAGCGCCGTCATTGCCGCCGGCCAGCCACCGCAGACACTCGCCGACCTCGTTACGGAGACCGTCTGCGATTGCTACCACGAAAATCTCGACGACAAGGTGGCACTGCAAATCATCAAGGCATTGCTCGCCTCGGTACTTTCCACAACTGTGCACGTCCACCAGTCGAGCTTGCTCAAGGCAGTACGTACCGTCTACAACATCTTCCTCATGAGCAAGTCGCCTGCGAACCAGGCCATTGCTCAGGGCAGTCTGACGCAGATGGTGCACCACGTCTTTGCACGCGTGCCCCGTAGCGCTTCTGCTGGATCTGGGGCAACTTCAACGTCCAACAGCACGTCTGACGTAACTCAGTCGCGGTCCAACGGCAACTCGGACACACACAAGGGTGAAGCAGGAGCGCAATCCAGCGAGGACGCCGCTGAGACCAATGGGCAGCACCCCTCCGACAATGTGGGTGATGCGAGTGCCGAAAAAATCACGCTTCAAACCCTCGAGAACCGCAAGTCATTCGAAGGCGCGTCGGAGCGCGACAACGCTAGCAGTCTCGCAAATATGAGCACAGCCGAGCTCTTTGTCAAGGATGCCTTCCTCGTACTGCGCGCACTCTGCAAGCTCACCATGAAGCCGCTTGGTGCAGAGAGCGAGCGCGATCTCAAGTCGCATGCGATGCGCTCCAAGCTGCTCTCGCTGCACCTCATCCTCACCATCATCCAGTCCCACATGCCCATCTTTACCGACCCCAGCGTCATCATCCACAGCACCACTACTGGCGAACAGACTCAGTTCGTTCAGGCGGTCAAGCAGTATCTCTGTCTCAGTCTCAGTCGAAACGCCGTTTCGAGCGTCAACCAGGTGTTTGAGATCAGCTGCGAGATCTTTTGGCTCATTCTGAATGGAATGCGCACCAAGCTCAAAAAAGAGATCGAGGTGTTGCTCAACGAAATCTTCCTGCCTATTTTGGAGATGCGCACGTCGACTGCAAAGCAGAAATCCATCCTGCTAGGCGTTCTCATCCGCCTCTGCCAAGATCCACAAGCATTGGTGGAGATCTACCTCAACTATGACTGTGACAGGACCGCATTGGACAATATCTACGAGCGATTGATGAACGTCGTCTCTAAGATCTCGCAGACGCATGTCTCCGCCACCGCAGACGGCAAAGCGGACAAGGACGCTGCCTCTTCGTCGGCTTCGACCTCGGGCAGCGCCTTGCCCAGAACGAATGGTAGCGGCCCCGCAATTCCACCCGCGCTCAGTACCGCCGCCGCTGGGGACACATCTCACGACTCGGCACAATCTTCGTCTGGTGCCAATCAGTCGGTAGAGGCACGCCTGAAGCGACAAAGCCTCGACTGCCTCTGCTCAGTCCTGCATTCACTGGTGGTGTGGTCCAACCGTGCCCCGGTTCCGTCCGAAGCGGCAGGCCAATTCCTGAGTGGTCCTCCTGGCGACGGCACTGGCTCGCCTCGTGCCAGCGAAGACATCCGCATCGGCAACGAGACCGTCACTGTCGACAGCGAGAACCTTATGGAAGCGAGCAACCAAGCCAGCCCTTCGATCGGCCCGCACGGCTCGTCCTCTAACCTTGGTGCGGGCGCCGCAACCGAAATCAACCGTGGCCAGACACCCGAGCCACAGGACGACCCGAGCCGCTTCGAGAATGCCAAGCACCGCAAGACGATCCTCCTCGAGGGCATACGCAAGTTCAACTTCAAGCCCAAACGGGGCATCGACGATCTTGTCAAGAACGGATTCATTCGCTCGCGCGAGCCGACCGACATTGCGCGGTTCTTGCTCTACGCCGATGGCCTGAGCAAGGCACAGATCGGCGAGTTTCTCGGTGAGGGTACACCGGAGAGCAACGCCATCATGCATGCCTTTGTGGACATGATGAACTTTGAAGGCCTTGGGTTCACCGACGCGCTTCGCAGATTCTTGCAGGCATTTAGGCTCCCTGGAGAGTCGCAAAAGATCGACCGATACATGCTCAAATTCGCCGAGCGCTTCATCCACGGCAACCCGAGTGCCTTTGCCAATGCGGACACCGCCTACGTGTTTGCGTACTCGGTTATTATGCTCAACACGGACGCGCACAACCCACAAGTCAAGCACAGGATGACGTTCAAGGACTTTGTCAAGAACAACTCGGGCATCGACGATGGCAAGAGTCTGCCGGAAGAGTACTTGCGTTCGGTCTATGACGAGATACAGACCAACGAGATCAAGATGAAGGACGAAGTGGCTGCGCCCGCGCCGGTCGCGCCGTCGTCGGGTCTGGCCAATGCAATTGCGACCGTCGGTCGAGATCTGCAGCGAGAAGCGTGGGTGCTTCAATCTGAGGGCATGGCCAACAAGACCGAGGCGCTCTTCCGCACCATGGTGCGCACTCAGCGGCGCATTGGCCCTCAACAGCGTGCTGCCGCAGAGCAATTCTTCTCCGCATCGCACTTTGAGCACGTCAAGCCCATGTTTGAGGTGGCGTGGATGCCGTTCCTCGCCGGAATCTCTGGTCCCATGCAAGAGTCGGACGACGCCGAAGTTGTCGAGAGGTGCCTGGAGGGCTTCCGCGATGCGATCAAGATCGTATCCCTCTTCGGACTCGAGCTCGAGAGGAATGCGTTCGTGACAACGCTGGCCAAGTTCACCTTCCTCAACAATCTGGGCGAGATGAAGAGCAAGAATGTCGAAGCCATCAAGACGCTGCTGGGCGTTGCGCACAGCGAGGGCAATTACCTGAAAGGCAGCTGGAGGGAGGTGTTGACGTGTGTCAGCCAGTTGGAGCGCTTCCAGCTCATCAGCGGTGGTATGGATGGTCGACAGTTGCCCGATCTCGGCCGACGAAGCAATGCTTTGTCCAACGCTGCTGCAGGTGCAAACGGCAGCAAGCCTCGTCAGCCTGCGTTGCCCAACAGCGAAGTGGTGCAGGCGGGCGGATCGTCCGAGGTAACCGTCGCGGCAGACATGGTCTTTTCCTCGAGCGCATCGCTTTCAGGCACGGCGATCGTCGACTTCGTGCAAGCCTTGTCCGATGTCTCGTGGGAAGAGATCCAATCGTCCGGTCTTACTGAGCAGCCGCGAATGTTCTCGCTGCAGAAGCTCGTCGAGATCTCGTACTACAACATGGGTCGTATCCGTATGGAGTGGTCCAACATCTGGGCCATTCTTGGCGAGCACTTCAACATGGTCTGCTGTCATCCCAACGTCCACGTTTCCGCGTTTGGGCTCGACTCGCTTCGTCAGCTGGCGATGCGCTTCTTGGAGAAAGAGGAATTGCCTCACTTCAAATTCCAGAAAGACTTCCTCAAGCCGTTCGAGATCACGATGCAGCGCAACAGGAATGTCGAGGCGAAGGAGATGGTGCTGCAGTGTCTCGAGCAGATGATCCAGTCGCGAGCGGACAACATCCGCTCCGGATGGAGGACCATGTTTGGTGTGTTCGGCGCTGCGTCTGTTGCGCCATCGGAGCGGGTATCTGCGTATGCGTTCGACCTGGTTCGCCAGCTCGATGCCAAACATCTGGGCGCCATCATCGTCAATGGCTCGTTTGCCGATTTGTGCATCTGCGCCACGCACTTTGCCAAGGCCAACAAGCAGAAGATCAGCCTGCAGGCCACCGAGCTGCTCCGTGGGTTGGTCGCGTCGATGCTCAACGCCAAAGAATGCCCTATCCAGGAAGGTGGGGATCCTGGGCCGGCGGCGAGCACGCCTATGTCGGACGATCCCATGGTGCGATTCTGGTTCCCTGTGCTGTTTGCCTTCCACGACATTATCATGACGGGCGACGATCTCGAGGTACGCCGTGTCGCGCTCGATAGTCTGTTCTCGATCCTCAAGCAGTACGGCCGCTCGTTCCGGCCCGACTTTTGGGATACCGTGTGTCAAGAGATCCTGTTCCCCATCTTTGCCGTGCTGCGCTCGCGCCAGGACGTGACGCGCTTCTCGTCGCACGAGGATATGTCAGTGTGGCTCAGCACCACGCTCATCCAGGCGCTGCGCAACTTGGTCGATTTGTGGACGTTCTACTTCGAAACGCTAGAGCGACTGCTGCCGGGGCTGTTGGATCTGCTGTGCGCATGCATCTGCCAGGAGAACGATACGTTGGCAAGGATCGGCACGAGCTGTCTGCAGGGGTTGCTCGAGAAGAATGTGAGGAAGTTAAGCGAAGAGAAGTGGGCATTGGTGGTGGACACTTTTTTGCAGTTGTTTAGGACTACGACTGCGCACCAGCTGTTTGATCCGGTGCTGAGGGCGGATGCGTTTTCGGCGGCTCCGGTCGAGTCTCCGCAGGATGTTGCAGCTATTGGAGCGAATGGGTTCCAGCAACCCAATCCGCTCTCCCCCGGTCCTAGTGACGCCCAGCAGCTACCCGAGCCGGCTAACGGCGGCGAACACGCAGCACCGCCGGCAGTGGCACGAGCCGGCGCTGTCCAACCCATGTCGGGCTCGGACCGTCGACGCGCGTTCAAACAGATCATTGTCAAGTGCGTGCTGCAACTGCTGCTGATAGAGACGACGCACGAGCTGCTGCAGAACGAAGAGGTGTACCGCACCATGCCAGCGCCTCAGCTGCTGCGACTCACAGGAGTGCTCGAAGACTCGTACACGTTCTCGAAGCGGTTCAATGCAGACAAGGATCTGCGCGTCGCCCTGTGGAAGGTTGGTTTTATGAAGCAGCTGCCGAACCTGCTCAAGCAGGAGTCAAGCTCGGCGGCGACGCTGGTGCACATCCTCGTGCGCATGCATGGCGATTCGCGCGCCGAGCATGTTGCCCTGCAAGCGCAGATCCGCGAGAAACTTGTGCCGCTGGGGTACGATATCGTGTGCGGGTTCTTGCCGTTGGATCCCGAGACACAGGCACGGAACATCGCCGCTTGGTCGCCCGTCGTCGGCGAGATCTTTACGGGCATCTGCACGTTCGACGACGAACAGGATGGGCAGAAGGTGTTTACGCAGCACAGCTGCGAGTTCTACGCGCTCGCCGTAGAGCTGCTGTCCAAGGAGCCGCTGCCTGGTGAGATCGCCGAGGCGCTCCGGGTGTTCCTGTACAAAGTCGGCGTTACGCGTGGCATGATCGATCCGTTCAAGGAGGAGGAGCGCCGCAGGAGGATCGTCGATGGCAAGGAGAAGGAGAAGCTGCTGGGCGAGGGCATGAGGAGGGTCAGTGTGCAGGGTCTGCCGGCCGGACATGGCGAGCAGTGATCCGAGATGTTGAGGTACTTGCAAATCGAGTGGTTTTAGTTGTTCACGCAGTGAGTCTCAGAGTGTGAGGAGTGACGAGTTGTGTTGCGACACGGATGCTTGGCACAGGCATTGACGCGACCAATGATCGGAAGAATGAGACGTTCATCTGCAGTACACAGTCAGATCTAAACCCTACACTTGTCCCACCATCCATGATCGTTCCTCCCCGACAGCGCTTGGAGCAAGCTCGCCTTGCTGCACAGCCCATCCTTCCTCTGCTCGCACTCCTTGTACTGGCCCAACGGTACTACGGCGTCGTTCAGCTTGAACCTCACCCACTCGTCCGCCTCGTCGCACTTCCACACCTCAACGACAAACCTCGCTGCAAACGGCACGACCTTGCTCGTGACAAAGTTGCGCTTCGCGTCCACCGCCTTGCCGCCGTCGGGCACCTGCAGGGACTCGTCGAAATGTGGCAGATTGAGCGAAGCGAGCACAGACGTGATGGTCGAGTCGTGTGTAAAGTCAACGTAGAAGCGGCGGTCGAGCGGGAACGTGGTCGCGTCGAGGTTGAGCGTCGAGTTCTCCGAAGTTTGCGTGAGCGGGGACCACGGTGTCCGTGTCAGACGTGAGACGAGCTCGTTGACCCATCCCAACCCGTACGCATGCCCGAGTGGCGAGGTCGCTCCGTTGGTGTTCATGAACTTGAGGTCCCACGCATACTCGTAGTCCAGCCACTCCTGCTTCGTAAACAATCCACAAAAGTCGCTATATCCAAAAGCGACCGTGTCGTAGGAACACATCTGCTGCATCGCAAACAGCAGTGTCGAGTTGAGCGTCGCCCCACCAAAGTCGTGTCCCAAGCGGAGGATTGCATCTTGAAGATAGCTGGCTGCCCACCGATCTGCCATGGCTCCGCCGGGTGAGTGTCCCGGCTTGTTCCATGCCGGGCAGGCGAATTCGGGCGCAGTGGTGGTGTTGAATCCAGGTTCCTCGATCTGGATCTCGAACGATGTGCTGGAAGTCCAGTTGGCGCCGAAGAAGCCATTTAGCCATGCAAGACCGGAATCAACAATACGCTGCTGACTTCCGGCCCGCGCAAAGAGCGTCTTCGGCTTGCCGTGTGCATCCTTTTCCGCAAAATCATCGGCCGTCAGTTTGCCGTAGAGCAAAGCAGCTTTGACTCCGGAATCGTAAAGCTGACCGCGGCCGACAGGCGTGAGGAGCTCCTCGCCGACGCCAAACTTGTAGTTGTTGAGAAACGAGAGGCTACCCGAGTATCGCAGGTGTGGGTTTTGTTTGAGGAAGTCGCGGAGGACGTCAGGTGGACCGTGGGCAGTAGGGTAGCGTGCGCCGTGTCGATGCAGCATGTGCGCTTGGGATAGTTGGCACGTCTGACCAGAGGATGATGTCGGAGTGCCGGCATACTTGGCATCGTCGACGCCCCAGCCCGATGACGAAAGGTAGGGAGTGAGCGGACCCATGTGCTCAAAGGGTTTGAAGTTGGGATCCTGAAAGCCGGGGATGGTGGTCTGGATGGGCGAGGCTCCGATCGTCTGTGTAGGCGCTGCCGCCGTTCTCGTCATGTGCTCGGCAAAGTCGGGCGGCACCCCGGTCGTATAGAAGCCAGGATATCCTACAGGCTTGTTAAACTCGAATGGAATCACGCCGCTGTCACCGTACCATTTGTCGCCCATGTAGTCGTAGAACTTGGACGGCGACACACCCACTTTGGGACCGAGCGCGAAAACGAATGCACCGATCACGAGCACACCGCCACCAATGAGCATGCTCAGCCGCATACACCTCGCACGCTGCTTCCTATTGCGCTGTGCCATTGACGCAGGCATTCCTGCGCCTCTCCCGCTCATACCCGGTAAAGGTACATCGCCGTCCAGCACGCCGCGGAACCACGCAGGTCGACCGGTCTTGTCGATGCGCGTCGAGCCGTTCGACCCTTCGAGCACCCCACGTGCGGGGAGCTTTTCGAGTCGCTGATCCTTATTATCATAGTCTTCGTCGAGATCGTCGTAGGCATCTGTGACGCGAGGGGTAGCAGCGTCTGTATTGCCACTGACGGACTGGATTCTCGATGTGCCGGAGGCGTCGGTGGAGAGGCGATGGAGGATGAGCGACTCGGCTTCGAGGTCGTCGTCCTCTGAGTGGCGCTCCTTCTTCGAAGAGGGTGCCATTGTATTGCGAGCAGGTGCAGCCTGTCGAGTTTTGTAAGGATCGTTGCTCTTTTGGGAAAGATCAATGAAAAGGTGGGGGTGTGGCTGGATCACCACTGCAGGGTCTTAAGCTTGGTCCGTGTCGAGCAAAAGTCGCAAGCCCGAATCCCGGGATAAACGCGCCTCCAAAATTGGAATTGTGACCTTGCTCGCGCTAACATTTTTTGTTCGGAAAAGACGGGCCGAGATAGCCTTGAAGCCGGAATTGGTCATCCGAATTGAGCAACGTGAACACCCAACGTCAAGCAAACAAGCAAGCCGAAGGTGTTGGTCTCGGTCCTTACCCCGCATTTTTTGCTTAACACCGTAAGACCGGGTGTGGGGTTGGCTTACCGTTCGGCACTCGCTAATTGACCTAACCGATCTATAGACGAGTTCGGGGAAAGGCATCAAGACAACAGCGTTCTGTCGAAAGCTATTTAAGGTCGTGATGCACTTCGTACCACCGCCAACTTGCCCATCGCGCGACCTCGCTTAGACCTTCTCTGTTTCGGCGGCTCACAGACATCCTGCATCTCTACTCGGAGAACCTTCCACATCATGACGCAAGACCAACCCCAGAGCAACGGCTCGAGCGCCGACAACATCAAAGAGTCGTACTGCGATGTGCTCATCATCGGTGCTGGTCCTGCTGGACTCATGGCGGCCAACTGGTTGGCTGTTCAAGGTCTAGGACCATCGGTGCGCATCATCGACAAGCGCAACGACAAGATCTTCAACGGTCAGGCCGATGGTCTGCAGTGCAGAACCCTCGAGATTCTCCACAGCTTCGGGTTGGCAGAAGATATCTGGCGCCAGAGCAACCGCATGATCGAGATGCGATTTTGGAATCCTGGTCCCGACGGTCGACTGAAGAGGACTGGCAGCAAACCAGACACCATCCCTGGCGTTTCCCGTTGGCAGCAATGTGTGCTCCACCAGGGTCGGATCGAAAAAGGATTCCTGGATAGCATCGCCAAACATTCGCACAACAAGCTCAGCGTCGAGCGCGCGGTGCTGCCTGAATCTCTAACCGTCGACGAAGCGGCCGTCGATGACCCAAGCGCGTATCCGGTTCAGGTCGAGGTTCGTAAGCTGACGGAAGAGGAATCCACTCCTACACAGATGGGCAACAGCATCCCCAACGGGCTCTTCCGCTCGTCGCTTGCTCCGGACGACACACCCACAGCCGCCAGCAATGCCCACGTCGAGCCTGGCAGCCGGGAACGTATTCATGCTAAGTACGTCATCGGATGCGATGGTGCTCATTCGTGGACGCGACGTCAGATGGGCAGCAAGATGGAAGGAGACCAAACCTCTTTCATCTGGGGTGTGCTCGATGCTGTGCCCATCACCAATTTCCCCGACGTTCGCAATCGCTGTGCCATCCACTCGGCAGAGTCCGGTAGCATGATGATCATTCCTCGCGAAGATGGACTGGTTCGATTCTACATCCAAGTCTCGGAGCTCAATAAGGGTGTGGACCGTTACAACATCACCCCCGAGATGATCCTCAAGACGGCCAAAGCTATCATCGCTCCGTACACGCTTGACATTGGCGAGGGCGATCTGGACTGGTGGACGGCTTATGTGATTGGGCAGCGTACCGCCGACAAGTTTTCACTGCACGACCGAGTCTTTATCGCCGGTGATGCGTGCCACACGCACTCGCCCAAAGCAGGTCAGGGCATGAACACTTCGATGCAAGACACGTACAATCTCACGTGGAAGATCGCTTCGGTGGTCAAAGGCATCTCCCCGCGAAGCATCCTGCCGACGTACGAGATGGAGCGCAAGCAGATCGCGCAAGACCTCATTACCTTTGATCACAGGTTCAGCCGCCTTTTCAGTGGCAAGCCCGCCAAGGATGAGGCAGATGCGGCGGGCATCTCGATGACCGAGTTTCAGCAGGCGTTCGAAAAGGGAAATCGTTTCGCTTCCGGTCTATCGGTCGATTATCAACGATCGCTGATCACGGTCAAGCCGCAGGGTAGCAGCCAGACCACGGTCGATGGCGGTACCGTCGTCAGCCACGGTGAGGTTGAATTTCCTGCAGATGGTGTGGTGAGCGACGCCACCCTCTCCTCCGAGTCGGCGGGAGAGACGCGCATCGAGTTGGGCAAGCGATTCAATACAGCTCAAGTGGTATGTCACGCCACCGTTCTGCCGTACGAGCTTGCCGACCGGGTCGTCTCGGATGGCCGATGGCGGGTTGTCTACTTTTGTGGAGACATTCGCACTGCCGAATGCAGCGCCGAGATGAATGAAATCGGCGACTACCTCGCGAAGCAACTGGTGCCCAAGTACACGCCGCAAGACCAAGACTTCGACTCGGTCATCGAGGTTCTGACCGTCTCCGCTACGCCGCGCAACGAGAACGAGTTGGAAGACTACCACGAGTCATTGCGACCGAACACGACTCGCCACCACCGCCCGACTGCCGAGGGAAGCTACAACGTCTCGCCGGACTACCACAAGATCTTTGTCGATGACGAGACGTATCACCAGGGTCACGGTCATGCCTATGAGAAGTATGGCCTGCGCAAGGATCGAGGAACGCTAGTAGTCCTTCGCCCAGATGGCTATGTGTCGCTGCTGATTCCAGCGCAGCAGTACAGCATGCTAGGCCACTTTTTCGGTAAGATTTTGCTGCCTCCTACTCAGCATCTGCCGCATCAGCATACTCGCAAGAAGCGCGAGACTGCCAAGTATATGCTCGTTGACGAGAAGGAGGCTGCTGCACCCAAATTGCCTGCTGCTGATGGTCTGCCTAAGAACACGCTGGCTTTCGCCCATTCGCAAAAGAACACTCAAGGCTTCACCGCACCTGCTGCTGCCTTGTAGAGATCAAGACCGAAATGACATGTGCCCGTTTGACAAGACCGGAATGCCATGCGCCCCTTTGACAACTAGAGAATGTGGAACGAGCTGTCATCGCCAGTCTGAACACCTTCCATTGGCTGTATCGGCAATCCGTTGTCACTGTTGCTCGGCTCGCGTGTCGGCTGTACTGTCGCAAAACTGATCGGATGTTTCCGACAAGTGCGAGCGCCGCTTGTATCCAACCACCTGATAATGCCAAGCAAGGTTTCTGAGTGGCACAGTACCGAGAAAGATAGGACTCGTTTGAGGACCGAACAAAACGGCGAATCTCTTCCTACGGGCAGATGTTCGGGCGCGGCGCGAGCCAGGAGCTGAACCACAGCGTGACGCTGCGTCTGCACTAGTCAGAAAGCGCGGAGGGAAACAATTCTCGGAAGCCGGAATTGGCGTTGCACAACCAGAAGATTTTCAGCTTTGTGCTCGACATGGAAGAGAAGACCCTGAACGCTTCCACACCAAGTGCAGCTATCCTCGCCACCTTCTACCAACGCGGCCATCTGCATTCCTTGTCTGCATATCGGCTCGTCATGCCAGCCAAGCGTAACCTGCTCAGTATACGTCTTCTGCTTGCTGCTCAACATGGCTCAGGCTCAGGCTCGCGAGTCCATCCTGCATGGCTTCGGCACTTCGCATCCTCGACTAGAAGTGCATCAGAAACCTACAAGTTTGATGAAGACCTAGCTCCGCCATTCCAAAGCAAATCTGCATCTTCGTCCTCATCATCACCATTGTCATCATCATCAAGCTTGCGAAAGAGCGAACCGACACCATCCGACTCGACTCTCGCCAGAACCGTCTTTGTGCGACCCAAGGACGGAAAGCATCTCGTCTCTGTCGTACATACGCTCTCGCTCCTCTCGCAGCTCGCATCCAAGTTTGGACCCATCCAGCACTTTCACTTTCCACGCGAACCTGGCACTAGCCGACTTTTGGGCTATGGCAGCGTCACCTTTTCCGACAAACAGAGTCTGCAAAAGGCGCTCTCCAACGACGGCATCCACCCCGTCGTGCTACCCCCCATCGTGCCATCTCGAGCACCCCGCTCGTATTTGCCGGACAAGGAACATACTCAACTCGTCGGTATGCATCGACTCGTCAGCTGCGACCCGCCGAGCGAACACGCTACCGCTCAACAGACTCATCTGTCCTCTCGCTCCCTCCAGAACCCGGCGGCGATGCGGCCCGGATGGAACGACGTTGCTCCTCTGTGCCACATGGAAGCAGCAACGACATCTCGCTACTTTGTAGACCAGTCCAAAGCTACCGACCAAACGCCGCGCGAAGCTATCATTCAACACGACTCGAACTTCTACCTCTCCACCGCGTCTGTCCCCGTCGAGATCAAGATGGAGCGCAGAAGTTCGCCCATCACGACGCGGCCGAGTTCGAAAGCCAGAAGTCGTACCAGCTTGCATCAAAAGGTGCGCGCTGCTCTGCAGCAGTTTGGTGGATTCAGCGATGTGTTCGAGAAGCAAGGTCTGCTCAAAGAGCCGCTCGGGGACGGCTACGAGTACGAGGAAGACGACGACGCCAAGAGATCTCGTCCGGCAAGATCCGGTGGCGCGCGGCGGATGCAGCAGCAACGCGGTACAGGGCAACCTTGGCAGACCAACCGCGCTGCTCCACGAAGATCCTTCTCCACCTCCGCCATCTCGCCCACTGCAGAACAGGCCAAAGCCAAACGCAAAGCAGAATGGCAGCGCAACCGACACTCGAACTTTGTCGACCAGCTCTACCTGCGCCTCGTGGGCGGCAAAGGTGGCGATGGATGTGTCTCTTTCCATCGCGAAAAGTTTGTCGAGTTCGGTCCACCGTCGGGAGGCAATGGAGGCGCAGGCGGCTCCATCTACATCCGTGCTGTTGAGGGCCCCACGACGCTCGCGCGCGTCTCTCGTCGCTTCCGTGGCGCCGATGGCCCGCATGGACAGGGAAGTTTCCTGCACGGCAAGAAGGCCGAGGACAAGTATATCGAGGTTCCTGTCGGCACGGTGGTGACTGCCACGAGGCGTCTCCGTATTCCCGAGGAGGAAGAGGCGGAAGACTACTACCAGGATCTGTTGAGGCGCGCGGCGAAGGCGAAGTGGGACCCTACCGGTGTGGTGGCTAAGGAGGACGCTGTGCTGGCGGCTGAGGACGAGGAGCGCAAACGGCTGGCTCGTAATCAGCCGCCGCGGGAGATCGAGTATGAGGATGAGGAGGGGGAGGCTGTCGATGAGCCCTCCACCGGCCACGAGGAGAAGAAAGTGGATGTAGCGCAACAGATCGACGGGGAAGACTTGTTGGCGCCCGAAGTGGCACGCCAGCTGCAAACCCTCCGCGACCGCGTCTGGCGTCACTATCCTCGTGCAGAAGAGACCAACTACCGACGTAACGAGTTCCGAGCTGCCGAAATGCGTCTTGCTCTCGACCGCCGTCGACGCCGTCGATACCTCGCCCAATCGCACGCCGCTGCCAATGCCGCGTCCGGCCTCGTCACCACCTCGCCCACTTCATCCGATCATCAACACTCCGCAGCCTCAGTAACGCCCTACGAAGACCAAGAGGCCGCCTCCGAGCCCTGGAGCATCGACCTGGACGAGCCCACACCCGCCGACTCTCCGGGCATCCTGCTAGCAGCCGGCGGTCGTGGCGGGCTGGGCAATCCCACCTTCCTGTCGTCGGGCAACCGATCACCCAAGTTCGCGACGCGCGGTGAATGGGGTGAATCGCTCGAAGTGATGCTTGAACTCAAACGGCCCTCGGACATCGGCCTGGTCGGGCTACCCAACGCGGGCAAATCCACGATTCTGCGCTCCATCTCGGCGTCCAAAGCCCAGGTGGGCCACTGGCGCTTCACCACGCTCTCGCCCAACCTCGGCGTGGTCCGGCTCGGCTCAGACGGCAACGTGCTCGGCGTCGACGGTTCCGAAGTGCAAGAAGGCTACGGTCTCGACACCCCCTCGCAAGCTGGCGCCGACGACGTCGAAGAGTTCCGCCTGGTCCTCTCCGACATTCCGGGCCTGATAGACGGCGCGGCAGAGAACCGCGGGCTGGGCCATACGTTCCTGCGCCACATCGAACGGTGCTCGCTGCTCGCCTACGTGCTCGATCTCACCCAGCCCGAACCCTGGACCGACCTCAAGGTGCTCCACAACGAACTCGCGAGCTACCGCGACGGCCTGCCCGCAAAGGCAAGGCTTGTGATTGTCAACAAGGCGGACCTGTTTGCCGAGCCGCGGGAGATCCAGGAGGCCAAGACGAAGCTGGATCGGATTCGGAACAAGGTGCAGGAGATCTGGGAGGATCAGCAGGCGGTGTTGGGGGCGGAGGCTGGTGCACCGATGCAGATTGTTACGTTGTCGGCCAAGAAGAAGCAGGGCACGCAGGGCTTGGCAAAGACGCTGGTCGACTTGTTGCGTGCTCAGCGGGCCGAGAGCGACGCTGCGCACGAAAAGTTCGAATGAACGAAGGATTCGAAGTGCATCACGAAGCAAAGCAGCACACGACAATATTTGTTCAGCCGACACGGAGAATGAATGCCATTTGAGAAAAGCGAGAACTCGTACAGACAGATGAGGCAAGGACGTCAATGGGCTGTTTGAGATAGGACAGAGCAGGAGCCGAAACGAAAGCGTAACAAGAACGGGGCAGCAGCGCGGTGGACTCGACCTGTGATGGGGCGCTGTGCTTAGCATTTGATGCCGTTAGGCCTCTTGGTGGGGTCTTTCGGGATCCAAGCATACTGGAGACCCTTCTTGTAACTCCACTCCTCGGCGGCGCCAGCCTGCGTCTTCCACGTCCACATCAACCAACCAATGCCTCCTTCGTTAGCATCCACCTGTGCCTCCCACATGCTGCCCAGTAGCCGCTTGTAGTTGCTGGTAAACGTGCTGGCATCGCCGCTCCTGCCGGCACAGCTCCTGTTGGTTTTCGAGCTGCCCTTGAACGAGCCGTCGTACCTGCTGCCCGTGTTGCGGCCGTTGAGGCCCTGTGCGCAGTCGGTGAATGCCGGGCTCCACTCGCCGATCAGCTGCGGATGATACTGGTTGTTGGCGGCCCATTTGGGCTTGAGCGAGCAGTAGTAGTTGATGCGGTCTGTCGCTGAGAGCTTGAGCGAGCCTTCGTCGAAGATCGTGTAGATGTGTGTGTCGAGCGCGACGCCCTGGTACTTGGGTGTGCGGAACTTGTTGGTCCAGTAGTCGGAGAAGGCGGGGCTGACAAACATGTCGCCAATCACCACAAGCAGCGGGGACTCGGGCTTGTCGCGGCCGTTCGGGTAGCGGACCACCTCGTAGGCACGCGAGTAGAAGTCGAGCACCACCGCGCGGTCCGTGTTGGGCTCGTTGAGCAGTTCGATCGCCGCGACCGAGTTGGCGTACTTGGCCTTCGAGAACTCTCGCGACATTGTCTGCAGGATGTTGATGGTGCGCTGCACGTCGGTACCGTTACCCGCCCATGCATTCACACCCCGGCGTCCCCCGTGATCAAACCCATTCTGATTGCCCGGAGCCGCATGCAGATCCACCAGCACCTTGAGGTTGTACTTGCCACACAGCAGTGCTGTCTGCTTGAGCAGATCCCACTGGTTCAGCTTCAAAAACGGCTCGCCCGGGCTCACCTCGAACGCCCAGTACCCTATCGGAATGCGAACATGGTTCAGCCCCGCAGCAGCAATCTGTCGCAGGTCGTCCTCGCTGACAAACGAGTCGAGATGTTTCTGCAGGATCTTGACCGCCTGCTCCCTCGGCTGGAGCGACCCAAACGTCCACTCGTCCACAATCGCCGCGTTGCCCGTCGACGCATACAAGTCCGGCGTGATAAAGTTCTCTACTACCAGCCAGCCGCCCAGCGAAACACCGCGCACCTTGGGGGAACCTGACCTGTACGGGAAGCGCAGAGCTGGCGCTGCTGCCCTCTCAATCACCCCACCAACGGCACCAAGCTGCTGGTGACGCTTCTTCTTGAGGCCCATCGGAAGCTTGGACATGGGGAGGGCGACAGGCATGGAGCTGATCATGTTCTTCAGCTTGTCCATGACGATCGTGGCGACCAGACGCGGGTGGACTTTGGACGCACCGCGAGAGTTGGCCGTTGTGACAGGAAAGCGCACTGTTTGCGATGCGGGCACGAAAGCATAAGGCGTGTCGGCGGCAGCGGCAGACGAGACGGGAGCAGGGATGACAGCAGGCGAGATAGGGACACCTTGGCTCAAGGCAGAACCCATCAGCAGGGCTGCTCCAACGAGCGAGGTCAGCTTCATCTTGTGTGCGATCAAAGCCCGGAGAAGAAGAAAGATGTTGGTGCTCGTGACTGAGAAAGATCGCGGAAGGGACAGAAGGGAGGGACAGAAGCAGGGAAGTGGAATGGGAGGGAGGGGAGGGGAGGTTGAACGTAATGAAGGGACTCTTGACCAATATGGGGGTTGTTATATATTGCAAGAGTCTATATCTCGCATGATCCGCGGCATCCTCGTACCTGCAATGACAACATGAAGATCGCCGACGAGCAGAGAGAGGGACGACGGGTAGAGCGGCAAGGAAAGGCGCGTCGGGACGGGAAGCGCGAGCATGAGCGCTCAAAGGAAGCTCGGCACCACGAAGATTTCCGACATGCACGTTGAGAGCCAGACAGACAACAGCGGAGGTCGATTGTGAAGTCTGAGCATGTGCTCTTGCATGTGTCTCCCCTGTCAAACTGCATGAAATGGACGGAAACCGGTCACGGGAGAGACTATGGGGAACCAGAGCTGCCAAGTTGCCAAGCGAACAAAGAGAATGAGGAGAAAGGGGTGGCATTCGAGTTGAGTCGCGAATGTCATCCAACCCAGCCAAGCCAATCCTAACAGGAGCTGGTTTGCTACACAGACACAGACATGCCACATGCCACCGAAGGCCGCCCAGGCAAGCGACCAAAAGCGACTAGCAAGAGGGCTTCTAGCTCAGGGCAAGAGAAGCCTCGCCGGCCCGCCTGGGCCCCAGAAAGCGTTCGAAGCCAAGGGACGTTTTCGCGGACACAATCCACACATAGCTGGACAGCGAAAAATCCTCCCCCGAGACAGCGGAACGTGCTAGTGATGGAAGCAGTGGTGGCGGAGGCAAAGCGAAGCATCAAGGTGGTACTTTGGGAGTGTCCGTCGTTGGTTGACAAGGAGTGCAAGTTGCAGATCTTTTGTTTCGCAGGCACATAGCCGAGCCACGCTTGCAGCGGTTGGACGCGAAGATGTCAGAGCCCGAAGACGTTCCTCGAGTCATGGGGTCTTGGTCCTTCCCCGCTGTTCTCGTATTTACCAAACCTAGTTTCATCTGAGCGCGAAATGAAAGTGGCTGCGATACACCTCGGAGTGAGCGAGCCAGAAACCTCCGCGCCTCCTCAAAAGAAAACAACAGGGAGGGTGAGTCAGACTACGACAATGGTCGAGAGTGCAAGGGTGGCGGAGTTAACAACGGGCAGCGCTTCTTGACTGGGGCTGGGCCTGTGGTGGGGCCGACCCTCAACCGCATGCCAGCTTACCGGGGAGACTCTTCGGGACGCGTAGGAGAAAGAGCGAGAGCGGATGAAATAGCAGGGCCATTGAGCTGAGGTGGCGCTTGAAATTGGTGTTGCAGCGAGAAAAGTCGTGCCGAAATGCCAAGCGTGCCTTATGCACAAAGTGACAAGGAGGCGTTTCGAAGTTGCAAAACCGCACTGCAGCAGCGCATATTGATGATATTCGCCAGAGTCGGTCGGGTCGTCTTCTCCAATTCATGCCGCCACATTCCTCGTCGCAAGGTACACACACGCAGCACACCGTCAGTTGACATCCACTCTCGACACACAGCACCGGGGCTTGTTAGCAGGCCGATGATGCATCGAGGCTCGAGGCTCGAGATGTTCCCCGATCGCCCAACAAGCTTGAGGTCGAGGGCCAGGAGTTGGGCAAAGGTGTTGTTGTGGTTGGTGGTGTTGTTCTGAGTGTTGTTCTTGGTGGTGGTTGTCGGTGTCCGTTGTCGTACATTCTTCTATCCGAGATGCAGCTCGAGGCTCCCGTCCTTTCTGACCTTCGAGCGCCGTTTGCCGTCTTGACAGCAGCTCGCAAGCAACCGAGAAATGGCTTCAAGTTTTTCCGGGTCTAGCCTCTGTTAAGCCGTGGATAGTCCGCGTCTTGAGCTTCGTGAACGCGTATCCGTCTCGTGCGACAGACCAAAAATTCACTCTGCGCGACGCGGTCAGGCAGTTGCTCTCTCTCTCTCTCGCTCGCTGGCTGGCTGGTTGGCTGGCTGCGTTACTGGCCGTTTAGCTCTCCACGCGACATCTCAAAGCAGCGGGCAAGTCGAGTTGCACGAAGCATCGCGGCTCGAGAAACACCATCTCAACAAAATTCCACTTTGTTCATTCTTCTCGCGAGTCGCATCCTTTTCCATCCTCGCTGTTCTCGGGAAAGCCCTTGACATACTCCAAAAGCACAGTATCTTCCACGCGCCGCAGTCTCGCCTCTATCCCCACACACCCACGCTCGCTCGCCCCTCGCCAAGACAAGATTTGGAAACCACTCGACTCACTCGACATTTTCTCCTGCACGCCATGACCAAGGCAGACCTCCCACAGTGGGGCAGAGTGCTTGTGGCCGGTGGCATCGACTGGCCCACATTGGGCCGCAAAGCTACCAAGAACGGTCCGCCCCTCACCGTCAACCCTGACCAGTAAGTTGCCAGCCAGCTCAGCCTGCCCTGCCATGCACAAACTAAACATCTGACCCTGATCTTTTTGCCTTCCGAACAACGACAGTCCGGATCTACCTGCTCCACATATCCTGCGATCCGTATCAAATGTCCGCATGAAGCGCATTTTCTCATCACATTCTTCCTGCCATGCCGTGCTTCTATCCGACGATGGCAACGCCTACATCATCGGTCGCAACGAACAAGGGCAATGCGGCCTGCCCATTCGCCAGGTCCCAGCATCCTCCAAACCTTCCGGTCCAGCAGTGTGGGACGCCTATCTACTCGATGCCAACACCGACTTTTCGCCTGCACTTCCCTCCGGCGCCAACGGCCAGATCGTCTCTGCAGCATGCGGCCGCTCACATACGCTCCTCATCACTGCCTCGGGCTCGGTCTACTCGGCCGGCCTCAATACTTCGGGTCAATGCGGCCACCCGGAATCCCAAACCGTGCCCATCTTCACGCGCATCGAAACCGGCCCCTTTATCAAGGAACGTGACCCCGTCATCGCCGCCTCGTGCGGTCTCACTTTCTCCATGCTGCTCACCCGGTCCGGCAAGGTCTACACCATGGGCAGCTCCGAAAAGGGTCAACTGGGAAACGGGCGTACGGGCGAACACTTTACAACCAACAATCGACTCGCCTTCAACACATTCTCCGATCCGTTCCTCGTCAAGCAGCTCGCGGACAAGACGATCGTGCAGATCGCATGTGGGCAGCAGCACACGGTTGCGCTCGACGACCAAGGCTTCGTCTACGTCTGGGGTTTTGGCGGCTACGGACGTCTGGGCCTGGGCTCGCAGCAGGATCAGCTGGTGCCGACGCTCGTACCGCAGTTTGCGCGTGAGAACGTCGTGATGCGCGCAAAGAGCATCTACGCCGGGCCCACCAACTCGGCGGTGGTGGACGGGCAGAGCATGTTCTGGCTCGCGGGTAAATGGAAGACTTCCGGCGATGGTTCGGCAGGTCAAGGGTTCATGACGTTCAAGTACCTTCCGGATCTGATGGGAGTCAAAGTGATCAATGCCGGGTTGGGAGGTGTGACGCTTCTATGCACTGCCACCGAAGAACCGTCTCTAGCGGGTGACCATGGAGCAACGATGAACATCTGCTGGGGCCAGAATGCAAACTGCGGAGAACTGGGTCTGGGAGAAGGCAAGCCGCGCTCGGCGACCAAACCGCTGCGGTGCGAAACGCTCGACGGCATCGCAATCATCGACATTGCCGCCGCACAGAACACTACGTTCTACTTGGCGCGAAACCTGGGCGAACGATACGGCGAGCTGCCCAGGTGGCCCGAGGTGGTGCAGAGTCAAGAGGTGTGCATGGTGTGTGGTAAGGAAGAGGGCGAGGGTGGCGAGGAGAACGCGCTGCTCGAGTGCGAAAAGTGCGAGAACCCTTGGCATCTGCATTGCTTGAAGCCCAAGCTGGATGAAATTCCCGAGGGCGAATGGCACTGCCCCAACTGTCAACCTCCCACCGCGACCAAGGCTGGCGCTGCCACCAACGGCAGCAGCAAGAGGTCGAATGACGACGAGGACGACGACGAGGCAGCGCCATCACAGTCCAAGAAACGCAGATCTTGAGAACTGCCCAAGGAAAAAAGGGGACTGGAGCCTACAGTACTCAGGTCCTTCTTTGTCGAATTGTAGCAACGGAATTTCCATCACGAACATAGCCAGTGCGCTATACACATTTGTAACACTAAGCTCTTCACCCTCTTTCTCGCATCGCAATCGAATGCGTGGGCACATTCAAGTATACTTGCAAATTGACCAGCGAGCGGTGGGATGATCTGATCGGGTCGATCTCAGGAGGCGTGACATTGATTCAATAGGGCCACCACTGTCAAGAGAAGCGAATTTCTCGACCTCCATTACAGCGGCTTTTTTTTGGACGCATTCTTCTCGCTAGACAAATTGTCGCCTCATTGAAAGGAACCCGCTGCTATGTGCTGAGCTTGCAGGTCGATTTGCGACAACTGGGGCAAAGCACATACGCGAAAGCGCTTCTCATCAAGCTAACATTCGTACAGCTTGTTGTCGTCTCGCCTCGCA
Source organism: Sporisorium graminicola (assembly GCF_005498985.1). Lineage (NCBI taxonomy): Eukaryota > Fungi > Basidiomycota > Ustilaginomycetes > Ustilaginales > Ustilaginaceae > Sporisorium > Sporisorium graminicola. The sequence goes on from NC_043724.1 coordinate 191,493, forward strand.
CCACCGCACATGATTTCTTCAGCCCCCTAGCCAAACGCAACAATGAGAGCGACAAATACGACTGCATCGACGGCTGATGAAAGTTCGAAGGCGTGGGAAAAAGCCATGACTGTCACATGCTTCGTCTACGGACGACCAACGCCAAGCCTCGATCGAACAGCTTCAGAGACAGGACGGAAGGGAAGGAGGGGCTCGCCAAAGCCGCGGATTTGTTCCAGCTGCCGATCAAGTCATAAGGGTATACAGTATGTCCAGCTCTTCTTGTTCCGGAGTATCCACTGTGAATGTTCCTTTCAAACCCAGCAAAGTCAATCGCAGCGGGCAGTTATGACCTCAAGCAGAAACACGAAAATAAGAAATGAATCGGGTCTTTTCCAGTTCGACACTGCGCCAACTGCTGCTGTGTGGTTCAACGCATCGAGACGAGAGGCTGATCAGTTTCATCTGGGATTAGGATTCGCGATTAGGATTCGCCTGTCACGGTGTGTTCCTGCAGACGAGCAGCCGATGCATTTAGGCGCGTTCATGTTGAACGTCACGGTGCTGCGCCACCACTGCACGGCGAGCATCAGGGGATCGCCCGTCTTTTCTCGCGTTGGACTCCGACACTGCTGGTTGACTGTCTCTCGGTGGGTTCGTTTGCGCTCGTTATCACCGCCTTTTCCCTTTGTCCACATGTAGCTAAGCGATGGAAACCGTCTCCTCGGCTACCTCGCCTCTGCCACTCACGCCTGTCAAACAAAAGTCGGGCACCGCATGGTCGCTATTTCTAGCCTCCGCCATCTCCGCTCCCTCTTCCACTCCGCAGCCCTTTATGCTTTGCTCAATCCGGTCACAACATTGCTTGCTCCACGGCTGTTCTCACGCTCGCCCATCCCTTTGACTGCATCCAGATCGACGTCACCGTCTCCAACGACGATTGGTGAACAATGTGGATCGCTTTTGGCTGCTTTGATGCTCCTCGCGGGGTATCAACCTTAAGGCGTCATCGTGGCCAACGCTGGTCCACATCGACCTAGACACCATCCTGGCTGGAATGGTCAACGACAGATGTACGAGTGGCTTGACCAGCTCCTGTGTGTTTCGAAGAGGACGCCTTTGGACTTGCAGCCTTGCTTGTACCTTGCCCGTAGCAATGAAGTGGGTTCGACATCCCTTTCGCTGCACCGCGGCGACTCGCTTTGTTACCGACGCAACTCGATTCGCAGGCTGCCGGATGGCCGCTGTGCCGTTCCGTAATATCGTCCCCGGACTCTCCAATATCTGTGAGGGCACGAAAGTTCCGGTCCGGTTTTTCTTCCCTCATTGACATTCTTGCTTGCACCCACAGGTCCTCATCCATCCCACCGCCTCTCATCTCATCTTCCGCTCGCCATCTCTTGCATCCCTCAAATTTCATTAAATAGAACCTTTCTGCTCGAAGCCAAGTACAGTCTCCCTTGTCAGCAAATATGAAGAACGACCCCACATCATCCCAGCCGGATCAGCAGGCCAATCCACCGGCTTTTCCAAACGCTACGGCCAGCGCATCAGCACCAAATCAACCGCCCACAGCAAGTGCGCGACGCTCGCAAATCCGCCAGACAGCTTCAGCTTCCTCGACACCCATCAACTTTGCTCGCCCCATCTTCCAGCGTCAAGATTCTGATTCTGCGAATACACCTCCTCAGCACAGGAGAATCACTTCAGCCGACTCTTCCCACTTTGGTCACGCAAGCAATGCAGGCAGCGAAGACGCAGCATGGCAAGACGAAGTACCTCTTAGTCCTTCGGACAGACGAGCAGCCAACCTGTCCACCAATTCAGATCGTTCCGGGTATTTGACTCCACTCAAGATCCGTCGAAGGGGTCTGATCAACGATAAGAAACTCACCATCAACGTTGCTTCTCCTGCGTCGTCCAACCCCAGCTCGAGCAGGAGAGCCGTGTCAGAGTCAGATACTCCGTCATCATCCAGTGTGAAGCGTCCGCCGAGATCGCCGGCCAGACCGCTGCCTGCGGTGACCAAGTCTTCAGTCACCTCCTCCAAGCCATTATCGATCTCTCCTGGTGGTAAACAGGTCAATTCTTCGCCTACGGACTCGCTCGCTCCGCCACCAAGCGCCGGCATTCGATGGGCGCCGTTCACTCCCACCAAGCGTGGTCCACTTGCGGACAGCAAGCGCAGTCCTACTGGCAAATCGAGCAGCCCAAAGACAGCGTCATCAGCTGGTAGCAGTGACCGCTCGGACAAACCTTTGCTCTCGGCTCCTCGTTACGGCTTCAATCCAGAGTTCCAGCTTGGCTTCGATGCTGCAGCAGGTTCTCCATCTCGCTCGCAGAAGGATGTCCCTTTGCCTACAAAGCCATCCCCAACGTATTCTGGAGCGTCGCAGGGCGGCGTCAAGTCGATGCTCTACACGAATGCTCGCAGTTATGCTTTGCCTATGAGCCCGAAGACGCACATAGCTCCGAAAGATGCCTCGCTCCGCTCGAATGAGGTGCCGAGCTCTGCCCGCATTCCACCAACTCTACACACACCTCGAACTCCTCGAACACCTAGAACTCCACTCACAGCACGCTTGCCACACACACCAGGCCTCAGTGCCCAGGCTGCCGGTGCTTATCGAGGAATTTTGCTCACCACTGTCACCCGCGCTGCTTCTGACGAGCGGGTAACCACCCAGGACTTGCTTGCTCATGCGTCTTCAAAGCGAAGGACAAGAAATCGCAGCGCCAGCATCGCTACTGAGATTAGAAGCTTCGTGCGAGGAGGTGCTTCCGAAGTCATTCCACGCTTCGAGCTGCGTGTTCTCGAACTTCCGCGTCGCGATTCGCAGTTCCATGGCCTTGACTCGAACCAGCAGACTCAGCCACCACCTAGCAAGAGGCACTCGCTCGCGGCGGCTCGACCGAGCACGCTGTGTGAGAAGCAAGACAAGCTTCGGCAGCCAGAGCAGGATGAAGCGTCACCGCGAACAAGCGCCTTTGCGAGGTCAATGGCGATGCAAAAGCTGATGGGCAAGCAGCAGACCCTGCCGCCGCTTGATCGCCAGGCATCGCCGGCTCGGCGTGGCAGTCTCTACCGCGGCTTGTCCTTTGTAGGCCAAACTTCGGAGCGTTGCGAGAGGAGGCTGACGGCGGGCACAACTGCATCTGGTCGCTCAGACGGCACGGCAAGGACGAGTCGATCTGGTCTGCCCAGGCGTACCTCCATGCCTGTGTCGACGGCCGGCAGCATCAGTTCTGCTCGGCCATCGCTCAAGGACCGAAGCATGTCGATGGCTCCCCAGCAAATGTGGGACCGTCTAATTAGCAGCATGCAGCCCGACGAAGGGGAGGGTGATAATCATGCTGACATCGTCAACGAGAAGCAGAGCCGCGCGACCGACATCTATGAGGCCAAGCGGCGGATTATGGGACGTCGCACTTCTGATCTCTATTCCGATGCGCCGGCTGTCGTCGGGCGGGATGTGTACAGCGACATGCCAATGAGCGCCATGCGACGTCCTACGTATGCCGCTTCCGTCTTCCAGCAGGCTCGCCTCATGGAAGCTGAGCGACAAGCAGGTGCTACTCCCGATTCGTCTTCCATGCCCAACGTGAATTCGCCTTTCCCGCACACACCAGGTTTCCCCAGAACCCCTCTCACCGCGTTCCCACACACTCCTAGATTTCCCAAGACCCCACTTACTGCTTTGCCGGAAGGCATCGTCCAAGGCGAGCCGATCTACCTCGAAGAAACCGTAGCAGCCGCCGCGCCTGCATCGTCAACATTGGGACAAAAGACTGCCTACTGGCTCATGGCACCTGTTCGTATTGTCAAGAAGCAAATTTCGCCGGCATACATTCTCACCATGCTCAACCCACGCGAGATCATCATCCCCATCACTCTGCGCAAGGTTGCACTGTGGATCGTCTACGGTGGTATCATCGCTGCGCTTGTCCTTCTGGATCGCTACTACCACTGGTGGCACAAGTTTGACCATGCGGTCCACGGCAAGAATCTGGCCATCATGGGAGTGCTCTACGGATTTGAGCCGTTGATGATTCTGATCATCATGCTTGTGGCGCGAGTGCCCGATGCCAGAGTGGTGCCGGACCGTACGGTACTCGTTCCAAACGGGCGTAACGGCGCGGAGAGCTTTTCAGACGATGAAACGAGGAGCAGTCTCAGCAGCGACGGAGAGTCTGTGGCATCACAAGACATGGCAGCTCAGACGCATGCGACGATCCTCGAAGAGGAGCACGGCGAGGACGAGGTGCAGCACGTCGAGGAGCACGATGTGCAACATAAGCAGACCGGTATCGTGGAAGGAGACAACGTGCGTCCTTCGTACAGGTTCTCAATGCGTCAGTTGTCGACGCGCAGCATGCTGGCTTCCTCCGAAAGAACGGGTGAGAATGCCGAACGCAGACCGAGCGAATGGTCCACCAACTCTGGCAGCCATGGTGGTCTGTCGGTGCCCAGAACGCCTGGCTTTGACCCGCGAAACCGCAGAAGCACCATCATCTTGCACGAGCGTCCTTCGATTGACAAGGTCAACCTTGAGCTCGAGAGGACCGGCTCGCGTCGGCCCAGCAATCCGTCGCATCAGATGCTGCTTGCTAGGACGGCGAGCAGAGAATCGCGTCGCAGCTCGTACTTTGGCGCGTATGCCGCTGCAGCTGGATCTCGGCTGGACGGTGTTACTGCTGCTGTCACGCCGAGTGCGGCTGTCGAGGATGATGTCAAGGACGAGAAGAATGATATGCTGCGCGACGTCACTCGCTCGACAAATTCAAGTGACGAGGTTGACGACGAAAAGAAGAAGGCACAGGTGGACCAATCTGCCAAACCGGACGAGGTGCGCGTCGATATGGGTTCGATCACGCATCCTTCTCTGACCGAGTCGACTGCCTTGGTGATTCCATGTCACAACGCCGACGTCGAGGTGCTCAAAGCAGTCCTCTTTGCCGCACTGGTCCACTTCGAGCCCTGGCAAATCTTTGTCGTTGACAATGGCAACACTCCCGAACCGCCCGCAGAGATGGAAGCGTCTCTGCGCGCGCAACCCATGTTCGCCCGCGTCAACTACATCTGGCTTCCCATAGGTAACAAGAACATCGCCCAATTCGTGGGTGCCAAAGCAGCCGCAGTGCTCAAGCTCGACTACGTTATCACGATCGACGACGACGCGATCATCCCTGCCAACTTTGCCGCCCCCATGCACATCATCTCGGAAACGGTGACTGCGGTCTGCTACCCGATCACGGCGGTGGACCACAAGGGTGACCGTCCGCTGTTTGTCGGCTGGCAGGATATTGAGTACAAGCTGTCAGCGCTGGCCAAGATGGCCGAGGCGAGGATGTGCGGTGTGCTCTTCCCACATGGAGCTGCAAGCTTCTGGAAGCGGGACACGATGATCCGGGTGCTGCGGAGGCACGATCTGGTGTATTTCGCAGACGACGTCAAGATGGGGTTGGAGCTGCAAGCGTTGGGAGAGAAGATGAGCATCGACGCGAGCATCTCGTTCGAGACGGTCGCACCAGAGACTTTCATCGGGCCGTACACGGCAGGTACGCCCAACTACTACCACCAGCGAGTACGGAGCTGGGAGATGGCACGGCACACGCTGTACTGGCAGTTTTCGAAACGATTCTTGTTCTCGCTCAACGGCGCGCGAGGACCGGTGGCGATCGGCTGGCAGAAGTTCACGCAGTTCTACAACTCGACGACCAACTTTATCGACTGGATCCGACTGCCCATGTTCATCTTGCTGGGCGGTAGCAGCGAGTTCTGGCTGCGCAGCTTCGCGTTCTTTCTCTTCTTGCCCGTGATTCCGGCGGTGCTGTACCGGTTCATCATGGTTCGCCACCGTCCGGATCTGCACCCGCATCTACTGGACATGCTCACGTACGGCATCTACAAGCTGCTCTACAGCGTGGTCTGCGTTTTTGGCGGAATCAGGAGTATGCTGGTATTCTTTCCAAACCATTCGCACAGGGCGACGCTGGAGGAGATGGAGGCGAGCGGCGACAAGAGGTGTATCTGGATGAGGGAGGATTTCATGCGGAACAGCGGCGGGCAGGGCGATTTGCGGGACGAGCCTCAGCAGATTTTGCTGGACGAGGCAGTGGCTTTGGAAGATACGATGGAAGAGGAGGCGATGGCGACGCAGATGGAACAGGTTCGGACCACAATGTTGGGTTTCGAAGGGCGGGAAGAGGAGGCTTCGACGAATGCCGTGTTCGTGTTCGAGGCTCATTGAAGCTAGTGGCGATTCACATTTGTCTTTCTCTGTCTGGGAAAATGAGGCTAGTGCTGTCTCAAATCGTCTTTCTGTGTTCTGTACCTGCCGCGACCATGAGAAGAAATAGACGCTAGCCGCAATGAACAGGTCCGATGCTCACACGGTGTTGCGTCTGCCTACCTGATCGAGATGATCCCACTTGCGCCACAAGAAGCTGGTGCCCTCTTGCACGATGGGGACCACAAGGTTGGCTGGCCATCGCTGGCAGGTTGCAAGCACGAGAAGAGAGCACCCACTCGGTCGCCTGCATCCGGTCGCAGAAAGCGCGCACGCGAGGAAAATCATTTGCCCTTTTCTCTTTTTGACTGGAATACAGCTTGAATCTGGAATCCAAGTCGCAAAGCGCGGGCTGTCAACCACTGCATCCCGCTCATGCACAATATCGCCGAACCACCGAGGCCTCCTCCGCGCGTGGCACTCCTGTCCGTCGATCGCTTCACTTGGACTTTGTTTCTGTGTCTCGACCCGACTCGCCATCTCAGGTTAGTACGGTCAACACTAGCTTCGAAGGCGTGTGTTTTGGTGTCGCTGAAACAGCTATAGCGAGAACTAGAACTGTGTTTCAGGTCTACCGCAAACGAACGAACAAGACCAGCAAAAAGAAAAAATGGAACCACTGGCGGAGAACGAAAACATAGTAACAAAACCCCCCTTCTCAGCTTGGCTGGGTGAGCAGCTCGGCAGGCCGCAAAAGGAACATCGACCACTGGTCCCAACTCCGACTCCGCCATTGTTGATGGAGGCAGCACCAGGGAAGTTCTTGGACGGACGAACTCTGTTGGTTGTTGGTAGCACTCGAAATGCAGGGCAGCGCACCTCGGCCCGTTCAACATGCGCCTCGAAGATCCTCAACGTGGCCCTTGACTGCAGTTGCGCTCCGAACAGCCTCGCGATTCTCTCGCCTCCAGCGCTCTCATGCGGATCGACGCTGTTCTTTCGCCAAGCACACACACTCCTTCCAGCCACATTTATCTTTCTGTTGCTCCCCGAACGGGCACGCCTTTTTTTTTTTTGGTTGGTTCCTTCTCGATGTGTAGAAGCAGGAACCACACGATAACCATGCTTGTCCTTGCCACCCACACTCCCCTTTCTCCCTCGGTGTTCATATGCTAGCTGTTCGGCTGGACCCTGCAGCTCTCTGTCCATCCGCCTTTCCTAGAGAAGTGGCGGCAGCGTTCGTTCGCATCGGCAGCAACGGCCGGCAGGGTACGAAGGGTGCGATCTTACCATGCCTGCCGAACGAGGCGCTTCCTTGTCCGATCCTGCCGGGACTTGGCATGGCTAGCGCTGCCATCGGTGGATGGAGCTTATGTCTGCTTCCGGGGATTGTAGCTCAGCCGCGAAGATGCAGGCAGCATCGAGAGAAGTATAAGATGCTAGGCAGCTTTGAGCGTCGTTCGTGTTGAGCCCTTTCCGATCCCTCCCTCAATTCACCCCCCTCTCCCCCCACCCCCCTTCAAGCGGCTAACTCCCCCTTTACCCCTACAAGTCATTCATTTGAGACGATAGACACACTCATTTATACTACTTCCTAGGGCTCGCGTTAAAACCCGGCATAACTCGACAAGACTTCCGAGACAGCGACGGACACACCTACAAGGCTCGTGGACAATGGTCAACCTGATGCTCAGATTGACCGTGGTGGTGCAGGCAGCTCTTCTCCTGCTTGCACTGCAGAATGCAGCCACGCCAGCCCACGCTTTCTGGGGCCGCGGTCGACCCATCCCCGCCAACCCAGAAGAACGCAACCTCGCCCCTCACGTCATCGACATCTCCAACACGGCCGCTGCGAGCGCGTTCGAACACGCCGACGCCCCCTCCAAGCGAACCAACCACCCCATCCTCAACAACGACGGCGACGAAGAAGAAGAAGAAGGCGATGACGACGATGACGACTTTGACGAGCTCGAGATCATCACCGTCTTCCTTCCCGAAGATGCGGACGAGAACGACGAGGGCCTCAACGCGCTGCACAAGCGTGCTGGGCCAACGCCGTGTCCTGCCAACCACACGCGGCGTCAGGCGAGGAGTCTGCCCACGGCCAATGCGCACGACAAGCGCGAGCCCAAGGTCGTGACGCGCACCAGGACTAGGACCAGGACAGTCACTGTGACGAGAACCATCTACGAGACGGTGTACAGGAGATGCACCGAGTATGTGCGACGGGCGACGACGAGAAGGAGGAAGACGACGAGTACCAGGAGAAAAACGACGAGTACGAAGCGCAAGACGACGACGAGCAAAAGGAAGCCCTCTTCGACCCGGCCGGTGTTGGTCCAGACGACTTCGAGAAAGACGACGAGTACCAAGAGGACTACTTCAAGCACTCCTGCCACCACTCGCAAGACGAGCAGCTCGAGCACCATCCGTGCTGTGACCACCTCGTCCACCACTCCCAAGCCTTCGTCCACCACCTCGACTTCTACCACCAAGTCGTCGACCAGCTCTTCTTCCACCTCCACTACCTCGTCCTCGTCGGTCCCACGATCGCCCCCTTCGTCCACCTCTACTTCCACGACTTCGACGTCTACCTCGACCTCATCGACCACTTCGAGCACCGTCACCCCGACCCCGACTCCCAAGGTCTACAGCTTGATGGCCAACTACTACGGAGCCAACTTCTACAACAACATGTACTTCTTCACCTACAAGGATCCCACCAATGGTCTCGTTGACTATATTGGCCGCGCCGAGGCTTCATCCATGGGTCTCGTCAAGACCACTAGCGGCGGTCAGGTGTACATGGCGTATGCAACTACTCGTGTCTACCCGCCTTCGTCGACGACTAGCTCCTCTTCCACTTCCACGTCCGCTGCCAGCTCGACGTCCACCTCGAGCGCTCCTAAGCAGCGTCGTGCCGCCTCGTCCTCGTCTTCTGCTTCAGTGAGCAGCTCGTCTTCCTCTTCCTCGTCCTCCTCATCTTCGGCGGCGGCTGCTACGACTTCGAGCTCTTCGTCCTCGGGCGGAGACGTTCGGGTTCAGGCTGCGACGACGACGACGACGACAACGTCCACAAACTCCGGCTCCACATCGAGCAGCAGCAGCACCACTTCGTCCTCCAGCGCCGCGGCCACCAGCTCTGCCGCACCTATTCCCTACATGAAGTCGGTGCGCGTGTCGTCGTACGACACTTTCACCACGGGAGTGTTCATCCTGGATGCCTCGCACATGCCTGTCGGGTGTGGAACGTGGCCCGCGTGGTGGACGGTCCCCACCAACCCTGCCGGAGGATGGCCCAACGGCGGCGAGATCGACATTGTCGAAGGCATCTCGTTCACCTCGCAAAACACCTACTCGGTCCACACCGTGCCAGGGTGCAAAGTCAACGCGACAACCAACAGCCAGCTCGGGACGTACCAGCTGAGCAACCTCACGCTGGCGACCAACTGCGCCTCGGCCGAGACGGGCAACCAGGGCTGCGGCGTGACCTCATCACTGCGCAACGACTACGGCACGGGCTACAACGCGCAAGGTGGTGGCATCCATGCTATGGTATGGGATGCAGATGAGGGGATCAAGTCGTGGTTCTTTACCAGGAGCAATGCACCTGCGGACATTGCGGCGGGCAAGCCCGACCCAACCGGCTGGGGCGAGCCACAGGGTAGCTGGCCCGCCACCAACTGCGACCCGAGCAAGTTCTTCTTCAACCACGTCAGCGTGTTTACCAACACGATCTGCGGCGATTGGGCCGGTGACAAGACTCTGTGGAACAACGCCTATGCTGGGCAGACGCAGAGCTGCGCAAAGATGACCGGCTACCCGACCTGCCAGAGCTACGTGCAGAGCAAGGATGTCGACTTCAGCGAGGCCTATTGGCTGATCAACTCGGTCAAGATCTACCAGACGGTCAGGACGACGTGAGGCGGGTGGTTCTTGCTCCCCTTGAGCTTCTCGCTCGTTCCAAAATTTTTGCTTATTGGTAGCAAGGGGCGAAAGGGACGATGGCGATCTGGTCGAGAAGGTGTGCTAGCAAGGGCTGGTTTCCCAATCGCGCGTTTTTGGCCCAAGATCCCTCCCCATTCAACCCCTGCTTCTCGCTTCTTCTCGTGTTACGATGAGCCTTCTCCACCCTCGCGCTTCTCAAATGGACTGTAGCATAGATGTTTCGTTCTGCCTCTTCAGAATCTTTTCTTGAACTGTAACCTTCAAACGATTCTGTTTCCTTCGGTCTCACGCTCGACGAAAGAATGACTTATAGGACCATAAGCTAGAATTGACACAGAGCGAAGAGCATACAAAGTGATGCTTGCGACACTACTTGTGATCCGTCTTGTTGAGGACGACATCGATCTCCATGCCGTCGAGCGACCCAGTCTCGGTAGCGGCTGTCCGCATCGCCTCACCGCCCCTGCGCGCCCTCTTCTCCGGATCGACATGCTTCTCGATACTGCTCGTCGAGGCGCTTTCGTCCTCCTGCCAAAAGTACGCCTCGTCCGGATACACGGCCTCGTCGATCAACGACTCTGCGGGCAGCGGCCAGAGATACTTGCAGAGCACGCCGTACACGAGCGCGCCGACGACGATGCCAAAGTACCAATTAAAGTGGTAGATCGGCACGTTGACCTTGACGTTGGGGTTGATGGCGTTGATGAACCCAGGCAGGTTGGGAACGAAGGCGATGGTGAAGGCAATGTAGGCGCGCGGGTTGATGCCGTGCATGTAGCTGTAGATGCCACTGGGCTGGACGTACAGCTGTCGGATGTCAAGCTTCTGTCTGCGGAGGATGTAGTAGTCGACGAGGCAGATGCCGGAAATGGGGCCCAGCCAGCAGCCGTACGCGCCGAGGAAGTTGAGGAACCCCTGTGCCGAGTTGACCAGGTTCCACGGCGTGATCGCCACGGCTAGCACGGCCGCGATTGCGCAGCCACGACGGATGTCGATGTACGCCGGTAAGACCGACGTGGCGTCCGTAGCGAACGAGATGGCGTTGGCCGAGATGTTGACCCCGATCGTAGCGATGAGGAACACGAGCGCACCGAAGAATGTCGCTGGCCGGTTCCCCCACAAGGCGATCAGCTTGGCCGGGTCCCAAGCCGCCTCGCCGTACAGAGCCAGTGCAGCATCGGCGGCAAAGAAGCCACATGCACACGGAATGGTCCCCGTGATAGGCAGCAGCAGCACCTGCTGCCACGTGCTCTTGGCCGACTTGGAGAAGCGCGTAAAGTCGGCAATGTTGACCGCCAGCGTACAGTAGATGGTCGTAGCTGCATTGAGAGCAGCCAGGATCGGCCACGCCCCCGCCGTCACTGGACCGCGCACCAACGCCCCACCTCCGTGCGTCTTCGCCAGCGCCCATATGCCAATCGCCAGGAACGCGGGTGGGCAGATCACCGCCTTGGCCCGGAAGAAGTACCTCAGCCGTGCCACGGGGATCATGGTTATCGGCGTCTGAATGATCCAGTAAACGAAAAAGCACAGCAACCCGCGCGATGTGATGTTGGCCGACTCGGGCAAGTGGTTGGGCATGTTGGCGAACCGGGGCGAGAGCGAGATGAGCAGCTGCTCGGTCAGGTTGCCGCCGGTGACTGTGAGAATACTGAGCCACATGAGCGCCAGGAATGCGCGTGCGGCGACGGGGAACAGTGAGCCATAGATGCCCCAAGGTGCGCGGTTGATGACGGGAAACGCGACGTGATAGGTGGCTCCGATGACACCGGCTGCCCACATGACGAAGCCGACACAGAGGAAGCCGAAGAAGACGACGGGGATGGCGGCGCGTGCAGTGACTCCTGTGGCTGCCATCGATGCTCCCAGCTGCCAGGTGGCGGGTGCGAACTGGTCAGAGACCCAGTACGAGATCCAGTCGATGGTGCGCCATGTCCGTTTGGATGGAGGTACGGGCTTCAAGTCGTGGTTGTCGAGTGCTGTTTCTTGCGAGAGACGCAGTTGGAAGCGCGGTTTGGTAAAGGTCACCTTGGAGCATCGTTGGAGGAGGCCCATGGTGCAAGGAAGGGAAACAGAACAGGGGAGATGGTCCTTGTCTGACTGGTATTGGTGGTAGTGATTGGAGTGGCAAGACAAGGTTCTGACGGCGGAACATGAACATGCAAAGGACCCGTTGAGCCCACGTCCTTGTTATACCCTGCGGCTTTGCGCACATGCCATGATGCGTCCGTCTGACAGCGCCACATGGCTTATGCAGGCCTTTGTTGCCCCACTGCACCACATGATACTCGAGCATCGCCTACGAGTCAAAGTAATTGCGAGAGACATAGATAAGCCCCCACGCATAACACAGGCTGAGAAGGAGAGCGCTTCTGGGACCGGTGAATTGCTTGTGTGGCAAGATAGCAAGCTACCACCTGTCACCTCGGTGCTCGGCTATATTCAAGGAGTTTTCAGGACAGGGCTGCACCGAAACAGCGATCAGGTTCGAAAACGAGAAGGTTCAAAGCCAAGCCTTAATTGATCTCCGCAGACTCACGCTTTCTGTCACCACCCTCGCTTCAACCGAGCATCCGAAAGAAAGATAAGTTTGTTTTCAAGCTCAGCAGAGAAGCACACGACGTGGTACACTGTCTATCCCGTCTGAACATGTAGGAGGTGGCGCGTCCGATGAGAGAATACAAGGAAGATAAGAAGCCGAAGCGGTTTGCTAAGCGAGGTGCAGGCTAATCTTTCTGTTCAATCGTGTGTAGAGAGGAGCCGTCTGACCGCCATCGCTCGCCTGATAGAAGCGCTTCTTGCTCTGTATTTGACGCCCGAGCTTCTCAGCGTAAAGGGCCGAGCATGAGATCGTCTTCTCGACGCTCAGGATCCATCTGAGTGTCAGGAGGATCGAAAGACTCGACTTGAAACTCAGCGCGATTCTATGCGCACGAGCGCTTATCTTGACAGCTTTCCGTGCAGAGATGTTGTGATGTCAGAGCATCTCGAATTAACAAGGCATCGAAAAAAACTAAAGTTTGCTGCGTCGTCAGGCTTAGTCATAAGAAGGAAAGCACGCGAGACAAGAGGCGATTGCGAAAACGGCAGCGCTGCAGCTGCAAAGATGCGGTGGAAGACGTCCAAAAGCGCCTTTTTGTGTTCACAAGCACGCCATCCATCTCGGCTCTTGCTCCACCCTCAGCAGGCCGGCCTTTGTCTCGCACAAACCAGCACGGCCTTCCACTCATCTGGCGTGGGCTTCGGGCGGGCGCCAGAGAGTCTCCAAACCTCGCTCGTGGTGCAATCCTGTTCAGAAAGTAGCAAAGCAAATCGCTCTCAAATCTTATACTTGTGTATAGCCGTCGAGTAGCCTCTCATTCTGCAATCATGAAATTTCTGTCGGCAGGTGCTGCTGTACCGTGCCCACTCTGTTCCTGTGACGTCTAAGGCATGACTGGGAGAGATGTCGGCTGCTGGTGTGAAAGGTGACAAACCAGCGATGGCCATGTGGCTGTCAATGTATTGTTGCGTGCTTCGATCTTCTTGACTCGAGCAAGACGAGGTTCTTCGTCTCTGTCTGTGTGGGACGCTATATAAACCCCGGCCTGATCTTGCGGGTTTCCTGTCAATGTCCCTCCACCATTCCCCCCATCCGGATCATTGCTGTCAAACATGTTGTCCACTCTTCAGCCCAACACCAACTCCCACTTCACCAATAACGCCTCCGGCGACGGTGACGGCGGGTCCGGTGGCTTCTCCGCCTCCCAGATCGAGGCGCAGCGTTCGCTCAAGTCGTCGATCCAGGAGCTTACTTCGGGCCAGCACGATGCCGACGCTTCTCTGCTCACACCGTACGACGAGCTGCCAAAGGAGATCACGGGCCCCACTGTTTGGGATGCCGCCTCGTACGCCGGTGCCGAAAACGCCGCCAAGTGGGTGCACACGTTCACGCAGCACGAGGTCTCTCAGCTCGAGTCGGCCGCACAGCTGTGGCTCGAGTCAGGCCGAGAGCTCGGCGAGATCGAGCGGTCCACTTTCCCCTTGCCTTCCGACTTGGTTGCTACGCTCACCACGCTGCGCAAGCGCCTGATCGAGGGACACGGCTTCTACCTCTTCAAAGGCTTGCCCACCAAGCGATGGGGCAACCGTCTGTCCGCCATCGCCTACCTGGGTCTCGGCTCGTACCTCGGCAACGTCGTCTCGCAGAACCGCTACGGTCACATTCTGGGCCATGTCAAGGACCTCGGCGAGGACCCGACGGCGATCGACAAGGTTCGCATCTACCGTACCAATGCGCGCCAGTTCTTCCACACGGACTCTTCGGGTGGGATCGTCGGGCTGCTGTGCCTGCACAAGGCGGTCGAAGGTGGCGAGTCGGACATCGTTTCTTCGCATGCCGTGTGGAACCACCTGCAAGCAAACCGCCCTGATGTCGCCAAGCTGCTCGCCAGCAACATCTGGCACTTTGACCGCAAGGGCGAAGTCTCGACCAACGTCGGCCACCAGAACGGCTGGGTAACGCGCCCCATCGTCCACCTCCGCAAAGGTCAACCACCCAACCGCCTCATCCTCACGTACGACCCGTACTACCTCAAATCGATCCAGCGCCACGTCGACGCAGGCCTCATCCCAGCACTCTCGGAACAGCAGAAGGAGGCCATGCAGGTGCTCGAAGACACGGCCAAGCTGCTGAGTCTGCACATGGTCTTGGATGTGGGCGATATCCAGTTTGTCAGCGACGTGCATGTGCTGCATGCGAGGACCGAGTACAAGGACCCGGCGCCGCCTGCGCCGAGGAGACACCTGTACAGGCTCTGGCTCGCCGTGCCCACCACCGAGGGGGGTTGGCACAACGCCTACCCGGACAACCACCTCCAGCGACGAGGCGGCATCCAGGTCAACGACACCAAGCCCACTTACCCCCTCGATGGAGAGTAAATCCCCTGTTTCCACTTGTTCTGTCATCTCAAAAGCCTTTCGAATAGATTTCCACACACCGCATGCCAGATAGAATGTGAGAGAAGTGCACATCCTCCGCTCTGAAAGCGTGCATATGTCAATTTACCTCCTGAGAGAGTAAAGAATACAACCACATCACCTCTTCCGGATTATCTTCCTCACCTCGTCTATTCGAGCGTCGACAGCTCCCTACGAACCTCGTCCTCCGCCGCAATCTTGGCCAACTGCATGGCTTCGAGCTTCTCGCCACCCGCCTGACGCAGCTTGAGCTCCTCGATAGCCTTCAACTTCTTGTTAAGGTTGCGCACCTTCTTCTCCAGGTTTGCCGCACCCGCACTGCCGCCCACCTCGGCAGCACCGGACACCCCGGGAGCAGCAGGCTCCTCGACCACGACCACCGCAGCCGGAGCAGCCGCGTTGGCAGCACCGTTCTTGCCGTTCTGCTGCTGCTGCTGCTGCTTGCCACCCTTCTTCTTGCCATCCTTCTGGTTGTTGTTCGCGTTGCTGTTGCGTGGAGTGGAACCGGGCGCGCCGGGGATTGCGCGTTTGCGGTTGCCCGATCCAGGTGCTTGGTAGGTGCCGTTCTGCTGCGATCCGGAGCGAGACAGGTCAGGCGTAGAGGCGCCCGAGCCACCTTCGTCGATGCGCTTGTAGATGTCCGGCGTGCCCTGGCCTCTCGCGCCAGGGGGACGGTACGTGCCAGTCGGTCGCTTGGTCGCTGCTCTTGTCGCCAGGTACGAGGCGGCGGCGGCCGAGGGCGCAGGAGCCGTGGGGATCTGCACAGGGAAAGCAGCGAGCCCGGCGTTGGAACCAGGGCGCCAGCCAGCCTGGTAGAGCTCGTCGATCATATCGACATGGACAAGCTCGCCGGTGCAATGCCAGATCTTGACGCCGTTCTCTACACGCAGGCGCGGGCTGAGCGTGGCGGTGAGCAAGAAGTGTCCATCAGGCGACCACTGGCAGACAGAGCTGTTGCTGGCATCCATGGAGAATATTTTGCCCTTGGACAGGTTTTCGCGATCCCAAATGTCGACGGTGCCAGACAAGTTGCCGAAGCCAGCGACGCAAAACAGACGGCCCTGCGGGTTGAAGGCGACGAAATTGCGTGGTTGTGTGCCGAGCTCGGCGATGACGTTGACGCGATGGCTGAAGAGCACGGCCTTGGCTGGCATGTAGCCGTAGATGACGATGAACTCCTTTGAGTTGGGGTTCCACTCAAAGTCGTGGATGGGGCCTTCCTTGTCGAGCGCGACACGGCAATCGAAATCGCCTCGCACCGACATGAGGTACAGGTTGGTCTCGCCGTAATACGACTTGCCCGTCTTGTCGTGGTCGGTCGAGGTCATGAACAGCAACGCAGAACCAGCCTGGTTCCACTTGATCTGGATCTTGTCGGCCTTGAAAAACGTCTTTTGCGAGACCGGCGCGGGCGCTGTGTCGGGGGAAGGGATGAGCGAGGCGAGCGAGTAGACACGGACTGAAGCAGGTGCGCCCTTCTTCTCTCCACAGAAGACGGCGATGCTGGGCTTGTCGCCTGGACCGACTTCGAAGCTGGTGATGCCCTCGAGACGGAGTCTGCCGATGACACCCTTGTCGGCAATGTGACGAGCCTCGTAGATCTGAAGCTCGGTAGAGACCTGCCTTACGCAGTACTGCTCGTTGGCAGTGAACTGGAAGAAGCAGCCTTCTTGCGACTTGCGTTCGAATGCAGCAACCGTCTCTCCCGTCTCGGTATCCCAGATCTTGAGGTTGCGAGCATTGGAGCCGTCTTCGAGCTTAGAGGGGCGCTCCCATGTGCTGAGGAAACCGCCTTTAGGCGAGAACTGGAGGTCGACGACCTTAGGAACGGGAAGATCGCGTTTGACGGAAGAGCTAGAGGCAGCACGGGTGTCTACGAGGCGAGTGAAATCGTCCATCGCAGCGGCAAAGGTGGAGCCGTCGGGACTGTATTGGAAGACACGAGTGGCGCCTTGAACCTGGTCAAAGCCATTGACCGAGGTGTAGGAGGGTGAGCCGGTGTTGAGGCCGATGGACTTTTGGGCACGGTAGGCCCACTGGGTGGCAGCCTCACCAGCGGGGACGGGGACAGCTGATGGCTCGGACATGGGGGCTAAGGGCATCGACACTGCAAGCGAATGCGTGACGTCTGTGTGTTCGTGTATACGGTTCGCTTCAGTCTCGGAGGCTGCAATGTTGCAATCGGATTGATCCGCGAGATGAAGATGCCAATTGAGGAGCCTGCAACAGTGTGTGTTGCGCAGAAAGCTTTCCGAATCAAGAAAGGGGACTGTGTGAGTCCGAGAGTAACAGCTCGTCGAAGCGTTCCAAGATTCCGAAAGCAAAGAACCGAGAGCGTGCAGAGGAACGGCAAAGAAAGTGGGGCCGTATCGAAAAGGAAGAAAGCTGAGGAGCCAAAGATGTGGTTGAGAAGGAGGCCGAAATGGAAGTGGAAGAAGCCAAGCAAAGGTGCAGGAATTCGTTGTCAGGCTGGGCTTTGGCTTTGGCTATGGTTTTGACTTTAGATTTGGCAAAAGCAATCGAACGGCACTGCTGCAGCTTTCCTTCTGGAGCAATGCCGAGCTGCTGCTTCTGTTTGAGAAGAAATCTGGAAGCAGACCTTTTCAAATCACACGTGACGGCATTTGAACTTGTATGTTACGTCTGATAT
Source organism: Sporisorium graminicola (assembly GCF_005498985.1). Lineage (NCBI taxonomy): Eukaryota > Fungi > Basidiomycota > Ustilaginomycetes > Ustilaginales > Ustilaginaceae > Sporisorium > Sporisorium graminicola. The sequence goes on from NC_043724.1 coordinate 209,259, forward strand.
CCAAGAGCTATTTTTTGAGGGTTTGAAGACCAGCCGTAATACTGTATTCGACGGCCTAACAAAACAATGTTCCATAGGCTGAGTCCAACACCTGGTCGACAGAAAAGCGCGCGTCTCTCTGTTCTCTCGCTTTCACTGCGCTGAGCTGGCTGGAAAAATGCTAAGTGAACAGACCAACACTTTCGGCATACAGCACACGCGTGCGCTCCTCCTCCTCCTCCTCCTCTTGACCATCATTACCGTACTCCCTCTCATCAGCCCTCGTTGTCTTCACCGCCCTCTCGGTTTGGGCGAATGCTACTGCACACGTCCATCATGGACGCCGTCCACGTCGATGGCGCTAGAAAGGCACCAGGCGATTGGTCGCCCGATGCCTGCCGCACCGTCGCTGCCGAGCTCACCAACACGCTCGACCTTGGTGCTAATCGTCAACTGGTCGTAGAGGCGCTCGTCTTCATCCACTTCTCCGTTTATACTTTCGCTGAAAGACTGCGTCGACGTCAAGGTCGCAGATTCCATCAATCGCCTCGCCACTTTCTCAGCTTCATCGAGTACTATGTCCAGGTCTCCAACCAGAAACGCGACGAACTCGAGGACCAGCAGCGCTTCTTGCTCGTCGGTCTCGATAAGCTCCGGTCTACTGTAGACCAAGTCGAGGAGCTCCAGAAAAGCCTCGCCGTCAAACGCACTCAACTCGAAGCAAAGAATGCACAGGCCAACAACAAACTTCAGAGCATGGTCAAGGACCAGCAAGAGGCAGAACAGAAGCGCGCCGCCTCCATCCAGATTCAAGCCGCCCTAGCCAACCAGGAGGAACAGATTGGTCAACGTCGACAAGTAGTCATGGCAGATCTTGCGGATGCAGAACCTGCCGTTCAAGACGCTCAGGCTAGCGTCAGCAACATTAAAAAGCAGCACCTCACCGAAGTCCGTTCGATGGGCAATCCTCCATTGCCAGTCAAGAATGCCATGGAGTCAGTATGCATCATCCTCGGTCACAAGATCGAATCGTGGAAGACCGTCCAGGCGATCATACGCAGAGACGATTTCATCGCATCCATCGTCAATTTCGACACGGATCGTCAAATGACTCGCCAGATCCGCGAAAAGATGATCCGCGACTACCTCTCCAAACCCGAGTACAACTTCGAGACCATCAATCGTGCCAGTAAGGCGTGCGGTCCCCTTGCCAAATGGGTCATTGCTCAGGTCCGCTTCTCCGAGATCCTTGACAAGGTCGGCCCGCTTCGCGACGAGGTCCAGTCGCTCGAACAGCAAGCAGAAGACACCAAACTTCAAGCCAGCGAGATTGTCGATATGATTGCAGAGCTCGAAAACAGCATCGCTACCTACAAGGACGAGTATGCTGCGCTCATCAGCGAAACACAGGCGATCAAATCCGAGATGGAGCGCGTCCAGAACCGCGTCTCTCGCTCCATGCAGCTCCTCGACAGCCTCTCGTCTGAAAAGCAGCGTTGGGAGACGGGAAGCCGCACCTTTGACGACCAGATGAGTACCATCATTGGCGACGCCCTCCTCTCGGCCTCCATGCTCGCCTACGCCGGCTACTTTGATCAGCAGTATCGCGAGTCCATGTGGCAGTACTGGTCTGACCACCTTCGTCAAGCCGAGATCAAGTTCAAGCCAGAGCTCTCCTTTGCCGACTATCTCTCCACCGCAGACGAGCGTCTCGAATGGCAGGCCAAATCGCTCCCAGCCGATACGCTCTGTACCGAAAACGCCATCATGCTAAAGCGTTGGAACCGCTATCCGCTCATCATCGACCCCTCAGGCCAGGCTGTCGAGTTTCTGCTCAACGAATACAAGGTGCAGAAGCTCACCGTTACCAGCTTCCTCGACGAGGCCTTCCTCAAGGCTCTCGAGAGTTCGCTGCGCTTCGGCAACCCGCTCCTCATTCAAGACGTCGAGTATCTCGATCCCATCCTGAATCCCGTCCTCAACAAGGAGCTTCGTCGGACCGGCGGTCGTGTCCTAATCCGCCTCGGCAGCCAGGATATCGACTTTTCGCCCTCGTTCAACATGTTCCTTACCACCCGTGACCCCTCGGTCGAGTTTTCGCCAGACATTTGCAGTCGCGTCACCTTCGTCAACTTCACCATGACACGCAGCAGCTTGCAGAGTCAGTCCCTCGATCAAGTGCTCAAAGTCGAACGCCCCGACACCGATCGCAAGCGCACCGATCTTATGAAGCTTCAGGGCGAGTTCCGGCTGCGACTCAGGCATCTTGAACGTTCGCTTCTCACCGCACTCAACGAGTCAGAGGGCAACATCCTGGACGACGACAAGGTCATCGACACGCTCGAGACGCTCAAAAAGGAAGCCGCCGAGGTGACATCCAAGGTGGAAGAGACCGACGCCATCATGCACGAGGTCGACCAAGTTACTGCCGAATACGTCCCGCTCGCAAAGGCGTGCAGCTCCGTCTTCTTCGTGCTCGACCAACTGCACCTTATCTCGCACTTCTACCAATTTTCGCTCCGCTTCTTCCTCGATATATTCGACTATGTCCTGCGTCGTAACCCGCATCTCGACGGCGTCACCGACCCAAAGCAGAGGCTCGACATTCTCATGCGCGACCTGTTTCTCGTTGTCTTTCACAGGACAAGCAAGGCGCTCGCGCACCACGACCACGTCATGCTTGCCATGCTCCTCGCTCAGATCAAAGCACGCGAGCAGGGCCACGCTGAGACGCTCGACAGCGACGAGTACGAGTTCTTGCTCGAAGGAGGTAATGTGATAGCTGCGGCTGCGGCTGCGAGCGGATCCGAGGGAGGAGCCGCACAGGGCAGCAATGCGACACAGCGTCGAGGAGACGGTGAAGTCGAGGCCATGCTCGATGAGGAGCAGCTTGCCCGCGTGCAAGTGTTCAAACGCCTCGCCTTCTTCCGCACGTTCGAAGAGCATATGGAATCCAACCCGAGCAAATGGCTCGCCTTCCTCAGCTCCAACAGCCCCGAAACAACAGTGCCCGTGTTCTGGTCTCAGGACGAGCATGTGGACGGCTTGACAGATCAAGTGCGCAAAATGCTCGTCGTCAAGTGCTTGCGACCTGACCGCATCGTCCAGGCCATGGCTGCCTTCACTTCGCGCATCTTCGGGCAGGACGTGCTCGGTGACCCCGGGTACGAGTTGGGCCAAATTGTCGCCGAGGAGGTAGATGCCAGCACGCCTATCGCGCTCTGCTCCGTGCCCGGCTACGACGCCAGCTACAGAGTCGACCATCTGGTCAAGCTCGTTGGCGCGCGATGCACACCTGTTGCCATGGGCTCGCAGGAAGGTTTCGCGCTGGCGGACCATGCCATCACGTCAGCGGCACGCACAGGCAACTGGGTGCTGCTGAAGAATGTCCACCTCGCACCCAGCTGGCTATCGCAACTCGAAAAGAAGATGCACGGTCTTAACCCCAACCGCAACTTCCGCCTCTTCCTCACCTGCGAGACTTCACCTTCGATTCCGGTCAACTTTTTGCGCGCCTCGCGCATCCTCATGAACGAGCCGCCGCCGGGCATCCGTGCCAGCATGCTCGACAGCCTCAAGAGCATCGCACCTGGTCGACTGCAGCGCGGACCCGCTGAAACGCCCAGGCTGTACTTTTTGCTGGCTTTCTTCCACGCTACGCTCACGGAGCGACTGCGCTACACGCCGCTGGGCTGGTCCAAGTCGTTCGAATTCAACGACTCGGACGCCGAAGCCGCACTCGACATCATCGAAGGGTGGGTTGTGCAGGTCGCCAAGGGGAGAGCCAACGTGGATCCGCAGCAGCTGCCGTGGGACGCAATCCGATCGCTTCTCAAGCAGAGCGTATACGGTGGCAAGATTGACAATGCGCCCGATCAGACGTTGCTCGACTCGTTTGTCGATGAGCTGTTTTGCGCAAAGGCGTACGATGTTGATTTCCAGCTCGTCAAAGACGAGAAAGACCCACTCGTGGCTCCGGAGGGAACCAAGATGGAGACGTTCATTAGCTGGGTGCAGGCGCTTCCGGAGCAGCAGCCACCGCAGTGGCTGGCGCTGCCGCCTAGTGCTGAAAAGGTGATTGCTGCAGCACAGGGTACGGCGCTGCTCAACAAGTTGGTCAAGATGAAACAGCTAGCGGACGACGATGACGACGAGACTGTTGGCCACGATCGAAGTGGCAGTGGCAGTGGCGACGGCAACGGCAACGGCGCTGGAGGCCCGCAACAGGTGACTTCACAACCAGCAGCGTCGAGTTCGGCCTCGGTGCAGCCCGGTTGGATGAAGGCTTTGCGTGCCAATGCGCTGCAATGGCTCTCTCTGCTGCCCACCAGCGTGCCGTCCTTTGGCAGCGAAACCGGGTCTGTTCAAGATCCGCTGTATCGCTTCTGGGCACGAGAATACCGCACCGGCTCTTCGCTGCTTGCCACCGTGCGCAAGGATCTGCTCGAAGTAGTTGCAGTCTGCGATGGCAATTCGCGGCAGACGAACCACAACCGAGCGTTGCTCACCGACCTGCCGAAAGCCGTGATCCCACAGTCGTGGCGTCGGTACGCAGTGCCCAAGTCGATGACGCTGGCGGCATGGATCGTCGATCTGCGAGCGCGGCTGGACCAGTTGGAGCGCATCACGCGAGAATCGAGCGAATTCGGAGCGGCTGCAGGCGCCGGCGGAGGGTACGACATGGTCGAGGTAATCCTGGGCCTGCTCTTCTCACCAGGAGCGTACCTGACTGCGACGAGGCAGAGCGTGGCGCATGCGTCCAAGGTATCGCTCGAGAATCTGTCGCTGAGATTGCTCATCAATGATCCGAAAGCCGGATTGGAGGCGGGCAAGTTTGCTATTCGCGGGTTGAAGCTTCAGGGCGCCAATTGGGACGCGGAAGGCAAGAAGATCAAGCTCAACGACGGTGGCGTGACAAATCTGGGTTTGACGGCGTTGGTTTGGGATGAACAGGTAGAGGGAAGGAAGGGCGAGACTGCGGGGCAGGGGGAAGTGAGAATCAGCGTCTATTTGAACGAGGATCGAAGTCAGGCATTGTTTGCCACGTCGTTGGCTGTGGACAGCGGCGTTCAAGCTTCGACGGTGGCTCAGCGAGCGATTGCTTTGCGTGCTTCGTGAGGTTTATGCTAGCGATGAAGCAATTGAAGCGAAACACCAACTTCAGTCTTCAGCTTTGTGTGGATATGTGGCAGTATGATTGGAACGGGGTATATGGGTCACATTGCATGTGCGAGAGAAACGAGATGCTAAGAAGACTGCTTGGAGAACTCGGACCAGAGTTGAGACAGTTGCTGCAGCTCCTCGTCTTCCTCGTCCTTGGACTGATCTTGTGATGGCTTGTTTGACGACAGACTGAGCTGGCCGAAAGAGTCTTTGATGCCTGCGGTGACTTTTTGCCATCTCTGCTTCAGAGTGGAACGGGTTTCTTTGTTGCCCAAGAAAATTTCGGACCAGGTGACGTCGCTTGGGCCGACCTTTCTTGGTTGCGTCGTCAACTCCTCTTGTGTCGTCGTGGCAGGAGCTGCGGAGGAAGATGAGAGGAAGGGCATGGGATCCAAACCGAGCGCTTTCCACCGTCTGAGCAGCGCCTCGCGCTCGTCCGCGATCCACTCTTGCTCGTGCCCTACTTCTTTCGCTACCTGCTTGCGGGAGGCAGAGCTGAACAAGGACGACTTGGGTGATGGAGGAGCGAGGTGTAGGAGCAAGCGTGTGTTGTAGTCGATGGTATCTTGGAGTAGAGCGGTGCGTATGCGGTGGTCTCGCAGGTCCTGTTTGCGCTGGGTGGTGATGAGGGCGTGGTTGAAGGCGAACGACGTTACGACAGTAAGGAGGAGAATCGGGGGGATGGAGGAGGGAGCGAACCAGCGTGGTGGTACAGGTCGAGACATGACTGTGTGAAAGGAAAGGAAGACGGTGCACTGATGTGTCGAGCGAGCGTTGCAGATGTCTTCGGGAAGCGAGGGTTGGAAGGCAGAGGAGGACAAGGACGAGCAGGCTTCTTCTGTTGCTTTCTTCTCAAAAAATGGGCCGTTCAGCCGGAGGAACGCGACTCCCGATTTCCGAGACATAACGTTTGGCTCGGCAGTGGAGGCGTGCCGTTCTGTCTCTTTGTGTCACTTTCCGCCGTGTTGGTCTTTTTGTCTCGCTCATTCCACCTTCTTCTCAAATCTGGTCAATTCCGGTCCATCGACCGGACATCCTCAAGTGTTGGGAAAGAATGTCAACCACGCCGAACGAGGCGGATCTGGCATCCCGCTTCGACTTCAAAAAACACATCTCGTTCCTACTACGGTGTCTACGTCTGCTCCCTCAACCGTACACTTCGGCCGACGACCAACGCATGACGCTAGGCTACTTTGCCATTTCAGGACTCGACCTGCTTGGTGCCCTCGAGAAGATTCCATCCGGGGAGAAAGCGGAGCTCATCGAATGGGTGTATGACCAGCAGTGCCCAACGGGCGGATTTCGAGGCTCGCCCAGCTCCACATCCCCCTCTCCCTCCTCACCCTCGCAAACGCAGATGGGAGATGGGGCAAATGTAGCAATGACGTACGCAGCACTGCTCATACTCGCTGTGCTGCAAGACGACTTCAGTCGACTCGACCGCAAAGCACTGTTGCAATTTGTGGGTGCACTTCAGGATAAAGGAGGAGAGGGCGGGTTTGCAGCAGAGGAACAAGGGGCGGCAGGTGGGGTTGTGGATCGCGATCCAAGGTTCACGTACTGCGCGATTACAATCTGCTCGATGCTGGGTGAATGGAAGGGGATCGACAAGCGGAAAGCGAGGCAGTATCTGGAGGGATGTCAAAGGTACGACGGTGGATTTGGAGCAAGCAAGGTGCACGAAGCCCATTCAGGGATGACGTACTGCTGCATCGCCGCTTTGAGTCTTCTTGCTGCCGAAGACGAATCGTTGCGATGGGAGAGACGAGACAAAGCCCTGGCATGGTTGGCGCATCGGCAAGTAGCGCCCTCCCAAAGCGAACACACCGCAACAACAACAGCACAGGCAACACAAGAGGCATCCGGGTCCAACTCAGAAGACGACGAAGAAGAAACACCAGAGCTCACCGGCGGCTTTCAAGGGCGACCGGAAAAGCTACCACCGGACGTCTGCTATTCCTTCTGGAACGGTGCAGCGCTCTCGCTGCTCGGCAGCCACCAGTTGATCGATGCACAAGCCGATGCGGGTTACGTCTTGTCGGCCCAGAGCAAGGTGGGTGGCATCGCCAAGATTCCCGATGAACATCCTGACCTGCTGCATACGTACTTGGGACTTGCGTCGCTATCGTTGCATCAGTCTGGATCGAAAGCGGTCAAATCAGGTGATGAATTGGGCGACAGCATCGAGTTTGGATTGAACCGATTGGATGCAGCGTACAATTGCACTCTGACGGCCAAGGAGTGGATAGGAAAGCATCTGACTCGGTCGTTGTAAGCAGAATGGCAGGTTGATTCAAAGTCAAGTGTTGGGCGAACCCGAACCGAAATCGGGCTCCCGATGGATGGGACTGGAAACAGTTGCGGCGCGACGACGTTCTCATCTCGCCTGATTTTCGAGTGAGCCTGAGCAGACTGTCATTGCGCGGGCATGGAAATCAGGCGACACGCGAGCGCAAGAACGCACCGACCGGCCAAATTGGCATTTTGACACCAAACCCCACGCCGTCTCATGACTTGCTCTTCTCTGGTGCTGTTCCTCTGTCCGAAAATCCCAAGTCTTCTAGCGAGAAACAGCGAAGAAAGATACACACAGCAATTCGCCTCTACCAACACACCAGCGGAAGCAGCCTTCTTGCTCTCTCTCTTCCTCTTTCTCTTCCGCACCATCATTTCTGCCTACCACCTTTTCCCTCCGATCCCTCGTCTCTTCGGTGAAAGAAAGCCCCGCGCATCATGGGTGTACTCTCGTACCTCCTTTTGGGTATTACCCATCCAACCGAGCTTCGTGCCATGATCGGATACAAGCTCTGGCGCGACCCGCTCAACGACATCAAAGCCAACCCGGACGCTTCCGGTTGGAACCGTGAACGCATGCGCGACTGCTGGGGCTTACTTGATCTCACTTCCCGTTCGTTTGCCGCTGTTATCAAAGAGCTCAAAGGCGAGCTCTCCCGTGTCATCTGCTTGTTCTATTTGGTCCTTCGAGCGTTGGATACCGTAGAAGACGACATGACCATTCCCGCCGAACGCAAGATCCCGCTTCTGGTCGACTTCTACAAGTACCTCGAACAACCCGGCTGGAATTTCAAGGACAGTGGTCCCGACGAGAAGGACCGCCAGCTGCTCGTCGAGTTTGACAAAGTCATTGCAGAGTTTCAGCTGCTCGACCAGGGTTACAAGACCGTCATCTCGGACATCACCGCCAAGATGGGCGCAGGCATGGCGAGCTACATCGAGCTCAGTGCCAAGCAGCCGCTCAGCGTCAGCACCTGGAAGCACTTCGACTTGTACTGCCACTTTGTCGCTGGTCTGGTCGGCGAAGGTCTGTCCAGGCTGTTTAGCGAGAGCAAGGTGGAGCGTCCGTGGTTGGGACATCAGCTCGAGCTGTCGAACCACATGGGTCTTTTCTTGCAAAAGACCAACATCATCAGGGACTATGCCGAGGATTGCGAAGAGGGCCGATACTTTTGGCCCAAGGAGTGCTGGGGTGATGACCACGCCAAGTTTGGCTCGCAGCCCGAAGTTGCTTCTGGCATTATCGAGACCGCTCCCGGGTCGAACAAGTTCAAGCCGGCAGACAACGAGCTGGGTCAACGCAGCATGTACGTGCTCTCCTCGATGCTGCTCGATGCCATGTCTCACGCTACCCACGCCCTCGACTACCTCGCGCTACTCAAGGAGCAGTCGGTCTTCAACTTTTGCGCCATCCCGCAGGTCATGGCCATCGCGACGCTCGAACTCATGTTCAACAACCCGGACGTTTTCAAGAAGAACGTCAAGATCCGAAAGGGTGTCGCGGTGCAACTGATCCTCAAAGCCGTCAACCCGCGCGATGTCGCCTATACTTTCTTGACATATTCGAGGAAGATCCACAAGCGTCTCAGTCCCGCGGATCCCAACTTTATCCGCTGGTCCGTGGAGCTGGCGAGGATCGAACAGTGGTGCGAGACGTACTATCCGTCGTTCATCGCTGCTGCTGCCGAGGGGAAGGAGGCGGATGTGCGTGCGGCGGCGATCCGCAGCTGGTCCGAGGGCCGACGCACCCGCGCCATTATTCTGTCGCACGCCAAAGCGGAGGGCAGGGATCCCGATGCGGCAGATGGCCAGTCTGCACTCGCGGCAGCGCAGCGGTCTGCGCTTGATCCGCGCGACCTGATGACCGAGGAAGAACGCAAGGCGGCCGAAAAGCGCGATCGCGACGAGATGATGAAATTCTTCTTCATCATGCTGCTCGGCATGGCCGCGTTCATGGGTATTGTGGCGGTCATCACGTTCGAGATCGTCTGGTGGTTCTCCATGGACGGCCAGCCGGATCCGCTCAGGTCGAATGTGGTCAAGCTGTACTATGTGGTCAAGCAGCACGGGTGGGAGACGGTGCGCGATATCGAGAGGACCGTCCGGTTGAGTGTCCAGCATGTGTGGAAGCATGGCCTTGGGTCGTCGGCAAAGTTGGAGCTCTGATTGCGCACCCCTGCACCGCTGCTCTGCTGTGCGAGCGGTTGTAAGTTACATTGCGATCTCAGGATGAAATTCGAGCTTTTGGTTTTTGCACTCAACACACAAATCACGCATGTCACGCACATACACGAGGGTTGCCACACCCTGCTTGCTCAAAGTTGTGAGACTGAACTGATTACAAGGGCGGTCTGCATTTGTTGGATGGGGTTGGATGGCCTAAGTCTAGTTTGAAGTTAGCGGACCATGTACACCTGCACGAGTTGGGTCTCGACCTTTTTCCTGCGGTCGCTGTGCGCATCTGCGGGTACGTGGAGGTAGTGCAGCTCGCACTCGAGCTGTCTGGAATGCTTGCTGTCCTGCAACACGACGATCCTGCCCTTGATTGTGTCGCCCTTCTTGACGGCGCCAAGGGGCGTCTTGAGCACGAACAGCGTCTGCTGCCAGTGCGTCTCTTTGCTGTAGGGCGAGGTGGAGAAGGCGACCAGCTCACCCTCTCCCCCGCGCTCGGGTAGCGTGGCGGACTCGGGCGTGGCGGTGGTCTGGTTGGCGCGCAGGTCCAGGCCGTGGACGTCGGTAGGTTGCAGGTTGAATGCCGGGCACGCCGAAGAGGCGCCGGCGGGGACACGCGCCGACGGGAAGAAGAACGTGTCGAACCACGAGATGAAGCCGTGCACCTCGCTGGCGTCCTTCTGGATGGTTAGCGTAAAGTCGCTCGACGGCTCCGGCTGTTTCGCAGGCAGGCTGGGCAGGTCCAGGTCCGCAAAGATGAACGAATCGGAGACGACCTCGTTTGGGTCGAGGACGTCTACAAATGCCTCGTCCAGCAGGCCCGTGGTCATGCTGGCCATGTTGAACCCGTGCACGTCGTCCCAGAACTTGAGCTTGGTCTGCAGCAGCGCGGGACTCTCGAACGCGGCCAAGTGCATCGTCATGCGGTTCGGCGCCAGCACGCCCGTGGTCGGGTGGAGGTATCGATCGCGCGCAACCAGCACCGACGGCAGCATGTTCTCGTAGAGCAAGAAGTAGCCCATCCACTCGCTCACAAGCATATCCACCTTGCCCTCGTACTGCTTCAACTCGTCGGCCAGATCCTCCAACTTGCCGCGGTGCACTTTGACGATATGCCCGAACCCGTTGGCCTCGACGTTCTGTTTGGCGCGCTCGACGATGGCCGAAGCGTCGATGGCGATCACCTGCTTGGCGCCCGCGCGCGCGGCGAAGAGGGAGAGGATGCCCGTGCCGCACCCGACGTCCATGACTGTCTTGCCGCGGATGAGGTGTGCGTTCGCGGGGTGGAGTAGGAACTGGGCGTAGGAGAGCGTGCGCGCCGAGTCGGTGATCATGGTCTGGTGGATCGAGTTGGTCGAGTACGAGTCGAAGTACAACACGTCGTCTTCGGCATCGTTCGCTCCACGTCGCGTGCGGGCTGCTGAGTGGGACAGGGAGGCCGACGCGAGCTGGCTGCGCTGGTCGAGCGAAAGTTGTTCACCCGAGGACTCTGTGAGGTCAGTAGAGGAGAGCCCGAGCGTGGAAGCGTGCATGGTGCGCAGTTCGTCGAACGCCGCACGTGCTGTAGCAAGCTGCTCCTCCAGCTCCCGAATGCGCTGCCTGTCGCTCGACTCGGCATCTGGCACGCCAACATCCGTCGCAAGCAGGTCAAAGTCCACCTGCAGCAGCCCATCATCCTCAAACCCTGGCACGGGCTTCAACTCGTCATCGTCCGACAGCACCGCACTATCCGCCGTGATGCCGTTAACCTGTTCTGGCGTGAGGTTGTTGCGTCGAACATGGTTGATCAGCCGAATGACCTGCAGCGTATCCAGCTGAAATCTTGCAACCAGTGCAGCGAGATCGCACTTGTCGTGTGTCTTGGCGTAGTTCAGCGCCTCAATGGGGGAGGAGAAGGATTTGCGCTCGCCCGAAGCTGCATCGGTGAAGAGGGCGAGGGTGGCAGCGGCAGGGTTGCTACCGTCCGAGCGCCAGTCGCCGAAGTCGTGGTCGTCGTCAACGGAGGAGGCGGAGCCAGAGTCTGAGACGTAGCCTTCCGGATCTTTGTGCACCATCTTCTCGGGCGGTGTACCAGTGGAGCGGTGGTGTTAATGGTGATGGAAGAAGGACAGAGTCGAACAAGAAGTAAAGAAGAAAAAAGTTGGCGTGTGGAGCAAAAAAAAATTATTGGCGTCGTTACTGGATTTTTAGTGCTCAATTTCAGGGTTCTTAGAGGCGGACCGACGCGGTGAGAACACACGTCCTAGCCGTCGTCACCTCCAAACTATGTCCATCAGTGTGATCACGAATGATGACGCACCCAAACATTGGCGAGCACACGACAGACAGTACGTCTTCGCAAACGTTCTATTGACAACATGTAGCCTCGAAGCAACTTAGACAGAAAGAGGCAGGAAGGAGAAATCTAAGCCTCAAAGACGCCCGCAACAACCGTGAGCATCATGACGTCGATCTCGGGATGCTTGTCCTGCATAAATGCATCCATCTTCGTAAACGTGTTCATCGCAGGACGATCGTTGGCTGCAACGCCCTTGTGCTGCGGGAACATCTCGTCAGCCACCAGACCCGAAGCATCGATCCACAGTCTCGAAGCATCTCTCTCGACCTTTTCCTCGCCAGCAGCCGGATCGACCTTGACGAGTCGGCCCGAACTCGATGCTCCTGCCGACTTCTTGAGCTTGGACACAATGCCGGTGCCGGTACTGCGGGCTTTGGCGGCTGGGAGGGCGTCGTCGGGCAGACGGAGGACGAGGTCGACGGACCAGGTGTAGATGCCGTGGCGCGCGACGCTCTTGAGGTGGTGACGCTGGAATCCCTCCGGGGGCGCACTGGGCAGGTTCCAGCTCAGAATCTCGGCGTCGAACGCCACCACAGCCCAGATGACGCCCGGGTGGTTCATCTCGAGCGTCAAGCTGCGCGTGCCCGCTTCGAGATCGATCACCTCGTTGGTGGCTTTCACCGTGAAATGATTCGCCTCGGGCGCAGGGGCGGCGTATTTGGTACTGAACGCCGTCGAAGCTGGTGGAGCGGGTAGCTGGAACTTGTACGGCGTGAGGAAGGCCGAGACGGGGTACAAAATGTCAAAGTCTGGGTTGTAGTCGTTCATCTCCATCAGCGCCGCGTGGGCCTGCGTGGGGATGCCGAATTCCGACTGCAGCTCGTTGGCCAGCGCCTTGAACCCGGGTGCAGGGTCCGCAGAGCCGACGTTCATAAACCATTCGTTCGACGTAATGTTCTCCACCTGATGCACGAACAGTCGTTTGGGATGGGCTGCGTCGAAAGGCTGCCATCCAGGACTGGCGAAGACGGCCATGACAGCCGCCGTGATCCCGATCAGAGCGAGAATGGTGCGCTTGAGGTTTTCGGACGTGAAGCGATGCGCGAGCGGAATGGCGAAGGGGAAACTGAGGAACGCGAGCGCTGCAACGATGCTGGCAATGATGTGGTCCGCGGGCGAGATCTCACCCATCCTGCCCGTGAGCGGTACGAAGAGGTCCAGGAAACTCGCCATGCCCTCGACACCGACAATGCCGGGGATCACCGTCATCAGAGGGTAGACCCACGCCGAAACTCGATTATCCGGTGCGACGAGCTTGTCCTCGATCTGCGTGATCCCGATGAGCACAAAGTCGTTGAGCGTCGTCGCGATCGTAAACGTCAGCGAAGCCAGCGCCATCAGGTATGCACTTCCGATGCCGAAGGCGTTGAGGCCGAGCAGACTGAGATTGAAAAAGATGCCCAGTCCAGACAAACTGGTGCGCTCCAGATACGGTCGCTGGTACGGCTTGACCAGCTTGGACGTGAGCAGCTGCACGATCAACACACCTGCAATAGCGGGCGGACCATACAACAGAATAGGGAAAAACTCGTGCGAATACCACGACATGCCCTTGCCGAGCACTCGCGTCATGATGAGTGCCACAATGTTGGCGCCCAATGCAGCACCCACGATGGAGACCAGCGCCGAAACAGAGCTGATCATGGTGAGACTGAGCGCTCCCACAGCTGCCTCGGAGCGGACGACCGATGAAAGCTGGAAGTTCATGAACGCGGACAGACCCATGACGATGCTCTTGAACGCCTTGTTCTGGATGAGCACAAAGTAGCGGCCGGCAATGGAAAAGTAGACGGGAAGCGTGTGGCGCGTTTGGTAGGGTTCGATAGTACGCAGCAACGTGCGGCTGTCGTTCTTGAGACAAAGGTGTTCGATGATGGCCAGCGTGTTTTCACCAAAGTGTTGAGTCGCACCGGGCTCGAGGTAGAGCGGGATGTCCTTGCGTGTGTGGTAGAAGTACGAGTTGCCGACCAGAGCCATGTCGAGACCAGTGAGGTCGTTGCCGTACTCGACAAACTGGCGAAAATCAGTATCGCTCAAGATGAGGCCGGTGGAGAAGACGTCGTTGGCGAGCACGGTACCAAAGGGATGGGGGACTTGCGAGTAGGCTTGGATCATCTCTGCACTCGTCGCTTGAAACAAAAGCTCGGGACCGCTGGTGCCGCATGCTTCGAGGTTGACGACGGCCTTGACGCCGGCATTGGTCTGGTTGTGCTGCGTGATGTAGAGATGGCTAGCGTCCTGAAGCGACTCCTCACCGTCGTTGAAGAGAAGGACCACCGAATTGTACAGCTTGCGGCCTGTGTTGGGCAAAGTCAGGGCACGCAAAGCTTCCAAGAGGATGGCGACACCAACACCGTCGTCAGCACCACCGGGACTGGGCAGGGTGCTGTCGAGGTGGGCATTGAGCAAAAGGCTGTTCTCCTTGCTCTCATCGGTGCCGTCTGAGATGCGCACAACAAGATTAGACATGGAGTAGTATCGCTTCCAGACGACGCTAGACATGAAATCGAAGCGATGGGCACCGTCGCCGATCTGCCTGTACACCTCGACCTGAGTGCGTCCGGGGGATTGGGGAGTGCCTGTGTCGTGATAGCCCTCGTAGCGACGCAGCACGTCATAGAGCCAGTTTTCGGCCTCGAGATGCTCCTTTGTGCCCACAATGCGGTATCCGACATCGACGGAGAGGTGGTGCATGACACCCACAGCGTTGGCTTCGGAGAAGTGCTCGTGGAATTTGTGGGACTCGCCGACCTTGTTGGTGGGGACGACACCGGGAATGGGAGGGTGGTAGGCAGCCGCATCGGCAGGAGTGACGCCAGAAGCAATGACGGTGGTTGGGCCACGCGGCGTAGGAAGCTTGTAGTGGAGGTAGAGCACGACGGAGCCGAAGAGCGAAAAGAGGCCGAGGATGGCGAGGACGAGGAGACCAGACTTGGGAGTGCGGGTGTACTTCTTCGGGTCGATCTGACGAGCGCGTTTGGTGTCGGCGTACTGACGATACTGCGCGGCGACAGAGGCCTGGTCAGCGGTCAGAGATCTCCCATTGCTGGAGGTGGTGGGTGGAAGGGTAGCACCGTTGGAAGCGGGAGCAGCTACAGCAGGAGCAGCAGCTGCTGCTGGCTTCTTTGGCGTGTTGCCCTTGCGTTTGGAGGGCATCGTGTGGACGACCGCGTGGACACAAGCTATCTGTGCGATGCAACAGCAGTGAAAACGGCGATGGTGGTGGTGGTGGTGGTGGTCGTTATCGAAGCCGGTGGTGTTCGTGGCTTTTGCGACAGGCGAGAGCGTTTCTTCTCAAGTCGGCCTGAGCGCATCACAGTCGGCAGTCGCGGCGAAATTCAATTGGCACTTCCATTGCGCATTTCTCATCTCGACGATGTAAGCTCGCGCAGAACGAGCACACAGGAACACACGACATACACACGCACAAGCCCGCCCGCCCGACGTTCAGCCATTGCTGACATTTCTTCGCTGTCCACTTTCACTTTCGACTGTCGAGTTCTCATGCCGAGGTCGACATTTCTTTTCCCCTCACCAAATTCCCTCGGCACTCTGCTTCCGTGTCCTTCCTAGATGCATGCATTGCCGACCCGACAGATACAACGACGGAGACACCGATACAACACCTTCTCAAGCGCCAAGCACAAAGCACCAATTGTTGGCATACAGCACAGTACAGTACAAAAAGAAAAAAGAGGGGAAAAAAAGAATGGTGACAAGAGTGGGATTCGAACCCACGCCCGAAGATAGCAGGTGCTTTCTGAATGTTCAGAATATCCTCTTTCTTAATGCAGGAACACATCCTTAATGCTACGCCTTAGACCACTCGGCCATCTTGCCCTTGGATGGAGAAGGCGCTGGAGATTGCCATTATAATAGCTGACGTTGTGACACGGATGTGTTGCTGTCTTATCTGGAACACACACACCACACTTTCTCGGCTGCTCGGAAGCTGGTGTGAAGTCATTGATTCGGCTCTTCGACTTGACTTTCTTCTCGAGGCCGTGGCTGGCACACTTCAACAGCATCAATCTGTCTGTCTCGGACATCCTACACCAATCGCCTCGCCTCGCCTCGTCGTCTTGTCTTGACAGCCCACTACCATCCTCAAAAAGGACGATTGCAGCGCACAAGCAAGATGAGTAAGAGGATTCTCGTAGAGTGAGTATCGTCAGGTCTGGCATGTCTGCAGGACAGCATTGGCGAACTGCGACTGATCGTTCCCGCTCCCCCTTTCAATCGGATCATCCATCTGGTCGACAGCTGTCACACGCATATCTACACCAAGCGCCTGGTGTCGCTGCTGCGCTCTCGCACCGTCAACCCACGCATCCACACCAATTCGCCCGACGGCACCGAAAAGCTCGCTATCCTCCCACAGGAAGTCTCCGGCGGACGCACCGTGGGCCCGCAGTACTGGGATGTGCGCAACAAGGTCTCGTTCATGAACCGTCATGCGATCGACATTAGCATCGTCTCGCTGGCCAACCCGTGGCTCGACTTCTTGGACGCTCCGCAAGCCGTCACCTCGGCTCACGAGTGCAATGCCGATCTGGAGCAGTACTGTTCCGATGCTACGGAGCTCTTTGCCAGCGGCAAGGGTGCATCCGAGGTGGAGGCGGCGAGAAGGATGAAGGCGTTTGGCATCATGCCGTTGGCGCAAGGCGTGGATCCGAAGGAGGTGGTCAGCAGTCTAGAGTCGATCGCCGCCTCGCCGAGCTTGTGTGGTGCTATCCTGGGCTCGCGCGGGCTGGGCAAGGGCCTGGACGATCCGGAGCTGGAGCCCGTCTGGGCGAAAGCAGCCGAGCTCGGGCTGGTCCTGTTCCTGCACCCACATTACGGCGTTGGTGCCGACGCTTCACAACCGTCCGGTCTGTGGGGCTCGCAGGACAACGGACACGTGCTGCCGCTCGCTCTTGGCTTCCCATTCGAGACCGCAGCTGCCACCACGCGTCTCATCCTCGCAGGCGTCTTCGACCGCCACCCGAACCTCCGCCTGCTCGTCGCGCACTCTGGAGGCGCGCTCCCCATCCTCTCCTCGCGCCTGGCCAGCTGCGTTGCTCACGACCCGCACGTCTGCAATCGTCTCCAGCACGACCCGCGCTACTACCTCGGCAAGCTCTACTACGACGCCGTCGCCTATGGCCCCGAAGAACTCGAGGCCGTCGCTAACATCATCGGCCGTGCTGAACGTTACAGGTCCGGCACCGCTGCTGCTCCTGTGGCAAAGAACGGTGGCGACTCGGTAGAGGTGGGCGTGCAGAGGATGATGTTTGGCACCGACCATCCGTTCTTCCCGCCTACCAAGCAGGATGGGACTGTCATCACAGACGACCAGACCGAAACGTGGAGGTCAGTTACCGAGAACCTCGAGGCCATCAGCGATGTACCTGCTTGGTCGCAGGCGGCCAAGTTGGGGGTGTTTGGCCAGAACGCCGTCAAGCTGTTTGGGTTGTAATAGCTTCCATACAGTATGCACACACGCAAATTAAACTCGAAATGAGATATGTTTTGAGCAAAGCACCGTCATGATTGCTGTTCATCCGTACCTCACGCTGGACTGGGCTGAAGAACTCTCCTTGTCCGCAGGACCGAACCAATCCTCTGAAGCCCGCATGGTCTGGTGATCAGCATAGTTGATCGTGATGCTCTGCACGGTGCTGTAAGCGTTGAGTGCTTCCACGCCGTTTTCTCTTCCGATTCCGGATGGATTCGCGCCCAAACTCGCTGCACCACCTCCGCCGGAGAAGTCGCCAGAGGGGGCGATGGCACCCCACGGACTCGAAGGGTCATTACGATGATGTGTGTTGAGCCACACAATGCCCGCCTTGATTCGAGGCACGAGCCGGTGGAATCGCGCATGGTCGGCGGTCCAGACGCTCGC
The DNA here is from genome assembly GCF_005498985.1 of Sporisorium graminicola. Classification (NCBI taxonomy): domain Eukaryota; kingdom Fungi; phylum Basidiomycota; class Ustilaginomycetes; order Ustilaginales; family Ustilaginaceae; genus Sporisorium; species Sporisorium graminicola. The sequence goes on from NC_043724.1 coordinate 227,090, forward strand.
GCCCAGGCCAAATCGGCTATCGTTGGCCAGTTCGACAGCGTGCGCATCGTCTCGGAAGGGGACGACGCAGACGACGGGACCAAACACTTCCTCTTGCCACAGCGTGCTGCTCCGTACACTTTGTTCTGCCGTAGACGACAGAGAGCTTGTGTTAGACGAGAGAGAGGCAGGTGTCAAGATGGTCGGTGGGTAAAAGGCGCCTGACGATAGATCGTGTGCATCAAATGCCGCACCGCTGGGTTTCTGCCCACCTGTAATGCATTTCCACGCCGCTGTCGAGCCCCCACCTGACACGGTGGCGCTCTGCACCAACGCCTCGACCTTGTCCACGTGTGCCGCACTGATAAGCGAGCCCAACAGCGTTTCTGGATTTTGAGGATCACCCAAGCGACGCGCGATGTTGTTGGCTCTCTCGGCGAAACGCGCCACAAAATCGGCAAAGACCTTCTCGTGCACCAGGATCCTAGTTGCAGACACGCACGTCTGGCCACTGGCTACAAATGCAGCAAACGAGGCGCCGTTGACGGCCACGTCGAGCGGGCAGTCGTCCATGACGATGAGCGGAGCTTTGCCGCCAAGCTCGGTGGTGATGGGAATGAGTCGCTTGCCGGCTTGCTCGGACAGGAGCGTGCCCACTTTGGTTCCACCTGTGAAGTCAATCTTGCGGATGTACGGCGATTCGACGAGCTGCTTGGCTGTCTCAGCGGCGCCGGGGAGGATCTGAACGACGCCGTCCGGGATACCAGCTTCCTTAATCATAGGGCCCAGCTCTAGTACGGTGAGGGGGGCCACCTCGCTGGGCTTGACGATGACGCTGTTTCCCGCAGCTAAAGCAGCAGCCAGCTTTTTGACAGCAATCAGGAGCGGGTGGTTGAAAGGGGTGATCTGCAGAACAACACCCAGAGGACGTCGAGCTTTGTAGCCGAGCAACTGACCACGTAGCGGCAGCGTACTGCCTTCTCCGACGCGAATGAGGGCCGAATAGTACTCGAACCACTCGTACAGCCTTGCGAGCTGCGCACGGAACTCGCGGATACAGCGACCGGTTTGTTGCGACTCGAGCAATGCTAGTTCGGGAGCACGCTGTCGCAGGATCTGAGCGAGACGGTAGAGACACTCGGACCGGAAATGGACCGAATCGGGGGAAGACCAGTCGCCGTGGCCAGAGGCAAAGACCGAATGGGCATCGTCGAGTGCTTTCTGGACTTGATCGGTGGTGGGGATGGCTATTGAGCCGATGGGAGTGGTTCGCGCCGGGTCTGTGATCGAAAGCTTTGACGCCGGGCTGGTAGCCTGGTCAAATCGACCGCTGATCCATGGATAAGCATTTCGTAAGCTCGACGAGGATGTTGAGAATCGCGACGCTCTCGAAAGAGTTGTCATAGTGGGCATGTATGATACTGAAGGAGTAGGACGAGCGCACCGGCTCAGTGAAACAACTTGTTTGGCAGGTAGCCGCAACATGATGGTGGTGGTGGCGGTGATGAGCCTATTTAGCTATGCGTTCATTGTATCGTCCAATCGAGCGCCATGTGGTCGAGCTGCAGAGTCGACAAGGTATGGAAAGGAAGAGGAAGAGGAAGAGGAAGAGGAAGAGGAAGAGGAAGAAGTGAAAGGAGGAAGATTGCACCGTGCACCTTTCTCGGATGCTCGGAATGCTTTTTCTATTTCTTATCGGAAAAGAAAAAGCTGGAGAAAAGAGAGCCATATTTTCTGTCTCAAGCTTCTGTGCTGGTGGGGAAAGCCTGTCATTCCGCGTGTCCTCCTCGAGCTAGCTAGCTTGCTTGCTTGTTGTCTGTACTGTATGTGCGTGGGGGGCGCTCAGTTAGACCAAAGTAAGGGCGTTCGGGAAATGGTCGCGGCTATCTGGGGTGTGAAGGTTTGCGTCTGAATGGAATAAGGAAGGACAGCCGACGTTGGGCGTGGGTCGCGTGAGGCATACATATATCTGCTGCGACTAGACCGCGTGCTAGCCTCTTGGAACACTCTAGTCTACCATCTCACCCGCTGCTCATCACCCTCTCTCCTCACCAGGCTGGAAGCTTATACGATAATGACAGCTCGCAATCTCATGCCCATCGTCCGCTCGGTTGCTCGAGCCAAGAACTCGTCAGCTCTCGTAGCTGCGGCGTCTAGATCAGCTTGGCCCGCGAGAGCAATCCAGACCCAGGCTGCTGCTTCGCGATCGAGACTCAATGTGAGCCCGGCCGCCTTCTCTGCCAGTCGCCCCGCGTCTTTGAAGCGCTCGCTGGCCACGCAGACCACCACCCCCGACTTTGTCATCCCAGTCATCGACTTTTCCGCCTTTGTGCGACCCGAAGCCACCGATGCGGACCGAGCACGAACCTCGCAGCAACTCACGCAGGCCTTCAAGTCGTCCGGTTTCGCCTATCTCAGCAACCACGGCATCTCGACCGAGCAGATTGACAACACTTTCGCCAAATCGGCCGAATTCTTCAAGCTGCCCATCGACAAGAAGGATGAGCTGGCATGGAAGGATCCTCGTGCCAACCGAGGCTATGTCGCCGAGGGACGAGAGCGTGTCACGCAGGCCACTTCAGCAGAAGAGATCGCAGCGCTTCGAGAGCAAGCACCAGACTACAAGGAGTCGCTTGAGATCGGCAACGACCACGATCCAGTCTGGAAGAACGAGTGGCCTCAAGAGAGCGATGCGCCGCAATTCAAGGATACCATGCTCGCCTTCCAAAAGGCAGCACACGAGCTGCACCTGAAGGTCATGTCGTCCATCGCTATCGGCCTCGGCCTCGACTCGAGATTCTTCGACGACAAGTGCAACGAAGAGTGGCACACCTTGCGCTTGCTCCACTACCCAAGCGTCAAGACCGACAAGCTCAAGGTCGAGGGTTCGGCAAGGGCGGGCGAACACAGCGACTACGGCTCCATCACCCTGCTCTTCCAGGACAGCGTGGGTGGGCTCGAGGCAAAGAATCCGCACACGGGCGTTTACCACTCTGCCGATCCCATCCCAGGCACTGTTGTCGTCAACGTGGGCGATCTGTTGGCGCGTTGGTCCAACGACCAGCTGCGTTCGACGCTCCACCGCGTCAAGGCGCCTCAGGCGGTGGACGCCAAGGCCGAGTACACGCCCACGCGATACTCGATCGCTTTCTTCTGCAACCCCAACGAGAACCAGCTCATCGAAACGCTGCCCAACTTTGACTCGAAGGACGGCCCTAAGTACGAGCGCATCTGTAAGTGCCCTCGACACACGCGGCGGGATGCGAAAACAGACTCACTGACTCAATTACTCTCTGACCTCCTCTGACTCCCTTCATCCTCGCCAACAGTGACCAAGGACTACCTCGCAAAGCGTCTGAGCGAAACATATGCCTGAGCTTGCCATCGTCCATGTATATAGTCCCCTTCTGGCGCTGCCGCACGGTCTGTTTCGGATGTACGAGATGCTGCGTTCGTGATGGTCGAAAAGAATCTGATTGCACGTGAGCATGTGCTGTGAACCTGTGCTGGAATGAGGTCGATCAATAGTACCCTTGGCGAGAAAGGAAAGAAAAGGAAAGCGAAAGAAGAATGTACCAACCACCGACCCACTTCCTCGCTCGACCTAGTAGAAGGGGAGCAAGAGGAAGCATGGGTGCTAAGACGTTGGATCGCGGACCATTCCCAGCCCCCGCAGGCGGTCCCTGCTAGAGACGCCTACGGGTTGATGGCTGGAACTCCTCGAGAGGAGACGGTGCGAGGGCCCAGCAAACATTGGTATAAACGGGCCCCCTGAAGTCGCGAGTCGATCTGGACCGCCTTTGACGCTCACCTCGTGGCCATGGAAGAGCAGATGAAGCCAGTTGGAGACCAACCAACTTCAGGCCGAGGGAGCAACACTAGGCGGTCGTAAGTTTGCTGCACGAGGAAAAGAAGAAAGGAAGGATTCTCGGTCAGAGCCTTGCCTTTATACACACCGCTTCCCAGGCCTTCTCTCCGCCTGTCCGCAGTCATTCCAAACTGCAGCGAGAAAAAAGAAAACTGAAAATTCTGCATCACGTGGAGAAGGGGTGCAATTTTGGAAGCAACTGTGAGATCGAACACTGAACACGACGCGACGGGAGAGGGAAAAGAGGCAGCTGCTCTGTGTGGCTGGTGCGCAGTGTGGAGGTGGCTTGTGAGTGTGCATTTCAGGCTCAGCCGGCACGGCTCTTTCAACTTATCATCAGACCCTGACAAAACCCAAGCAAGCAGGGTCCAGCAGTGCAGCGAGCGATATCAGCCGGTCGGCATGCTCCCCATTCAAATACCACCTCCACCATCAGCAGAAAACTCAACCCCACTCCCCAAAGATGAGGCAAGATGGATCGTGATTCTCCCTTTGCAGATCCAGATCGTCCCGAACCGTTGCCGCAATCGCTGCCAACGCCTTCGGGCTCCAACAGCCTCAAAGCGTCCATCTTCGAGCAATCGCGCATCGTGCATCCATCCACCAGCGTCTACAGAAGCGCAAGTCGTCCTCGTCACGATGACATTCGCGAAGAGTCCTATCACGAAAGTATACAGCCCAGCGTCGCTTCCCTCGCAGCAGCCTCCAACGGCGGTCAGCATGGCTCCTACACTGGCAATGGCATCCATAGCTCCGACACACAAAATGCATCTCAAAGCAACGCTTACGAGGACGAGGACGAAGAAGAACAAGATCCAGAGGATCTTCTGTCCGACGAAGAGCTTGGTCTCATAGCTGGCGATGCTCGACGAGCCTCTCCAACCACATCTCGAGGCTCGAGCCGCTCCCGCAACCGCCGCACCGACACTTCGGATCCTCGCTCTCGTGCTTCTGCCGTCGGTGGTCTCAGCGCGAAGCAAAAGGCGCTCTGGCTGTGGGCCAACGTCGACAACCTCGACGCCTTCCTGCAAGAGGTGTACGCATACTATGTCGGCCGTGGTGCTATCTGCATCGCTCTCTCTCGCTCGCTCAACCTGCTCACCATCGCCTTTGTCATCTCCTTCTCCACCTTCTTGTTCGGATGCATCGACTATTCCTCCATCCGACACAACGGCCAGCTGAGCGATGTCATTGTGGGTCACTGCGTTGCTGGCTTCTCGCCCTTCGCCACCCTCGTTGTGGTGCTGCTGCTCGCTGCCTTTGGCTGGCAGGTGTTGCAGTTTGTGCTCGGTCTGTCGAGACTGAGAGCCATGCATCGCTTCTACGAGCATCTGCTGGGCATCCCCGACGCCGATGTGCAATCCATCCCATGGCACGATGTGGTCAATCGCCTCTCGGCGCTGCGCGAACAGCATCCCAACACATCGCTCAGCTCGGCAGACGAGATTGAGCTCGGCGACCCTGCTGCCGCTTCCGGCCTCCGTCCTTCGCACCAGCAGCGCTTGGATGCTCACGACGTGGCCAACCGCATCATGCGACAGGAAAACTATCTCATCGCCCTCTTCAACGAGAATATCCTTGATCTTTCAGTTCCTGGCCTGCGAAACCGAAGCCCGGCTTTGACCCGAAGCTTGGAGTGGAACCTCAACTTTTGTCTTCTGGGCTTTCTCTTTGACTCGAACGGTCAAGTGCGACACCAGTTCCTGTCGGAGCGATATCGATCCGACCTCATCGAAGGGCTTCGACGGCGGTTCCTGTTCATGGCCGTGGTCAATGCCATCTTTGCGCCGTTCATCGTGCTCTACCTGCTGGTCTACTCGTTCTTTCGCTATTTTGAAGAGTATCACAAGGATCCATCCAACCTCGGCTCGCGGCAGTACACCCAGTATGCGCGATGGAAGTTTCGCGAGTTCAACGAATTGCCGCATCTCTTTCGAAGGCGATGCCATACGTCGTACGCGCCTGCCTCCAAGTACATCGACCAATTCCCGAAGGAGAAGACGGCGATCGTCGCACGCTTTGTGGCGTTTGTCGCTGGCTCGTTTATGGCGGTGCTCATCCTCGCATCGGTCATCGACCCGGACCTGTTCGTCCACTTCGACATCACGCCGCAGCGCAACGTGCTCTTCTACATCGGAATCTTTGGTGCCATCCTGGCAATCTCGCGAGGCATGATCCCGGACGAGCATCTGGTTTTTGAGCCGGAAGCGACGCTGCGCGAGGTGATCCAGCACACGCATTACTTGCCGCAAGATTGGAAGGGACGCTTCCACTCGGCGCAGGTGCACCAGGCGTTTGGTCAGCTGTACACGCTCAAGATCTACATTTTCGTTCAAGAGCTGTTGAGCGTGGTGACAACGCCGTTTGTGCTGTGGCTTTCCTTGCCCGGATGTGCGCCGGAGTTGATTGACTTTCTGCGCACGTATACCGTGCACGTGGATGGGTTGGGACACGTCTGTTCGTTTGCCGTGTTTGACTTTGCCAGGCAGCCGACGGCGAGCACGATGGGCGGGGTCGCGGCCAAGGGTATCCACAACAGGCAGAATCGCCGAGGGGTTAGTGGCAAGGCCCGAGCGCTGAGGAACGGGATGAGGGAGGGCAAAATGGAGCAAAGCATTCTCGGGTTCAAGGCGAACCATCCGGACTGGGATCCGGCAGCACATGCCAGCACAGCGTCGATCCATCGTATCGACGACGGCTCGAGGAGCGCCACTGCCACTGCCACTGCCGTCGGTGCTTCGTCCACTCTTCACAGCTACGGCAATGGGCTGGCCAAGTCTGATGCGCCCACGACGACTGCGACCGGAGGGCCCAAAGTCAAGGATCTGCTGGATCACATTTATCGCGGAAGCGGAGCGGCGGCAGGTGGAAGTCGATGGTAGTCCGCACGCCAGCCGAAATGAACCGCAGCATCAAAGCCATTGTAAATGCATGGAAACCGAAAGACACAAAGCAGACCCAGACTCAGACTGAAAGCATCATGCAAGTAGCCAGCCACGTTGAGAACACGCCGTCGCTTTGAAGCCAACAAGAACAAGAATAAGAGAAGGAGCAAAACCAGCTCGATCAAGGAAAGCCGATCTCACACCCTTCGAGTGCGAGCAGTTTGCGCGTCCCTGCTGCTGCTGCTGCTGCTGCTGCTGAAGGAATAGCGCGGTTGGGTCTGTCAACCTCGTTTTGACTGTCCTGCTACCCTTGCTTTTGCTGTATTGATAAAAAGGGGATCAGAAATATTGGACGGAATCGGATTGAATTACAGTCCATTTCTTGAGATGCGATGTGGTCTGCTACTTACTGCTCCTGCTGCTGCTATTGGGCTGTGCTGTGCTGTGCGCTCAAGCTGAGTCGTGAGAGAAACGGGCGTCGAATCGGGAGCAAGCAATCCAAAATCGCGGAGGGATTCGAGTCTCTCGCTCTCTCTCGTCGCCTCGTGCTGTGGAAATTGGCACTCTCGTCTCCCCCTCCCTCTGTGTCTCTTCCTCCCGCAATAAGTCGCGTCAGTTGGCTCTGGCTCAGTGTCGCTCTCTCCGCTCAGCTCTCGCTCGGCCTTGGGAAAGCAACGCAACGCAACGCATCCGCCCAATCCTTCTTGCTTGTCTCGTCGCCATCCTCTCGCCTTTTCGCCAAACCACATCCTTCCCCTGTTCAATACCTCTTTCTTCTTCTCGGTCTCCTTGATCCTTTCAGCTGCTCGTCGGCTTTTCTGTTCATTGTGTTCGTCATAGTTCCCACTGCATCTCGACAACGCGCAATCCTCAATCATCACAGCCGCCGCAACTTTGCCATTAGACCATCCCTTGCCTCGCGTCTTTACCTCTCTTCGCGGCGACACCTCCTGTCGACTACCAGCAGAACCTCTCTTCTGCTTACCACTCGGGCTTCCGCGTCTAGCATCTGAACCTTTAATCACCGCCTGCCTCCAGTCGTGCAGGAATCACCATCGCAGTTCGCGACCAATCAGCCTCGGACCCACCTCATGAACTACGAATAGGCTTCGCCCTAACCTTTCCTCGTCGATCGCCGGATCCACCACTCGAGACAGCTCTCAGCGCTGGACGCGTCCATTTCGAACCCCCCATTCCATCTTGCTAGCAACAGTCCAACACGCGCAAACGGTACACCGCAGCGTTACGCATCTGGCATCCTTAGACCCCCAAGCGATCGCTACTCTGCCTCTACGATTGGCGCTTCCTGCAGCAAGACGATCGCACTCTCTTAACTGCGGACCTGGCTTCGTCGTCGATCAGCCGACGCGCGCTGACTCGGCCCCCGTGCTCACTGGCGCGTCATGGATCCCAACATGTTTGGCAATAACTTTGCCGGCATGTTCGGCCAACAGCAACCACAGAACACAGGTGGTAGCGGCGGCAGCGGCATCGACACCTCCAATATGGGAGGCGGCATCAACCCAGCCATGTTCGGGGGACTCGACCTGACCACTCTGCAAAATAATCCACAGCTCGCTGCCGCGCTTCTGCAACAACAGCAACAGGCGCAGCAGCAGCAGCAACAGCAACAGCAGCCGTCTCAGCCCAACACTCCGCAGCAGGCGCGCTTCAACCCGGCCATGTTCAACCCGGCCATGATGGGGCTCGACCAGAACAATCAGGGGGCTGGCGGGATCAACTTGCAGGCCCTTCAGCGTGCCTCTGCAGCCGGTGGTAACAATCCTTTGGCTTCATTCAATCCGCAGATGCTATTGCAACAGCAACAACAACAACAACAGCAGCAGCAGCAGCAGCAGCAGCAACGCCAAGCGACACCGCAACAACAGCAGCAGCCACAACAGCAAGGCGGGCAAGCGTCGCGGTGGCCTCCACAGCAACAACAGCAACCGCAACCACAGCAGCAGCAGCAACAACAGCAGCAGCAGCAGCAAATGCAACAGAATCTTCTTGCGCAACTGCAGAACGGTGGGGGAGCCATGTTCAACAACTTTGGTCAGATGACTGGCATGGGGCAACCGCAGCAACAGCACCAGCAAGCACAACCACCACAGCAGCAGCAGCAGCCTCAGCAACAGCAGTTTGGTGCAGGAGGATTCAACCCGGCCGCCTTTGGTCTCAATCCTCAGACCATGGCTCTCTTTCAGCAGAATCCGATGCAGGCTATGCAGGCCATGCAGGCGTTTGGTCAGCTCAATCCTGGAGCGTTCCCTCCAGGCGCTTTCAATCAGCTCATGATGCAACAGCAGCAACAGCAACAGCAGGCACAGGCTGGCGGCTCCTCTCAGCCCGGTCAACTTCCTGCCATGTTTCAGCAGGCCCAGAATGGCAACATAGCGGGCATGCTCGATCCTGCGGCGCTCATGGGCGGCTCGCAACAACAGCAGCCTAACCTGTTCTCTGGCGGTGCATCCGCTCCTGGCGCCTCTCCCGTTCGACCCAACTCGGCGCTTCAGCAACCGCAGCAGCCGCCCAACGGCATCCCTGCGTATCTGCAGTCCAATAACCAGAATCAGATGCAGTCAGGTCAGTCCTCACCCGCCCCGTCGCATCAACCGCCGGGGACGCCTCAGCAGAGCAACGCCAACAACGGCGCCGTGCCTTCCACACCGACTACTGCCTCCAAGTCCAAGCCGCCAAGGAAGAAGTCCGAAAAGAAGAACACGGCCAAGTCGCAGGCGGCGCAGAATCAGACGCCCGTCATGCAGCACGCCACTGCTCCTGGCACGGCTAGTATGCAACCGTCTCCCAGCGCTTCGTCGATAGCTGGCATCCAGGGCGCTTCGCTCCCCGGCAGCGCCTTTGACCGATCGCGCAGCCACACGCGTTCCCCCAGTGTTTCGCAGGGCGGGCAAGGCACGCCATCGCAAATGCACGCTCTGCCTCCTGGAATGCAAGGAATGCCGCCACAGCAACAGCAACAGCCGCCGCTGCAGCAACAACATCAGCTTCCGCAGGTGGGAATGCCCGGAATGCCCGGACAGCCCGGACAACCCGGACAGGCGCCGCAGCAGCAGGTAGTCCCGCCAAATTGGATGCCTAGCCTCAACCCACAACAACAGCAGGCCGTTTTGTCGAGAGCGTTGGCACTAGCCAAGGCACAGGAAGGCTCGGGTCTCACGCCGGTGCACACGCTGATGCAGATGGGTTACCTCTTCCTCAAGGCTTCCAGCTTGCCTGGCGGTTCGCATCCGTCCATGATGTCCAACGGCGGCATGGTACTCACCATCAACGAAGCACGCGGACTCGGTCTGATCCCGCAGCAAGGCATGCAGCCAGGCCAGCCGGGCGCACAAGGCCAACAGCAGCCTCAGCGACAACCGTCGATCCCTGGATTGCAGCCTCAACCGCCTCAGCAGCAGCAGCAGCAGCAGCAGCAGCAACAACAACAACAACAACAACAACAACAACAACAACAGTTCCCTCCACAGCAGCAGCCTGGTTTCGGTGTTCCTCCACTCACGCCTCAACAGCAGCAACAGCAGCAAATGATGCTCGCCATGCAACAGCAGCAGCAACAGATGCAGCAACAACAGCAACAACAGCAACAACAGACTCCTTTCGTTGCACCGCAGCTCGGCCACCCCCATGGCCAGCGTCCCACCACACCCGCAGGTCAGCACGCCTCGCCTTCTGGCATGCATGCGCCTTCGCCTATGGGTCCAGCTGGTGCCGTTTCCAGCCCAGGCATGGCCAACAAGCCACGCCCTCGCCAGCCCAGTCTCGCCCTGAGCGCATCTGGCCGTCCAGACTCGCGTGGAGGAGGAAATGTGCCGCCCAGCTTTCAGCAAGGAGGACCTCAAGGCCTCATGGCGCCACCGCCTGCTCCTGGCCACCTGCCACCGGGTATGGCGCCTGGTATGGGCATGCCGCCGGGGATGGTGCCGGGCGGCCAGTTGCCTCCCGGCTACGGGGCGCCAGGTGGACCTCAAATGGGCCCAGATGCGACACCGCCGATGCTCAAGCAGCAAGGACGACGTCCGTCCATGGTGCAAGACCCTTCGCTCAACGCCACTCCAGACCACAGGAGGCCCTCGTTGGCAGGCTCGGCTACGGGGACCATGGACGGAATCGCAGCTACGACACCCGATCCCATGGTCATGGCCGCAGCAAGCGCTGCTGCTGGACAACCATCGGCGCAATCGCAGCTGATCAGTAGCTTTGGCAGCGTCACTACCACGCCCAAAGGTCGAAAGGGTTCTCAAGCTGCTCCTGTCGGTCTGCCCGGTGCTTCGCCGATGCAAGCCGCTGTCGCCCAGCCTGGCGCCCGTGCGATGGACGAGGCACCGACGCTTCCCGATGCAGCAGCAGACGCTACGGTGGCGACTGGCAAGCCAACGACGCTAGCAGGTAGCACTCCAGCATTTGCTCAAACCGTTCCTTCGAATCTCGCCAACATGCCCATGCTCCTCGGTGGACCTGCACCCAAAGAGTCGGCGGTCGGCACGCCTATCACGCATTTCAACACGCGTGTGACCAAGCTGGACGATGCCATGCGACCCCAGCGTGCAGCCACCGAAGACAACGGCGATGCAGCAGCAAGCTCTGCAGGTGACAAGGCGGATGAACCTGCGTGGACACAGCTCACAGCCGAGCAAGAGGCTGAGCTGGTCAGCATCATGAAGCGAGATCTCGAATACGAGAAACTCTTCCGACAGCAGCAGCAAGAGATGGACAAGTCGCTCAAGGATCGTATCGACCGTGTGAGGCCACCTCGAAGAAAAGCGACGGACGGTACCATCACCAAGCCAACGCCCGTGGCATGGTGGGAGCGGCCCGAGGAGGAGGACGTCTCGGGTCTGTCGCGCGACATGTTCAGGCCCTTTGGCGTGCTCTTCCCCAACCAGAAGCGAGCCGAGCTCGACCAGGGCCAGCGCGGCGCCCGCCCTCACATTCCTCTCAAACGCTCTGTCATGGAGTCGGTCTCGCAGCAGGGCGAAGACCTCGTACCAATCCGACTCGAGATCGACCATGAGCACTGGAAGTTGCGCGATACCTTCACCTGGAACGCACAGGACTCGCACATTAACGTCGAGGCGTTTGCACAGTCGATCTGTGAAGACATTGGGTTGCCCGCGACCGTGTTTGTGCCGCAAATCAAGGAGCAGATCACCACACAGATCCTCGATCACCAGACGACCAGCGCTTTCAAGGCCAAGCCATCCTTCGACTTTGGCTTGGACACGAAGGAAGGCAAAGGCTCGCTCGAGGACAAGGATCTCCGCTGGTGGTCCAAGTGGCGACGCAGAGTCGATTCGCTTCCCTTCGGCGACAAACCCTCTTCTGCTACTACCGTTGCGCAAGCCCCAGTTGGCGCAGACGACGACGTCGCCATGCACGCGGATGACAGCAGCGAAGAGGACGATGCGGGATCGGAGCCACGCGAGATCGTCGACACCACTCCAGCCGAAGAGCTGCGAATGATGATCAAGCTCGACATTACCGTTGGCGCCATGAACCTGGTCGATCAGTTTGAGTGGGATGCCAGCGAGTCGGATCCGGCCGCTGCTGAAAAGTTTGCTGAAGCCTTCGCGGCGGATCTGGGCCTTTCGGGCGAGTTTAAGACGGCCATTGCTCACTCGATTCGCGAGCAGGTCTCTGTGCATGTCAAGTCGCTAGCGATGACGGGCCACACGTTCGATGGCAGACCGATTGCCGACGAAGAGCTGCGGGCGGCTTTCTTGGGGCCTGTCAGCAAGTCAAACCTGTCGAGGGGCGAGATCGAGTCGTACCACTTTACGCCGCGGCTCTTGCAGCTCACGGAGGCCGAGATCGAACGACTGGACCGCGAGCGCGAGCGCGAGGCGCGTCGAAAGCGTCGTCAGACGCGTGGCCGTCGTGGCATCAACCTGCCCGACCGCGATCCCCAAAAGACGCAACGCACGCCGGCGGTGTATGGCATCCAGACGGTTCAGACCGACGCTGCCAACGCTCTGCAAAACACCAACGGGCTGAGCGATCGCTACGGAGGCATGTCGACGCGCCGTGCAGCAGCTGCGGCCGCCAATGCTTCGATCGCGCCTTCGCAGTCGATCGACGTTGGCACGCCGACACCGGGTCCCGACGGGCTGGGTCTGCCTGAGCGCAAAAAGCCCAAGGTCAACCACCACGCCATCCACTTCGACTTCCCTGGCGGACTGGGTCGCAAAACGGATCCTGGTGGACCCAAGTTTGCGCCCGAGTACACGGAGGAAGAGGCAAGGAAGCGCGCACGGTCACCCGAGAACCAAGCGACAGGCTCACAAGCTGAGAAGCCTGCGCCAAAGCTTGTCTCGCTGTCGTACGCTCAGCGCAACAACGTGCGACCGGAGGACCTGGAGCGTCAGCATCCCAACTTCCACGACGGCATGTGGCATTGCTCGAACTGCGGTATTCCAGGCACGCTGGCGCCAGGAAGGCGAAAGGGACCGTTGGGCGACAAGTCGCTGTGTGGACCGTGTGGTAAGTACTATCACCGTCACCGCAAGGTGCTCATTTTGGAGTACACGCGGGATCCCGTGGTGCATCTGAAGCAGCAGCAGGTGCAGAATCGCAAGATGGGCGTCTCGAATCCGCTGATCGACACGGCGCTGCTCAACGCGTTAGGAGAGCAGGAAGATTCGACCGAGCCTACGAGTGCTGCAGACACCCCGAAGCCAGACGGAGGCAAGGATGACGGCAGCGGGATCCGACGCAAAGGCCGGCCTCCGGCGACATCCCTGGCGACGAGTCGAGGTGATGGCGGGGATCGCTCGGATGAAGATTTACCGTTTGAGATGGTGGGCAGCCCGGACGACAGCGACTCGTCTTCAAGGTCGAGCAGTCCCGAGCCGGCACCTCGAACGCGCAAGTCGGCGTCGCAGTCGATTGGGATTGAGGAGGATTCGCAGCATGTGCAACGTTCAGCGGCAGACAGCGCTCGGGACAAGGTGACGGCCTCATCTGCTGCTGCTGAGACCGAAGCTGCCAAGGAAAGCGAAGCGGCGGCAACCGATGCGGTTGATGTCAAGACGGAGGCTGACGTTGAGAGTGAACCTGTCACGACCTCAGCGGACTCCATCATGACTGCAGCAGCCAACAGCAGCAGCAGCAGCGTAGCACCTGGTTTGGCTGGTGTGGCTGGATCGCCATCCGGAGCGTCGGGTGCAGCCGGCACACCGACTCTGTCGAATGCTTCGCCACGCATGGCAGCGATCCCAGGCGCAACTCCTCCGGACTGGTTGACACAATCGGGTGCCGCCCTGAAAGCGCGCTATCCGAACGATCGATTCGAGATCCAACAACGACCGCGACCTGCGGGCGTGCCACCTCCGCCGCAGCCGGAATGGAGGGTGAGATGTCTGGACTGCCCCGGCAAGCTGTACACACCCGGGCCGGGAGAGAGTCTCAACAACTTTGAAATCCACCTGCGCAACCGTCTGCACCGCGCCAATGTCAACAAGAGGGTGTATGGCAACACGGCACCGCCAGCAGCAGCAGCGGCAGCAGGCGTCGCGTCGCCCGGCGGTAATGGCGGTGCTGCTGGTACGCCGCACAAGAGTCCCAGTGCTGCACATGCGCCTGGGCCATAAGCCGTCGCACGCCCTGGTACTCTAGCTTCTTCAGTGTGATAGCACACCGCGCATTCCTGTCCCCTTTTCTGTATAGTATCGAGTTTTGTGGTTGTGTTTACATTGATTTGTTCAAAAGACAGGAGTATTGCGTGTCAAAGCTGTGTGTGCGAGTAAGTCGGTAGAGTGAGTGAAAAGGTAGCGATTGTCAAGATTGTCGAGCTTGATTGAGCGCATCGCGTGAGCAGCGACGATGGCCGAGGAGGGAAGTGAATTGCAGAAGACGGCGACCGTCAAAGCCGTTTCTCCGGCTCGGACTTGAGGGTAAAAAGGAGCGGGAAAATCAGAATCCGCACCAATCCAAATGGTGCTACGGCAAAGCAAGGGAGGAAAGTGCGGGGCAGCAAGGAGCAGGCAGCGGGTCCCCGCACAGAAACCCACACGGGCAGCAACGCCAGCAATTTCACCGTCCGGTGCCGGTCAATGCGTGGTCAAAGCAGAGCACGCTCTTACAGCTTGTCTCTTAACCACCAGCCTCGATCCCAGCTTCATCTCAAACGTCCATCGCAAATAACAGCTCAGTCAGTGAGAGAAGTATAGAACGTCGTTCGTCTTCAAGCTCTACAAGGTGTCTCCCGTCTTAACCCGAAGCAAACAGGTGGATAGTGAACAAGCATGCTTCGAACCTCTCAAGTCGCTCTCAAGCCGAGGTTTGCCGCCGTGCGTGTGGGCATGGCCTCGGCCGCCATCGCGTCGCGATCCATGCCTGCGCTGCTTCGACAGGTGCACACGGCGTACTGCACTCCACGTTCAATCGCATCGCCAGCTCTCTCGCAGCCGAACCGCACCCATCGCAACGCCTCGACTGTGGCATCTTCCGCCGCGGTCGACGCCACCGCCCTCAAACCGCTGCCAGCCAAGATCTTGATCGCCAATCGCGGTGAGATTGCCTGCCGAATCATCCGTACCTGTCGACGACTGGGCATTTCCACCGTCGCCGTCTTCTCTGAAGCGGATGCTGCATCGCAACACGTCAAGCTTGCTGACGAAGCGTACTGCATCGGACCTGCTGCTTCTGCCGAGTCGTACTTGCGACAGGACAAGATCCTCGATGTCGCCCAGAAGACAGGCGCGACCATGATCCACCCGGGCTACGGATTTCTCTCGGAAAACGCTGCCTTTGCCAAGCTGCTCGAAGAGAGCCAGAGTATCACATTCATGGGCCCACCTTCCTCGGCAATCGATGCGATGGGCAGCAAATCCGCAAGCAAAGAGATCATGCTCGCTGCCGGAGTGCCCTGCGTACCCGGCTACCACGGTGCGGATCAGGACCCGGCGCTGCTCGCTAGCGAAGCGGACAAGATCGGCTACCCCGTGCTGATCAAGGCCGTCAAAGGCGGTGGTGGTAAAGGCATGAAGATTGCCGATTCGCCCGAAGATTTTGCGGATGCGCTCGAGTCGGCTCAGCGCGAAGCACTCAAGTCGTTCGGTGACGCAACCGTGCTGATCGAAAAGTACCTCACTGCACCGCGCCACGTCGAAGTGCAAGTCTTTGCCGACACGCACGGCAACGCGGTGTACATCTCGGAACGCGACTGTTCGGTGCAACGTCGACACCAGAAGATCATCGAGGAAGCGCCCGCCCCGCACCTGCCCTCCGCACTGCGCACCGAGCTGGGCGAGAAGGCGGTCGCGGCAGCCAAAGCGGTTGGGTACGTCGGTGCGGGCACGGTCGAGTTTATCCTGGACGCCGAGAGGCCCGAGAACTTTTACTTTATGGAGATGAACACGAGGCTGCAGGTCGAGCACCCGGTGACAGAAATGGTCAGTGGGCTGGACTTGGTCGAGTGGCAGTTGGAGGTGGCGAGTGGCAACCGGCTGCCGTTGTTGCAGGACGGGTTGAGGATCGAGGGGCATGCGTTTGAAGCGCGCATCTATGCGGAGAACACGGACGCCGGGTTCCTGCCGGACACGGGCAAACTGGTGCACGTCGCCCTTCCGCCTACGACCACGGACACGCACTCGAATGTTGGCAGCGTCGGCACGCGCGACGGTGCGCAAGCGGTGGTGCGCGTCGACACGGGCTTTGTGAGCGGCGACGAGATCAGCGTGCACTACGACCCGATGATCGCCAAGCTCATCGTCAAGGGCCGCAACCGAACCGAGGCGCTGCGCATCATGGCCAACGCGCTGAATGCGTACCAGGTGGTCGGGCCGCAGACGAACATCCAGTTCTTGAAGAACCTCGTGCGCCATCCGAAGTTTGTGGCGGGCGAGGTGGAGACGGGTTTTATCGGCAAGTATGGAGACGGGCTGTTTGGGGATCCGTATACGCAAGAGGCCGAGGTGCGCGAGGCGGTGGCGCAGGGAGTGGTGTGGATGTACCAGCGCGAGCTCGAGCAGAGTTTGCATGGCGGGGGCGTGTGGACGAGCAGGCACTTTGCGGGCAGGAAGAGCCGCACGTTCGAGGTGCTGCACAAGACGCTCGGTGCGCTGTCTGTCACCGTCACCCCCGCGGACGCGCAGGCCGAGCAGTTCGAGGTGCAGCTCTCCCCCACCGCCGCTACTGCCGCTACTGCCCCTGCACCGCTCCGCATCCGCCCTACAGGCAGCACAATCCTCACCCACCCGACCCTTACCACGTTCCTCCCCACGGGCGTCGTCACCAGCTTCGCCCTGCAGTCGCCCGCCTGGCACTCGAAGCTCACCGACTCTGCTTCTAGTTCGGCGGGAAGCACAGGTGCGCTCGTCTCGCCCATGCCCAGCAAGATCGTCGACTGCAAGGTGCAGCCCGGCCAGCAGGTGAGGAAGGGCGAGACCGTGGTCATCCTCGAGGCGATGAAGACCGAGATCAGTCTCAAGGCGAGCAGGGATGGCGTGGTCGAGAGTGTGAGTGCGCGGTGCAAGGCGGGCGAGCTGGTCAAGGAGGGGGCGGTGCTGGTGCGCTTCAAGGAGCAGGTCGAGTAGCGAGAAGAGAAGTGTGAGGATTACCGTTAAGTTGACTTGTGTTTTTCTTTGGCATCTGAGGGTGGTGTGCGTGTGTGGAAGTGTCTGTGTGAGTGTGAACAGCGGGGAGGGGGGAGCATGTTCGAGCGGTCGAGGGACAGCGTCGATGGCGTGCTGCTTGCACGGCCAAGGCCAAGCGCCCTGCAGTGTCGCACTGCCGTCACAGACGACGCAAGCGTTGGAAAGATCGACGCCTGCTCTCACCTCAGGTGGCTCTTTTCCGCACGTTTGCAGGCGGTGCTCCGCGCTCCGCTCTCAGCGCACATCGCACACTAGTCATCCAAAGTTTTGATGTACACATGATGAGATTGACAGCTTGTGGCCGAGGCGCGCAACATTCGGCTCGCGCACCACGGATCGCGCCAGCACGCGACCCGACCACAGCCTGGTTTTGTGGATGTCGGCCTTACACGCGATACCTCTTGGTGCTGCCCTTCTCGAACAACGCCCTGACGATGTACACCTGGGCGACACTAATACCGACCATGGTGACGCTCTCGACGACACTGTACCAGAAGATCTTGCTCTGGGTGCTCCTGACTGTGTCAAAGTTCCTGTTCTCTCGCACGCGGAAGTATCGCTGCGTCCTTGCGATCTGCGTGAGCTTGTCGGCTATATTCCCAATGCCCTCCTCCAGCGGCGCGCTGTGTTCCTTCAGCAGCTTGGCGGGCTGGATGGGCAGGTCCAGCCGCGGTTCGCTCTCGACAGTAATGTCAAAGTCGATGAGCTTCTCGGCGATGGTGGACATGGCGTTTTCGAAGCAGAACGAGTACTCGCCCACTGTGTTGCCCGTGAAGATGATGTCCAGCTGGCGCTCCTTGTGGCCGGCGACGATGAGTTTGTTGTCCGGGTCGTGGACGGCGAAGTCGATGTCAAAGTGGCCGCCGGACTGGACGGCGAAATAGAAACCGACCTTTTCGCCTGCGGCGTCGACCCAGGCGTAGAAGCATGCGTGCTCGTGCGGTTCCACCAACGTCGTCAGCGCTGCGGCGGAGACAGAGCGCGGTGTGAGCACAGTCAGTGTCAAGAGAAGGAGTGTCGTGAGCAGTGAGACTGCAGAGAGCCGGGGAGGTAATGTGATCATGGTTCCCGAGCTTTTTTGGTGTGGATAGCAGGAAAGCTGCTGTTCGTGAGAGTTCGTTGTGCGAGGATTTGCCTGACGTGAGTGCGTTCGTGAGATGGAGTAGGAGAGCGGATCCTCGAGAGATGGCCGGGAATGCCGATTTCCGGGATTTCCGGGGTAGGGTCGTTCAAGGGATGACAAGGAAAGGCAGCCAGCTGCACTAGGTCGTGCTCCGAGAAGGAGAGGGTGGTGTTTACTATAGGTGGTGATGAGGATGATGAGGATGATGATGAGGATGATGATGATGTCGTGGACTGACTGCCAACAGGTCCGAGCGAGCGCGGATTCGTTCCAGCTCAGCAACGCCTTTTTTCTATCCGCACGGATGAGACTTTCAATGTTCCAATCTAACAAACAATTCCTTTTCTTCCAAAAGTCGTCCTCCACCTCTTTCCTTGTGCGCCATCGTGATCTTCTCATCCTTTTTCCCCCGTCACCATCTCAACCTAATCCTTACCTACGCCACAACGCTGGCGAGAGAGAGTCGCAAAAGATGTCAGCGCCGTACAAGCCCACCCCGGAGGAAGCGTCCACGTCCGCATCCTCTTCCTACCTCTCCTCATCCTCCCCACGAACCTCCCCCACCTCGTCGTCCTCCTCTTCCTCATCATCATCAGCAGCGGCGGAGGCGGCAAACGATCCAAGTAGACCACAAGACTTTATCAGCGTCATGTCGCACAAGACACCATCCAAGTTCACCGACCCGTGCGCACACGCGGCGAAACTCTCGATGAAGTGCCTCGACGACAATGCCTACGATCGCAGCAAGTGCGGCGATGTCTTCAACCAGTATCGGGAGTGCAAGAAGGCTTGGATTAACCAGCGGAGGCAGGACCGGCTGAATAACAGGCCGGGTGCATTTGATTGAGGCGAGAGACGTCGTAGCGCGCATGGGTACAGGTTGGGATTCAGAGCAGGAGCGAAGTACACGTCCATGTGTTGGTCGGTACTCGACTCGAGGGCAGCGCAATTCAACGCAAGTCAATGGGATTAGAACATACGTCGTATCGATGCTGTACAAATACATTCAATGATATCGATGAGGCACACGCATCCACACCACCAGCCTTGTGACTGTGAACCCCACAAACCATGGGCAACCACACAAACACGACGCATACTGATCGCGAGGGAGAGAGAGAGAGAAAGGAAGGGGTATATTACGTCTTCAGCAATCAGCACGCAGCCTCGGCGCCATCCACTTAATCATCCTCCTTCTTCCTCTTGTGCGCCTTGCCACTGGGCGTGCCCGCTCCACTGCCACTCCCTCCCTCGGTGAGCTTGCGTTTCAGCTTTGTCGCTGTACCTCCGGCACCCGCTTTCCCCCCACCACTACCACCACCGCCGACACCCTTGGTGGGGGTGGCAGCTGCACTTGCGGCCTCGGAGTTCTTGCCGCCACCGGAGCCTTTGAGGTTGGGCGTGGAGCTGCGTTCTTTGTCCTTGTGTTTTAGGGGAGCGTCTGTGTCTTTGTCCTTTTTCTTTTTAGGCAGGTCTTTGCCCGCTGGGGTGGCGGATGCAGTTGGAGCGTCCTTGTCCTTCTTCTTCTTGCTGCCCATGGGTGTGGAGTCCGCATCGCCCGTTTTGCTCGCTTTGGGCGTGTGGGAGGCACTCGACTCGCGCTCCTCCTGATCTGCCAGCCCCTCGTTGGCTTTCAGCTCGAGACTCTTCTGATACGTCGCGGAGGAGAGCGAGAAGATTCGGTCTTCGATCGGGATCTCGCTCAGCGCAGCGGTATTGCTGGTGCTGCCCCTGGCGCTGCCGGTGGACGTGGACGAGTTTTTCAGGTACGAGTCGAAGCCTTTGACAATGTTTCCACCCGACGAGGCGGTGGACTGGAGGTACGAGCCTTCGAAGAGGTAGATCTGCGATTCGAGGTCAACGAGCGCACGGTCGATGATGCGTTTGTTGGCCAGGCCCGTGCGGAGCGCGAGCTTGGTGGCTTGGTAGCGTTGCGTTGCTTCCTCAAGACTGCCTGGCTGGGTAGCGGTGGACGACGAGGCAGCCGCAGGGGCGGTGCCAGTGGCAGCCGTGGTGGCGGATGTGCCCGTGGCGGGAGTGCTGCCTGTGGCTGTCGGCGCCATCGTTGCGGTGAGTGCGGTTGTGCGGTGTGCAGTGATCGAGCCAGCGACGTGATGAGCGCGAGGCGATGATGATGATGATGGTTGTGGTCGTGGTCGTGGTGGACGAGACGTTGCTTTCGATTGCATCCCGACGCGACCCAAACTCGCCGAGTTCCGTCGAATTTTACCACGCACATGTCCAGAACCGCAAAACACACTCTCTCGTTCATTCTCACACCTCCTCACCGGCCACTATCATGATGAACAGCGTAACCCCCTTGCGCAGCCTCTCACGATACACACGCCAAGCAACGGCAACTTGAACAGCACTATATCTACACTTTACTCCACGCCTGATAGAGCTGTCTCCACAATACGCCTCTTTGTATGCCGCAGCATCAACCACACAGCTCCACCTATTGCCAGCACAGCACTCGTGAACAGAAACACCTTTTGCGCCGCATCGGGCATCAAGAAGACCCAAGCCGTCAGCAGTTCCGAGCCGGCTATCGTCGTCAGCGTTGAGATCATGGCCCCGACGCGTTCCCAGCGTATCGCTTGCACTGATGCGGAGCTGGCGACTCTTGCTGTCTCTGCTGGCTGTGAGTCCGTTGCTGAGCCGGTTGAAGGTGGTCGTAGCGAGCCGGTGCATCCAAGCTCACTGTCGAGCACTGTGCAGATCTGCTGCAGTGCGAGAGGCAGCTGCGGCGTGCTGCCAGCATAGGTAACACCGGTGGCGACGTACATGATCCAGCTTCCACACGTAGCAGCAGGGACCATGGTGTTGGCTACCACTGCCAGCCCCAGGCCGACGAGCGTAATCACCAGACAGGCAGTCAGCAGTGCCGGCACCCACCACCGTGTGCTCCTCCATCTCTGCCATTTCCCCTCCGCGGCCCTGTCCGGTCTCGTGGTTGCGAGCAAGCTGCACACCACAGCAGAGATGCACCCACTCACGCCACCTGCCAGTGTCGGCAACCCGGGCAGAGCGGGGACGACCTTGAGCTGTGTCCCAGCTGTCTGCTGCTCATCAGGTGCTTTGAGCGGTGCTATCAGCGAGACTACCGCAAGTTGAACGATGACTGTGTTGGAGACAATCAGCACACCGCAGATGAAAGTTTCGCGTGACGAGGTGCCGGCGCTGATCAGATCGAATGCGGCATCGTCGACACCCATGCCACCGAAGACGAAGATCATTATCCTGCGGAGTAGGGCAGAGACCCACCGTCCGAAGCCCGTGTGCAGCTGCTGCAGCGCTCGAATGTTGGATGCGACCGCTGAGGCAGCCACTGCGGAAGGTGGGTTTTCCGCTTGGAGGCTGCTGCTGTTGCGATTCAGGATGGCAACGTTGGCGAAAGGGGAAGTGTAGTACGATGAGAAGCGACGTAAACTGACAAAGACTCTCTTCTCCGGCATGTCTTTTTCTTTCGTGTCGTCGACAGAGATGGCCGTATGCGTCGAGCCGATGTTCGCTTCCGGGAGGACGTGCTTGATATCGGCGTCAGTTGGTGAGTCGGCAAAAGGAGACGTCTCTGTTTTGGTGTGTGGAGCGATGTCCGAGCTAGCAATGGCTTTGATATGCGCACCTGGCTCGGAGTCAGACTGCGATGCGTGTGCTATTGGAGGTTCCGCCAGAGCCTCGTCCACGGCTTCCAGAGTTGAGGTGGGTGTCAGCCGACGAGGAAGCATCAAGAAGATGCCAATGACAGGGCAGAGCGCAAGGATGAAAGCGCCTTCCAGCAGGAACACGCCTCGATAGCCCTCCCTTCTGCCGCTTCCTGTTCCCTGGAAGCCGATATGGTATCGCTGCAACACACCGGCGAGCTGGTAGCCGGCTAGGGTGGAGGAAGAAGCAAACGCAGTACCGAGACCATAGATGGCAGCAAACGCGACAGTTGGAAACCCCACAACTGCGCCTTTACCCTTGGATGTTGTCCACGAAGGTGGCGGGGGCGATAGCTGCACAGCCTGCACAACCAGTCCCAATGCACTGGCCACCACCGCGGATGCCACCATCCTCGTCAACACAACGCCTGCGACCGAAGCACCCACAAAGGCAGTGAGCAGCATCATAAGCCCTACCACACCCACAGTGAGCACCAGCGTCCATGCCAGCCCATCGGCCAGGCTCAGCTTGCTTCCGAGTCGACCGACCAGGATGACCAACTGGAAGATGAGGACGGGCCCGGCCAGCAGCATGAGCGGAAGCAGGTAGGCCGACTGTACGAATGTCCATCGCAGCTGATCCGCCTTTAGCGCGTCGTCGGAGGGCAAAGTGATGCTATTTGTTGGAACAGGCAGGTGAAGTTGTACTAGGTGGACAAAGTCCAGATTGGACATGTCGGCGGTGATGACACCCATGACTAGCGATAGGGGCAGAATGACAAAGCAGAAGTAGCCCAGGGAGGAGCACAGGTTGCTTTTACATGGCATGCCTTCGCGATCAAGACCATCCAGTCTATGCACAGGATCTGGCCTATTTGGGTGCGGACGCATTGCAGATATGCTGTACGTATACAAGAACGGCTACATCTGTAGTTCGTTCTTGTTTCGCCAAAGCTTTAGTGGTGTGTTTCGAAACGAGAGGCAGACGGAGCGAGGTGGTGGTAAGATGCATATCCCTCAACAGCAGCGAGGATGGATCGATAGATAGCTTAGGGCCAGCGCCAACGATAAGCAAATGAAGAGAATGTGGGGAAAAGCGTGTGAGCCATGTGACTGTGTCAGCTGCAGTTGCAGAGAACATTGCACGGCGGAATTGCAGATCCGACCTGCGGCATATTGTGCTCTCTCAATTTGTCTCAGGCGAGAAGCAGATCTCGACACACGCCGCAATGCGAGCGCAGACCGATAGCGAGTCAAAGCGCACTGTCTCGCTCGTGACCATGTGGAAAAGGGTTGCTGTAAGTGCATGCACATGCGCAATTCACCGCCGCTCTTGTTCATGCCCTTGCCTTTCCATTCTTTTTAAGCGAAACCAAAACGAGTTCTACGCTCAGCTTGACACATCCCCCGCGGTGAGAGCTATCTATTAAATGCCAAGTCCTGTTCGAACGTCTCTTGATCGTCGAAGCACGGACGATGAATCTAAGACAAAGGCAGAGGGTGTGACGAATGCGACACAATGGGGCGCTGCTAATACTTGACGCAAAATCGCTGCTGCTGGATCCAGAGCTATGAGAAGTCATCCGGAACAAAGGGCCGTGGGCAGGGTGTCTGAAAGTTATCGGCGTTTATTCGTCTGCACTTGTCACCTATCGCACTGCGCTTTCCAGCCTTGGAAGCGTTGCTAACTTGGCCAAGGACGTCGAAGCTTGTCAATTGCGATCCATCGTTCCAGCTAGCGCGGAGACATTCACGTAAAGAGACTGCGTTTCTGGAGAACCCGTGTTGCCGTTTCCGACATCATAGCTGCAGCGCCCTAGAAGCATTCTGCCTTGGCGCCATCCACCCGTCGGGCGTCAGTGCAAACAGCGCACTGGTATTGAGCTCGACACTCGCCAACCCGCTCTGACGACTGAACACGTTGTTTGGGCTGAGCAGCAGCAGCACTGAAAGAGCCAGCACCAGCGTGTGGAGTAGCAGCAACAGCCACGCTACGATGCGCTCCTTGGCTCGTATTGCTGGGCTGCTTCGGATCGCTGAGATCATGTCTGTTGCGAGGAGGAGGAGGAGTGGTGGTGGTGGTGGTGACAAAAAGGCGAGCTGTGGCGAATCGACCTCTTTGCCGGTCCTCCCTTTTATGGTCAGCTCACCTTGAGCATTCATCCTTGCCCTTTGCTCGCTTCATGTGGGTGATAAGCCCGTCAGAGTGTTGCTTATCCAGGTCGAGGCCTTTCGGTGTCCACTCCTTTTTGTCGCGTCACCAAACGTGTTCCGTCCTTTGTTCTAGCGGACTCAACGCGTTGTGCCGTGGAAAACATTTGGTTGTCCAGCTGGTTTCCCTTTGTCTCGTCGTTCGACAGATGTTGGTGGGACCGCATGTGGGCGGAGTTGGCGTCGAGGCGGCAACGCAGCGCCAAAGCTTTGAGAAGAGACGCTTTTTTGACGTCCTCCCTTTGTATGTGGACTGCTCTCGAACTCCCTTTGTCGTTGGGCACTTGCCTCTTCTCTAACGACAGAGCGAATCAAGATGGCAGACCTGATAAGTACTCCTGCACGAGCGGACCTGCAAGCCATCGAACCAGACGGTAGAGACGAGCTCAACCATGTCCAACAACGCCAACACCACCGCCCCAACCAATACCAGCTCGGATGCATCAGGTTTACTGCCCCAAGGTACCGCCAGCAAAAATTCGACCCGAAACTCAACCACCACTCCGGCCGGCGCTTCTGTTGCAAGCAACAGTACCAACAACACCGACAGCATGGTGACTCTACTTACTTTTGGACCGTTGTCGTCGTGTGTCCAGCTACCCAACCTCTCTTCCAGCACTATGCCTGAAATCGGCAATTTTTCCAATGTTGCTAAGCAGCAGGCGATCTCGGCCTGGCTCGCTTCGCTAACGACGACAAGCTCGTGTACCGCTCTATCGTGGGCGATGAGACCGGACTATTCGAAGCATCTCGATGCCATGTCGAGCTTTCAAACCCAGCTGGAGGAGCTGTTTCCCTTAGCTGCGGCCTATACGTCTTCGGCCGTGGGGATGACTAGCACCGTCAGTACCTCGGGTGCAGGCAGCAATCTGAGCTTCTTCCCCAACAGCTCGTCGACCAACGCTTTTTCGGCAGCGGCAAACACTGCCGACACGCTGCCTACAACTCTCCCGCTTTGGATCGGACTCGCCCTCGCCTGTGCAACACTAGTCCATTTGCTAGCGTTCATCCTGCACCTCTGTGCGGATCTCGACGCACTGTTCCCCTCGCTTGCGGCCAAGCGGCAGGCCAACCAGAAGCCAGACGAGTTCGAGTTGCCACAGCACATTCAACACCCGAACGAGAGCAAGGAGGCACTTGTTCAAGATAAGCAAGCTGTTCAAGGTGTGGATCGGAACACGAACGAGCCTCCGCGGTATAACGAGCCGTTGACGTCGGAGCAGAGTGAAGTGGGGTGTGGGTTGGTGGAGACACATGTGCTGATTCGGATCGCGCGCAAGTGTAAGAGGATTGTGGTTCCGTTGTTGATGCTGTCGGCGGCAGCGATGGTGGGTGTGGCGGTGGTGTTGAATGCCAAGTTTGCTGTTGGACCCGTTGGGTCTTTTTCGGGCTCGGACTCGGCGATAGGACCAGCGGTGGGGTCGAGCTCTGGTTCAAGTGCAATCACGGTAGGTGCGAACAATACCAGTGCAGCTGCTCCCATATCGTACGCGAGTACGAGCAGTGATGCCGGTGGTAGAAGTCGTCAGGCTGCCAGTCCGACTAGTAGCAGCGGTGATGCTACCTCGGAGAAGCCTTCCGTGCCTATTGTAGACCAGTCTCGCGTCGGCGAAGAAGGCAGAACCTCTGCCTCTACTAGCACGTCCACACCCACAGTGCCGGCCATGAGCAGCATGGCCAGGCTCGTTCGACGACAAACGCTCTTCTTTTCAACACCCTCATCTTCCGGCGACAATCCGTCTGCAACCGCTACCACTACCACCAGCGCCACCGCTTTCGACCTGCCTCCTTCACTTTCCTCTTCCTCCACCGCTACCTTGTCCACTCCAACACCGTCGTCAACAGCCACAGATATAAACGCATCGCTCTTTCCAACCATCGCAACCACCGCCTCGTCCGCCCTCTCTTTCCCCGCTTGGCCCACCGCAGGAGCTTCCGCCCCCACCACTTCTATGACCGCTGCTGCTTCTGCACCGTCGGTGTTTGTGCTGCAACGCGGGTCCTCGATCCACCGGCTTTGGTGGATCGTCATGTTGGATCTGCTGCTCTGGCTTGCGCAGCGCAGACGCACACGCGCCCAGACGGCGTTGGATAAGGCGAGGGCGCTTGTCATTGATCAGCTCACAGCCAAGCGTCCCTGAGGCGCTCGACAGCCCTACGTTAGTTAGAGTTACTTTTCTGTGTTCGTCCTGCATTCATAGACCCGAAACACTTTGTTGATACGAAGAGGGTCGCCTCTATGTGCTGAGTCTGTGAGACCAGACCCAAGCAGCCCAGTCTTCCTTGTCGTCATCGTCGTCGATCCCTAACGGTAAATATGTTGCAATAGTGTTAGACTCCCTATATGCAACTGCTGCCTTTGCACATCGTTCGCTTCTTTAGCTCAGTTGGTACGAGCGTCCGACTGAAGAATTCAGTTTCAACCAGTCGCCACTGTGTGCAGTGGATGTTGTTATCGGGAGGTCACCTGTTCGACCCAGGTAAGGAGCATTTTCCCTTTTTTTGCCATCCTTTTTGTGAGTGTCTCTGCTTACTCCGTCGTGCGCACACACCTACACCCAACCGGCACGCAAAGACGCGTCGGCTGGCTTTGGGTCGAAGCCTACTTCGCACATGCTCATCAGGCTCACTTCGGGACATCCGAATAGGCCTCGTGTTAGAAACAGTATTTTACGATTGAGTCTTCTCCCCACACGAACTCTGTGCTTTCCTCTGTAAGTGCTTGGCGCAGCGTACACGTCTGTAGCCCTGTGGAAAAGGTTGAATGATGACCGGCAGATGTATAGAGGCCAGAGTTCGTGCCACATTTGAACACGTCACAACACCTGCAGTGCAACCGTAACACCTACACACCACTCGCCGCGAGAGACAAGGGGAGGAGAAAAAGAAGAGCCAAGAACAGCAAGACCTGCCTCTGGCGCTGACTGTCTTTGATGAAGAGCCAGCGGTCATGCGGGCAACTCGAACTTTTCGCCCTTCATCACTTTTGTAAAGTACACTGTGTGCGCAGATCGAAGCAAGAAATGCAAAGTGTCAGCTGACATGTTACTTCCGAAGCTTTGCGGGTTGTTGATGCTCTGTCGAGTAACGGAGGGGTACGACGCAGCAGCAAATGATGCTGCGAATGCAATGGGGAAGTGTCCAAAAACGCACCGTAGAAGAAGTCGAGGTAAAGACCGGTTTGTACCAAGCCAGACAGGATCGAGATGGGGTCGATCTCGTTTTTGGCGATGTACCTGTCGATGCAGACCGTCGCGCAGGCATCGAATCATTCGAGTAGCAGTCGCGGTTGAAAGAGGTATCAACAGAAATTGAAGTCAGCAGTGTGTCCTTGCTCGCCTGTTAGTTGCACGCGTCTACCACTCACCTGTACAGCCAGTTGGGGATGTAAAGTGCCCTATACGCTCCGAGCGCAAAAATGTAATGTGTGGTGATCGCCTCTGCCTCGCCCGTCCTCTGCAACATGAACAGCTGTGGCAAGATCGCCACGGCTTCCAGATAGATGCTGAACGTCCAAAAGATCTCCACAAAGTCGAATTTGTAGTGGAAGAGCAACGCGAGCACAAACGAAGGGCCCATGAGGTATCTCAACCTGATCGTGTCGATGGCAGGATCGTGCGTGGGTCGGAACTTCACCTTCATCAGGTACAGCACGTAGACCGAAGATCCAATGAAGAAGATCTTCATCAGGAAGCGGTAGAGCGAATCTTCATGGACAATATCGAGATAACGGGTGACAAACACCACCGTGTAGAGCAGTTGCGTCTTGAACGAGATGCCTCGACATGATTTCGAGAGCTGGATCTTGTGCAGAAGGATGAAGATGGACGCGAGATGGGCAAAGTCGCCCATCAAACGGAAGATGTTCATCGTGATCGGGAGTCGTCCGTTGGGAGCAAGCAGCGGTCGGAAGGGGAGCTAAAAAGGGTTGGTGGTTGGTGGCTGAGAAGGTTGGAATAGCAAGGTTGCTCTCACTCGCGTCTTGAGACAAAAGTGATGTGCTGGACTGTGCTCACTCTCCTCGCTCGCTGCTCGATTTTCCGCACGAAAACGCGAAAGCAAGCACGCGGTGCGTCGGCCATGCGTTTCCGAACAATGACAGCACAGAGGAAAGCACAGCAGCAGCGTGTTCAACATTCCACCGCATCGACCAACTTTGCCCTCGCATGCAGCAGCAGCAGCAGCTACGCATTTGGATGCCCCGATGTTTTTGTGTATCGACCCGATTTCACTTTCCACACCAGAAGAATCTCTCACATGCTCCTTTTCCCACAGTCTCTCCTTCCTACGATCGTCGGTCAACGCTGCAACACGGGTTTAGAGGCTCGGACGAGTTTGTACATCACATTCTTTACAATCAAGCACTTTCAAAAGGCCACTCTCGGCCTTCAGAGCCAAACGAGAGGAGCAGCTATACCCTTCCGGACGCGCTTGCCTCCCGCCGCCGCCGCCTCCTCCTCCTCCTCTTCCTTGCCAGTCCATCTCGACACCGTAGTTCTCGCAGCAGACGAAATGAACCCATCGGTGCATACCAGTCTGCCCTTCTCCTCTCCCTCTCCACTTTGGGGCGTAAAAGTATACCCCGAACAACGAAAGTACTCGACCACCGGTTCTTGTCCTCCTTCGAAAGTGAGATCGATGTGTGCTCCTTTGCTGTACATGCCCGTTGTGATCTCGCCTAGTCGAGTGGTGGCGAATTGAATGCCTGCTTGTGCCTCGTTCGCTACCACATCGGCGGAGAGGGATGGATCGCGTCGTGGTCGTATAACGACGACGTCGATGGCGGATAGGGGTAGGCTGTTGGATGTAGCGAAGGCGGAGGATAGAGGAGCAGGAATGAAGGCGGATTCGAGACGATCCGTCACCATCGCGTTGAGGTACAGGAAAGGACCTTCCATCTCTGTATCGTCTACGGGTTCGAAGCCGCGTGTGGGGGGAGAGTAGCGCTGCACGCCACCATCTTTACGAGTGTGCAAAGAAAGACGCCCGTGTGTCCACCGAGTCGCATTCATCTGAGCCGCCGCTTTGAATCGCTCGATTCCTTTGTGCTGCGCCCGCATCTCTGGCGTATCCGCATCGTGCAGTATCGCAGCATGCAGTGCGTGCGACGTAACGAGATGGCTGACCAACAATTCCTCGGCCTCGCCGCCTTCGAGATGGTTGAGAATCAGCGGGAGTGCCGCCAATCGTTCTCCTTTCGATGAGATCGAGGAGGCTAGCGAGCGGACGCTTTTGAGCATTACATCTACTACGTCGGTTGAAAGATCGCCCGTCGATGAAGCGGTGGCTACTTGATATTGGACTTCTTGTGTCCAGTCGTGCGGGTACATGCCGGAGTATAGCGCATTGGCCGTGCCTCCAGGAACAATGGCCAGCCTGACACTGAGTGTCGCCTTTGCACTTCGCTGCGATGCTTTCTCACCATCCAGTTGTGAGAGATACAGTCCATTCAACACCTCGTGTGTCGTCCCATCCCCTCCGATCAACACCAAGTCCAGAACGGAGTGCTCTTCGTCCGAGGCGGATCCAAGCCATTCACATGCGATCTCGACGCCGATCCTCACCCCGTCAGCCACGCTCTCTGTTTGCCGGATTCGAACGCCGTCGGAGGATACCGATCCCAGGGAAGAGATTAGGAGGGGTTGGACGTGTTGCTCGGCCAACGACAGGGCCAGTTTGGACCCCGAAGCCGGGTTGACGACGATCTCAATTCGACGCGTCATTGTTCAAGTCCTACAGCGTCTTGAAGCGGAAGCGTGCTGGGGAGAGAAGAAGTCACGTTGATGGTCTTGCGTCAAGCTGGGATGATTCTCGAGCTTCGATGATAACCAAGTCGGTCTGAGAGCAAGGCGTGTGTGTATGTATGGTTGCTCAGCATCAATGGCGTGATTCCAAAAAGTATGGCTTCTCCGTGGGAATTTCAAGGGTTCAAGGGTCCAACCTTTGCTTGACATGGATCTGGCTCGTGCGCCTTACTATCATCAGGAACATCCTCAACTCGACATAACACACCCTCAAGGAATCGGAATCACGAGCTCGAACTATCGTTACATTGCTATACACTACTACAATCACATCACTGCTAAAATCAAATGCTTGTGTCCTTTCGTCTTCAACGCGCAGGCTCAGTCGTAGCCGCAGCCTCCACAAACTCGTACGCCTCGTCCCGACTGATGCTCCTGATGCTGCTGACCTTGTTGGCATCGAACAACACACCGTAATGCTTCCTTGCCACCTGCACCATCTCGGGCCTGAACGTTGTCGTGATGAACTGAGCATTCTCGGCCAGCTCGCGGATCATGTTGGCCACCGCCGTCCTGTAGAGCGCGTCCAGGTTGGCGTCAATCTCGTCGAATAGGTAGAACGGTGCTGGGTCGCATTTTTGAATCGCAAACACCGTGGCCAGCGCCACGAGCGATTTCTGACCTCCCGAAAGCTGCTGAATACGCAAACCTTCGTCGTGCTTCGAGTTGAACGAGACCTTGATCGAGACACCCGTGTAGTTCTCCACCTGACCCGCAGCGTCGTCGTCTGACTCTTCCGCCGCCGCCGCACCGCCAGCCGCAGAGGCGATCTCAGCCCGTCGCTGCATGATCAGCCTACCTCTCCCGGCGGGAACGAGCTTTTCAAACACCTCTTCAAAGTACTTGCTGACCTGCTTGAACGTGCGCTCGATCGCCTCGTCCTTCCTCTGGTCCAACACGTCGATGAGCTCCTGAATACTCTCGGCACTATGCTCGAGTTCACCCCTACGCTCCAACAGCTGGTCGCGCTGCTTGGTAAACGAGTTGTACTGCTCCACCGCCTTCTTGTTGACGTGTGAGAACTTCTTCAGACTCTCGTGCACCTTGCGATGGCTCTTGAGCAGCCGGTCAGAGCTCGTGCTGATGTACTTTTCAAACGCCTCCTCGGGCAAAACGCCCAAGTCACGGATTTGCTGGTTGCAGCGATCGCGCTGCTCGAGCAGGCGCGAACGCTTCGAAAGGTATCGTTCGACATTCTTCTGCTGACGTGCGATGCTGCGTGCATCTTCGGCCTGGTCTGCCTTCGTCTTGTCGTAGCTAGCCTGCGTGTCCTGGGTCGACTGCATCAGACGGTCTAGGTCCTTTTCGATCGTCTTGATTCGCTTCTCGCGGTCGGCGATGCGACGACGAAGAGCGTCAATTTCACGTTTGCGAGCCGAAACGTCCTGGACACCCGACGCAGACGCTGCATCGTCGTCACCCAGCGACTCGCCGAGCGCCTCGAGCTGCGATCCGATCTCTTCTTGGCGTCGGCGCAGGTTCTCGTTGAGATCAATCTCGAGAATTGAGCGGCGGTTGGTGAGTTCGGACAACGTGCTGGATTTGTCGGCGAGCTCGCGCTTCTGCTGGTCTTCCTGCGCATGGAGCGCCTCGAGCTGAGCGGCTTCTTGCGATGTGAGACCCTGCGACATGGGCGTGCGCAGTTCCTCCTCCAAGCCCGCTCGCTGCGTCTGCGCGGCTTTGAGCTCGAGGCTCTGGTCGGCTTCGCGTCGCTCGATGCTTTGCAAGCGCTGCGCCAGGTCGTCTACCTCGGTGCGTGCGCGTTGGAGCTGGTCCATGAGCGGGCCACGCGAGTTTCGAGCTTCGTCGCGCCGATGCTGCAATGTGTACATTTCACCCATCAAGCCAGTGATCTCCTGCTCGATCTCGGTGACACGGCGCTGCACTTCGGTCTGCTTGGCTGTGTCCTGCTCGCTCTGCGTCTTCCACTTGCGCACGTCCATTACCGCATCCAGGCGGCTGCGTCTCGGGTCCTGGTAACCACCAGAAAGCGCACCCTTGCGCTCGACCTTGTCACCGTCGAGCGTGACGGCATTGACGCCGTGGCTGCGCACGTAGGCGGCAGCGATCTCAAGGTTCTGACAGACGATGCTACGGCCAAAGATCTGCTGAAAGGCGGGTGTGAGCGCTCTGTCGAATTGGAGCTTCTTGATCAGAGGGATGGCATCTTGCGTAGTGGGAAAGTCCGTCTCCTTTGGATGCAGACGGTTGAGCGGCATAAACGTGACACGACCGCTCTTTTCGCGGTTCATGACTTCGAGAAGCTTGCTTGCTGTCTCATCCGTATCAACAACCACGTGGAAAAGCGAGGCACCAGCCACCACCTCGACAGCAGTCTTGTACTTGTCGTCGACGGTAAAAAGCTGGTAGACGGGACCCTTGACATTGTCTTGGAGACCGAGTTGAGCCGCAATTTTTTCAACGGCAAGCAAGCCCTGGACGGTGGCCTTGTCCATCATTCCGACGAGCTTGCGCTGCGCGTTGGAGAGTTCGGTGCCTGCAAAGGCGAGCGAGGATCTCAGTGACTCTTGCTCCTTCCACAGGTCCTTGCGCACTTCCTGGAGTTCGTCACGGCGGTCGCGCTTGGCGGCGTACTCGGAGGCTAGCTGTTGGATAGTATCCTTTCGATTGTCGAGATTTGCCTCGATCTCCTGAATTTGACGGAGTGTAGCGGCCCTTCGCTCTGTGATGGTGGCACGCTCACGACCCGTCTCTTGGATTCGTGTCTGCTGCGAGCGCAGGAACTGGTCCAGGCCAGCAACCTGAGAACGCAGGTATTCGTCTCGCTCGCGCTGTGTGCGGAACTGAGCTGAACGACCCTGTTTCGAGTAGAGCGCCAAGACCCGCGCCTTGGTCTCTTCGAGGGCTGCACGCAGCTGCTCTGCTTCAGCGTTGAGCGCATCCAAGGTGGGTCGAAGCTCTTCGAGCTGTGCTTGCTTTTGCTGGATGTCGGTGCGGATGCGGGCGAGCTCGGTCTCCAGGGCACCACGTCGATCTGCGCGCTTCTCGCCCACCTCTTCGAGCTCCTCGACGAGCGACTCGATCTGAGCGAGGTGCTTGGCCACGTCTCGCCTCTCTTGCTCGAGCTGATTCTTCTCGAGACTGCGTTGCTCAATTGTCTGCCCCGTGGCAGCGAGCTCTGCTTCTAGGCGAGCGAGCAGCTTCTCGCGGTCGTTGAACTCGCTTCTGCGGACGTTGGAGGCGTCGACGTCGCGTCTGCGTTCCTCCTCGAGCTTCTCGAGCAGCTCGGCACACTCTGTGAGCTCGCGTTGATGGAGGCTGTACTCGATGCACCTGCGCTCGCGGTCCTTTTCGTAGTATTCGCGGAGCTCCTCCTTCTCATCGTCGAGTTCGCGCAGACGACTCTCAATGTAGTCGAGGAGGTCGTCGATCTTGGAACGCTTGGCACTGGTGTCCTCCATGATCTTGATCGATTCGGCTCTGCGCTGTTCATAGACGCGTGTACCGGCAACCTCCTTGAGCAGGCCGAGACGTTCGTGGTCCTTTGCATTTGTGAGGTGCGTGATTCTGCCTTGGGGCACGATATAGTATGGGTTGCTGCGGGAAAAGCCGGCCGACTCGAGCAGGTTGGCAACATCGGCTTTGGAGGCGGATTTGCGGTCAATGCTATATTCGTCCTTCTTGAGACCGATAGTTCTGCGAAGGATGACCTCGGTGCCGTTTGTGGGGAAGCGGTTGTCGCTGTTGTCAAAGACGATCTCTACGAACGCGGAGAGCGTAGCTGAGGTGGAGCTGGAGCTGTCGTGAAGCAGAGATTGCCTCTCCTCACGCGACATGGAAGTATAGGCATCGGACAGGACGAATCGAATGGCAGAGAAGAAGTTGGATTTGCCCGAGCCGTTTCGACCGACGACAACGTTGTGATGTGGAGAGAAGGGCTCGACGGCGGTCTGGTCTCGATAGGACTTGAAGCCCTGGATGGTGAGCGTCTTGATGTACATCTCGAAGTGGTCACTGAAGGATCAGCTGAGGGGATTGACGGTGGAAGCGATTTGCGATGAATCGATCTATCCAAAGACGACTTTACTAGGTGTCTGTGACCGAGGCAAGGCCATGTCCCGCGATATACGGATAAAGGGGAGCTGGAGCGCGCCGTCGCGGATTGCAGTGGGGTATATCTCTTGCGAAAACAAAAATCAAGACTGGGAACGACCGGTGACAAGGTGGAATGGTGAAGGTCAGTGGAGAAGACAGTGAAGGCGCACCGAGTCTGGACAAGACAAGATCGAAAGAAGCGCAGTCGATGAGAGCAACACACGAAAGCGAAGAGCAACGCACATTTTCCCACTGAACAGAAATGCGCATGCACCACTCCAGAACAGACTGACAAAGAGGCGTAAAGTGGTAGAAACGCGACGCGTGTTGGCCTGTTCAGAAATCCAGCCCCAGTCTCGCATCTCGCAACGGAGCCGCGCCAAAATCCTGCGGCCTCCAGCTCCTGCGCAAATCCCAGTCCGAGTCGATTCTTGACACTGACAGCCGGCAACTCGCATTCTCCAAAATGCATCACTTCTTCTCAAGAGAGTTCAGAAAGGGGAATTTAGCATAGCATTGATAATATCGACTCGGCCATTAAAGTGTGACAGCGCTGTATTCTTTAACGTCGCTGCGGCGGGCAAAGCAGACCTTTCATCCGTCAAGATCCATGCCGCTGCTGCCTCCGCCGCCCGTCTTAGCCTTCTTCGCTTTGGCTGCCTCCCTTTTGCGCTTCTTCTTCTCAGCAGCAGCGCGGACGGCACTCTGGTCCGATTTCGGCGTGCCTGCCTGTTGCACCAGCCTCTGCGCCAGAGGCAGTCCACCAAGACGCTTGCCCAGCACCGTGTGCTTGCCCGTTGCTGCAATAGCCTTGGCACGGGCCTCGTCTTTGGCCTTCTTCTTGGCCTCCTCTGCGCGCAGCTTTTGCGCCTGCGCTTGCGTCAGTAGACGGTTGGCAAGCGGCTCCGGGATCCGTTGAGCGAGCGGTTGCGGTTTCGATTTGGGTGCAGCAGCCGCCGCGGCCGTGCCCTTTTTGGGCCCTGTGGGGATGGCGGGAGGAGCGTTCGCTGCCTTTCCACCCTTGCTGTTCGTTGCGGCACTTCTGTTGGGCGTTGCGCCGTTGGACTTCCTGGCTCGAGGCTCCACCAGTCCAGCAGTGTGAGCGCGAGAACGCATACTAGCCGGACCAGTAGGGATCGCGGCAGTCACTGCAGCTGCAGGAGTGGGCGTGTAAGGCAACGCAGCCGGTGCCGGGATCAGGTTTGCCGCCTTCTCGCGAGGTCGCTGGGCAACGGCCTGTGCAGTAGCCCTGTTGAACTGGCTGAACGCATCGCGTGGCGGGTCAGGCTTCTTGATTGACACTTGCAAGATTCTACCGTCCGCGAGCGCGCCATTAAACTTTGCCGCCGCCGTTTCCGCGTCCTCCCTTTTGTCAAAGGCAACTTCGAACGAGACCGTCGGGTGATTTGCCGAAGGTGCAGGTCGCTGCTTGACCTCTTCCACACGGCCAAACATGCCAAACGTGAGACGCACGTCTTCGGTCGACGTTCCTACCACCAAGTTGGACACCACAATCCAGGTGGGACCGCTGGAGCCACGGATGCTGAGCTCGGGCGGCGGGTACGACATGCCGGACTGCGATTGTGCCGCCTGTGTAGGTGCTGCGTTGGCTTGGGTCTGGCCGCGTTGAGCCTGGTTTGCCGCAGCGTTGGGTCGGGCCTTTGAGTCGCGCGCATACGGATCGCTGCGACGTGCCGCACGAGCATTTGATGGCCCGTTCCTACGTCCTCCCCTTCGGTTTGCGTCTTGCATTGGTACGTCCATGTTGGCGATGACTTGTGTAGTGTGGATAGAAAGGCGGACTTGGAGATGAACCGGTTCGAATGGCGTCTCTAGATGGCGGTGCGCTTGGAAGGAGAGAGCAGAATGACACGGGCAGATCCTTGAAGGGATACTCGAACCAGAAGATGAGTAAGGCGCGGCTCTGATGGAGAGAGAGGACCAGAAAGCGATGAGACCGTCAGTTGATGGTTGCATAGCAAGCACGTTTGTCGCCGCATTTTTCGACTGGCCTGAGCGAGACGAAATTGTTCGCGCGCTGAGGTCGATAATTGATCTCAATCTAACACATTCTAAAATTCGCTTTGTTCTCTCTTCTCGATAGCGAAGCTCGGATCCGAGCCTTCAAGTCCCATTCATCCCTCCATCAAAGAGCCCCTCCAGCTCCATCACAACTACTTGGGCCCGTTCGTAGACTCGCAAACATCAAAGCTACCTACATGGCTCCACAGCAATCTTGCGAAAGGCGAATGAGTATGATCGTGAATTGGTATCGACGTAAGAGGACATAATCAGCGACGCGTGTTACTACAGATACAGAAATCATCTGACAAAGGAGACGAGAGATGGCGGGTTCAAGCTACCGAAGCGATTGCAAGGGGCAGCGCGCGCCAGGTGCACGACACGATCGCATTGGGTGGGGCGGACACTCGAGGTCACGGCTTACCAGTGAGCGCCACATTCAAACGCGCAAGGTCTTTGCCAGCCAAGATCCAAGCTGTCAGTCCCACAAACACAATGCCCGCAGCAGCTAGCGTCTGCGGACCGACGGCACGCTCCTGCGCATGCCGCCCGCTACTGCTAACGCTCGTCTCTGTACCACCGTCTCGACCATGCCGAGGTCGAACGTAGTGCGGGTCATGCTTGCTTGTTGGCGTGTCTAGCGCGGCCGCGTCGCTTCTCGAAGCGTCTAGCGCCAGATCGGGCGTCGTCACCTCGGTCGAGGTGGAAGGACGCGTGGAAGTAGAGTCGGCCATGCTTCGCACAGACTGGCTGGTAGACAGCGCGTCGTCGTCAGGACTCTGTCGAGACAGCCGTGAGCGCGAGGTGTGACCCCATCGCTCATCGTCCTCCTCCGAGTCCCGACCTTCGAGCATCAGACCAGCAGTAGCACTGCCATAGAGCAAGGAACGAAGCGCGCTATTGACATGACGCTTGCTGCGACGTGCGTTGTTCCGTCTGGGACGGCTGCTCGACCCGTTCGAAGTAAGTAGTGACGACGCGGAGGAAGCTTCCGACGCATTCGCTGCGATCGAGGCACCATCTTGCTGCGAGGCGTCCACCTCGGACGATCCTGCCGCGACGCTGCCACCGTCATGGATATCCGCGTCAACGTCTTCTCCTTCGCCGTTCAGCTCGTCCTCCATGCGGCGGTTGGCCTCGTCCCAGGCACGCACCACCTGGCGAAGCTCGTCGCGTTCCGTCTGCAAGCCCTGACGCTCCTTGCGCCAGCTCTCTTCAAAGTCGCTCCGGAACTCGGTCCATCGTCCTTCAATGCCTTTGAGTAGAGCCGCTGTTGTCTCTTCCGACGCAGCAGGCAATGGTGAGGTTGCCGCGGCCTTTTGCTCGACCTCCTTTTCCAACGTGTGCACGCGCTCCTCGAGAGTCTTGACGGTGTCGGTGACCTGCGCATGCTGGTCCTGCAGCCCGCGACTGAGTGCCAACGCTTGCTCGAGCTGTGAGGCCAATTCCTCGAGACGTGAAGAAAGAGCCTCATTCTGTGCACGAAGCTCAACGTCGCGCTCGTCGTTCTGCTTCATGAGGTTGTGGTGTGTCAAGGCCGATGGGGCCTCCGCGGCGGCAACAGCGCTGGGGTCTGAGGTAGAGTCGCCGGCCGCTGTCACCTGTGGCCCTCGAGACGAGCTCAGGTCGGCAGCGTCCTCGGATTCAAGGTGGGATGGCATATCGGGTGGTGCGCGAGGGCCGACGTGCCCGGCGCCTTGGTCTTTGTCGCCCTCGTCGTCGTCGTCGTCATTGTTCTGTGTGATAGTCTCGACGCTTGCCACACTGGCGCCATCGTCAAGGTCCTGGAGGGAACGGCTAAAATCGGATCCGCCGCGAATGGTGCCAAAACCATTGACACCGTGTCGAGAAGAAAAGGAGGAGCCCGAAGCCAAGGCGACAGCGTCGAGCTCGCGCTTGGCTTCATCCATCTGCAATTTAATGCTGCTGACTTCGCGCTTGATCGAGTCGTGTTCGGAGAGGATGGTTTCCAGGCTGCGGACCCTTTCGACATGGGCCGCCAAGGAAGATTGAGTCTCTGAAAGCTGCATCTGAAGTGCCGAGATGGTGGCGGAGTGCACGTCGTTGGCCGCTTGCGTTTCGGCGTCTTTTGCACGCTGTTGTTCTTGTTCTTGCTGCTGCTGTTGCTGTTGTTGTTGCGCGGTGACCGAGCCTGGCAGAGGTGGCACGAGATGCGGATAGGGGGCAGACGAGAGGGGCGGTGCGCTGCCACCGAGGGTCTCGTGAATGTCGTGCATGGTGGAGGTGAGGCTGCCGAGGTCGTTCCAAGTGTCTTTGCTCCTTTGCAACTCGCTCTGGAGCTTGCTGAGGACGTGGTCGAAGCTGAAGCCGGCCTTGGTCCTGCGAAGTCCTCCTTCGGCACCTGGACCGACGCCGTTGCTGCCGAGAGGACCGCCGTGCATGCCGCCGCGATAAAGGCTGGCAAAATCGTGACGCAGGCTGAGCGCATCTTCGGCAGTCAGGACGAGGTAGACACGGCAAGCGACCTTATGATGGATGATGGTCTTGTTGTCGTCGCCAACAATATCGATACCGAACTCGACCATGTCCTCGTTGTGGAGCTCAAAGACGTCGGATTCCTGCGCTTCGGGAGAGAGACGCTCGCCGTTGATGAAGGTTCCGTTGGACGATTTGACGTCCTTTATGTAGACCTTGCCGTTCTGGCTCCACACCTCTGCATGCATACGCGAAAGCACCTTGCTGTCAAAGTAGCCATTGGTTGGGTTGGGAACGGTCTTTGCATTGGTCTGCCGACCGATCTTGATGCGATTGTTGGGTCCTGGAGGGGCAAGGCTGATCTGCTTTGGTGCAAAGGTATCGTTGAGCGGGTGGAGGTGGAGAGCGGGGTAGATGAGGCCCTGTGCGTTTGCTGCGGCCTCTGCGCTGCTGTAAACGGGTGGATTGGCGGATTTGAGGCCATTCGCCAGCGCACCGTTAGAAGGCGCAGAAGGGCCGGCAGAGATGCCGAGGTTGGACGGGGCGTTCGCCATGGGCGTACCTCCCATCAAGGACTGCATGGCGGGCGATACTGTATGTGAAATGTGTGCGAACCTAGCTATGCAGCGTTGTTAGAAGGTAGCCGTGGTGCTGGGTGTGATGCGAAAGCGACGGCGTTGGGACGCAGAACAGGACGATACAACGGAACGCGGAGACTGGGCTGCAAGAACAAGAGGGACAGGACAAGCTGATGCGATCGTGTGCGAATACTAGACAGATGATGATGGAATCGAAAGCGGATGCACGGAGGTCGATGGGCTGTACTGGGCAGGAGAACGACTTCTGCGGGCGAGCTCGAGGAGATCGGTGGACAAGGAAGAGATACGGATGCGAGAGCGGTGGAATTCGGAGGTCGAGATAGACGTTGATGAAGAGGTGTTACAGTTGAGCAAGCAAAAGAGACTTTCGAGGGAGAAGAGAGGAGATGAAGAAGAAGGCGAAAGCAAAGAAAGTTGAGGAAAGGCAGGAATGAAATCAACGTTCGACGAGATGCGAAACGGTTGCTGGAGAGTGCACAGTGCAGGGAGCGTGTGAGTCTGG
This sequence comes from Sporisorium graminicola, assembly GCF_005498985.1. Taxonomy (NCBI): domain Eukaryota; kingdom Fungi; phylum Basidiomycota; class Ustilaginomycetes; order Ustilaginales; family Ustilaginaceae; genus Sporisorium; species Sporisorium graminicola. The sequence continues at coordinate 266,838 of NC_043724.1, forward strand.
CGAGCCTGGCTGTCGCTCTCCGCGCTTTCTTGACGCACAGGTAGGTGCAAGGCAGCGCATCATCGATCGCTGATTTCTGGCTCTGGCTTTGCTGGCTCGACTGTCACGCTTCGACGCGGCGACCAGTTTCTCACATGGAGCAGCACACACGCAATTTTCTCACATCTCGAGCCAAAACTGGCTGGCTGGCTGCCTGACTGACTGTTGATTAGAGAGGGGGAGTGTGTCGGTCGGTCTGGCGAATGCACACAGAATTTCGCTGTAAAAAAAAAAGATCGATTTCTCCAAGCCCCTTTCTGTTCCTTTGGAAAAAAGAGTTGGCTGAAATCAAGATCGGGGTGTTTTGACTGAAATGGCAGCGCGATCAAGACTATAGAGAAGCTGGCGCTTGACTGTCGACTGGACCCTCTGCTGGTCAAATACATATAGATAGATCTATCAGTTCCGCTTCGACGTGCTGTACGGCTCCTCCGATCGACAGCAGCCTTGCGTTCAACCACGACGAGTGCTCGGGCTCTCCGATGCTGCTTCCACTGCTGCTGCTGCCAGTCCAGAGAGATCGAGTCGTAACATGTCGAAGAGGCACCTGCTATGTCAGCAGTCAAGTGCTTGCTAGCAATGTCACGAAAGGCCTCCTCGGAAGCAGCAACGCCAGTCGATGGGCTCTGTACTGGTGGCCCGGAAGAGAGTTGACCTTCTTGATTCTTTGCTTGCTGAGATCTTCGTTACTCCAACCGCAATTCGTCTCCTTCGAGGAGTTCGATATCCTCGAGGCGAGCAATTGCATGTTGGAGCAACTTGTATAACATTGACGCCCCGCCCCGCCTTTTTTTCATAGCCCGAAAGCACAAAGGAGGTGGGCGCTGGCGGCACCGGCTGCTAGCTATTTGTTTGACTCTCGAAGCTGGAATCGCCCTGAGGATCTCAAGATAAATAAAATAATAAATACTGGTAATATATTTATGCAGCCTTTGACCACGAGAAAGCATCCTCAGGCAGCAACGTGCATTCACCGTATAGTCACAGCACGCTTCGCTGTCCTTGCTACTTTCCTTCAGTCTTGTCGGTTGCTCAAAACCGAATCACAGGCGAGCAATGGGTTGAAGTGCGTACACAGATATAGAGAGAGAGAGAGAGAGAGAGAGAGAGAGAGAGAGAGAGAAGAAGAGGACGAGGAGAGAGGAAGAGGAAGAGAAAGAGTGTGTGTGTGTGAGATTATGCGGGAGCCTTTCGCAACGGGTTGGACCCCGCCGACTTTACTGTAACTGCAGCGTATGTCCGTGTGGACTCGCGCCCACAAATTGGAAACCGACGCACGCGCCGCCTGCTGCTGCTGTCGTCCTTCGGCTGCAGACCCAATAGGTGTGCCAACATTGACGCTTTGCTGGTGTGGTTGTCGTCGGAGCTGCCTTTCATCTTGACTTCCTTCCCCTTTTTCGCCGCCGCCACCAAGCAAGAGACGTTGTGGGTGCCGCTTCTGCTCCTGCTCCTTCTCTGTTCCTGATTACCATTGTCGGGCATTCCGACTTTTTTTCGCGCAAAGGGCATCAACCACACTTTGACTCCTGAGTAGCTCGATGCTGAGTGCTCAGCTTCGCCTCGAACTTCTGTTGCTCACTTGAACTGAACAAGGACACCCTGCTTCTCCTCCTTTCCTTCTCTTCACCACATTTCTCTCTCGACCTCTTCGTCCTTAGTTTGCCGGCATCCACCTCCAACACACGCTCGTTAGCATCGTCAGCTCATCTTCTCATAAAAAGCGCGCCCAACATTGTAACGTCCGCTCCTGGCTTCTAGCCCTTTGCACCCGCTTGCTTCTCCATCGTAATAGCCGCGCGTTCGTTACTTGACACTGCACCCGGTACCATCAGAAGTTGGTACCCACTTCGATTCAAACGAACGACGACCCGCGCAGTCTTTTGCGAGCTCCACCTCGTGGCTTCGTCTTGACCTTTCGAGGCGCTACACCAGCAAGCAAGACGTTCCACAAGCTTTTTCAAGGCTAGGTCTTCATACATTTATGCCGCTTCTCTCTGAGCCGTAGCAGCTCCACGTATGAAAGCACGTCTCGATCCATGCCGAGTCGGATTCGCTCAACATGCACGCCACCACCGTTCATGGCCTCGATGCGATGAGACCCACCTCAACCACGTCCGGGTCTGCGCCCTCTTCGACATCGATGTCGGCTGCGGCTGCGGCTACCGGCTCATTTCCGCCACTCGAAGCCGCTCCGCATGCCTCGCCAACCCACCTCAACGCTGATGTTACTTCGCCAGGACAAGGCCTGCGGATTCTGGCCAATCATCATCGCCAGCACAATCCGAACGACCCCAAGCTCAGAGCCAACCCCGTGTTCAAGTCACGTCGCTCTTCGCTGCTTGGCTCGGTGCTCAAGTCGAGGTCCAAGCAAGATGCTCGTTCGCACACAAAACCCCCACCACGCTCCTCCACTGCTGGAACACCGTTGCCGCGCAAGTCGGGGGCGCCGCCCCACCAGCCCACATCCACCCTCAGCACTTCTTCTCCTGAGACGCTCCTCGCAAATGCCGACGTTCATTTGTCAGCTCACAGTCACGGAGAACTTCGGCATCTGCATCCCAGCTCACGCTTCCCGCATTCCATCTCTCGGTCAGCACACGGCATTCCGCACACCAATGAAGCCAGCCCATCTGAGTACAACATGGATGAATCGCCAAATCCGGCTTCAATACCTTCGCCCGTTCAACTTGCAGAGGGCTCTGTCTCGACTTGTTCTTCCACGCATGCCAAGGGCGGCCTCACCTTGGCTTCCGATACGCGCCCAACCTCGCCTCCTTTGCTCGACACCCTCTTCGTATCAAGGCCTGCAATCCCCTCTGCTGCCGGCAACGAACTGCCACCGCCTCCGCATACTGATACCACGGGCTCCGTCTCTCCCGATGCTGTCAATCCCACCGAGGCTTCCATGCTGCAACCACAGCTTAGCCGCTTGCCAGAAGAGAGCTTCACTGCATCTGCTTCCTCTCCAAGCGTAGCAACAGATTCGCCCGCCCGCCGATCCAGCGTCGCTGTATGTCCTGCTCTGCTTCCGCTCATCACACGCACCGATGTTTCGCATGGACACATTCAGCCTGGAGCTGTGCAGGGCCAGTCCCACTGTGCACCGATCCAACAACTCGACGTCGACCGAGCGCCGGCGCCCTCACCATCTCGGCAAGCTCTGGCTGCAACGGTCTCGGAACCCAATCACTCCGAGCAGAGTGCCGCTCCCTCGTTGCAAGCATTTCCTCGCTCGAGTTCTGCTCTTGTCACCTCGCCTCAGCGCTTTTCGAGCCTCGGTCGCAGGCTGGCAACCCGTTTAGCAGTCGATGCGGATCTCGAGAATCCCTTCCCACTACCCCGCCAAGCTGCGCGCGATATCAATGACGAGCTTGAATCGCCCACGTCGCGTGAAAAGCTCAATTCCCGCGCAGATCGTCGCATGAGCATGCTCGACTTCCTCGCCGTCGAAGACAGCGCAGATGCATCCCCTCGACTCGCCCAGGCCAGCCTCTCTGCAGAGGACCTGCCACTGTCGATGCGGGGAGCCTCTCCCACTCGCACCAGCAACTTTGCGCTGGTGCCTCCTTCCATGCCTCTGCTGCACGCTAGTCGCCAGCTCAAGCTCGAGGCCGCTGCAGCTCGATCCAAAACGCTACAGCCAAGGACAATTGACCTGTGCAGCAATGTTCGCGTTAGTGTCGAGCCGCTGGTCGATCGTCTCACTATGTTTGGGTCCATGCAGTCAAGTTCAAATTACTCGCTGGCTGGTACCGTCGTCGTAGAGGTTCCCAAGCTCAACGTACCATGCCTTTCCTCGGCGGCTGCCCTGGCTCGTGACGGCTCCACCACAGACGATCCCTCGGTGCACGTCGAGGCGCTTACAATCCGCTTCACTGGCTACTCAGTTTACGTTGATGCCACCGGAAGGTTCAATGCCATCAAGCTGACCGAGGTGTCGCAGGAGCTCCTCCAGCCGCAGGGCTATTCGTGTCCTGTTCAACTTATCGAAACCGGCGATCCATCCATCTCGGACTTGCAAAATGAGCTTGGCAGCCAGCGGATTCTCAAGTATGAGACCGAATTCGACCTCTCGATTCCAGGCTGGCTGCCATCATCCCAGCGTTCGCGTTTTGGTGCCACCTTCTATTGCGTCCAGGCGACTGCCCTTGTCGAGGGTCAAGTCATCCTCTCGGCTGTCTCTGGCTTCGAAGGACCTGGCAGCGACGCCTCCTATGGTGAATCGACGAACCTGAATCTCGCCAGATCGCTCGAGTCTGAGCTCAGCGACTTGGGTGGAATGGAAGGTTCTCAGAGGGACGGCACACGCTCGCCGCCTTCCACGTCGAGCCGCAGCAAGACAAAGAATACGTGGCTCAACAAGACCGCCAAGCAGCTGCAGCTCCGAACCTTGAAAAAGTCGACCGGCGCTGAACTCGAACAGAGCAGCTTAAGCCCACAAAGCCGTCGCGGATTCGGCCCCAGGGATGGGCCACAGCTTCCCTTTGATGAAGCAGATCCGCTTTTCACCAAAACCACCGAGGCTTGCAACCAGCTCTTGCCGTCAGGTCAGCATTCCATCAAGAGTGAGTCGCTCAGCATCTTGATAAGACGGTGCAGAGACGTTGTTCCTGTCCCCGTTGCAAGGCTTGCCAGACTCGCCACCGTCAGCCAGATAATGCGCGATGCAGGCGCAACTCCTTCGCTTTCCCAGAGCATGGCGGCTCTTGCCGGACTGCAAGAAGGAGCCGACTCTGGCTTGCCTGGCCTATCCGCTGGTCTGAATGGAATGCATCTTCCGATCTCAGCATCGGCACCAGCATTGGCACCAATGTCGCTGGCAGCGCTCGCTTCTGCATCGCATTCGGCCGACCCCGACACAGCTCAGACGGTGCCGAGCTCGATTGCGTCGGACGCAAACGACTTGACTGCAAACGCCACTGGTAGCAGTCAATGTCCCGCTGCCTTGGCTCCGTCGCCTCGCATCGACGAGCTTCCCAGAAGCTGGGGCACGGATGCAGCTGCCGAAGACGCGCGAAGGGAGGCAGCTGTCGTGATGCCGCGGGTCCCAAGTGCTTTTGATGCGCCTCAAGATCCAGCCAAGTTGGCCGCGGCGGCTTCTGCCCTGACTCCTTCGGCTACGCTGCCCAACTTGCCAACTTCAACAAGTCGAGCCTCATCTCTTTTGGATCCTCGCTTCGGGAACGCCAACTCGCCCCCGCGGACATCTTCGCGTGCAGTTCCGACGAGTCGATCCTCTGCACCCCTTCGACACTTTGTGCATCGTCCAACTCTGCACTTGCCTCCTGAGCTTGGAATCACGCCCGACAAGGCTGCTGGCGGAGGCCTCAATTTCTCGCTGACATTGTCGCTGCCTTCGCACGTCCATGTGACTGGGCCAAAGAGCGATGTGCTCAGCTTCGGAGTTCAGATCGAAGTGGGCCGTACTGAAGGTTGGGAGGCGCTGAAAAAGTGGGGTGGATTGCGACTCAAGGACATGGAGCTTGTATGTCTGCAGACGGAGAGACACAGCTCGATGCCATCCCGCTCGTTCTGTGCTGCCTTCCCGGTACCACCGATGCCAAACAATGTTGACGCTGCGGACCTTCCTGTGGTAACGCGCGTACGAAGAACGCCATCCGGCTCGAACGGTTCAAGCGACGCACAACGGGCGGCAGAGGAACGCTTCCGTCAGGGCTATGATCGATCGCTTGTTTTAGGTCACATTGCGCTCGCCAACCAGGGCAAAGCGCCGCATCCAGCCGAGAACAACGTCGAGCGCGTCCGCACGACCATCGTCGGTCCGCCTCCATTTACGCTCCAGAACCATGGAAAGGAATCTGGCAATGACGAACGGAACAGCTCACGCAAAGGGAAGACCAGAGTCGGTGGGGATGCGACCGAGAGATCGAACGGCCTGTCAAGCAGTCCTTCGCGAGGCAGTCCAGCAGGATCTGGTACCAACACGCCCGACGGCGCTTCGCAAAGCGCCGGGCTCAGCAGCAGTCTGCGAGCCGCCTTTGCACCCGCTGCCCAGATCAGTGCAGGTTCACGAGCGAGTGTGATGCAGCCTCTACCTCGCGCCTTGACGCGGTCCCATAACTCAAGCAGCTCGTCGTTGAGGCAGGCCAGCCAACGTGCTGACGGTGCTAGTTCGTTGCACCCTCGCCCTGGCTCTGCCGGCGGCACTGGTCAGCCGAGCGACTCTTCCTCCTCTGGGCCCGCCGGACGGAGCAGACGACCGATTCCACTCGACTTCAGTGCATCGGCGGCAAGCGAGACGACAAGGTCTAGTCCACCGCTCAACGGTCCTGCTTCAAACACTGCAGAGCCTGCAGACCTGTCTGCTGCAGTTGCTACAGCGATGGCCTCGCAGGATGGGGCTCACGCTACTCGAAGCGCCTCGCGTACCCAAGCTGAATCGCCGAGCCTCGTTGCATCAGAATTGGGCACGCAACGCAGAAATCCAACGGGCTCGCAGGCCACGAGGGCGGACGTCACATCGACCGTGTCTACTAGGACAGGAGCACGATCAGCGGTCGCGCCAAGGAGGAGCCGGTTCGAGACGGCGATGAGCCGGCTTTCGACTTTTGCGAGCTCCATGTTGGAGCAGCCCAACGAAGCTTCGGCCGCAGGATTGAGCGCAGAAAATCGAGGCGTTACCAGCGCGACGGCAAGCGCAAGCACTACGACAGCTGCTACTGGGGCGGCGGCCAGCCTTCGCGCTACATACGCGTTTTCGGGTGATGACGCTCAGGGAGTGGATCTCACCAAAGGGCGTGTGCGAATGACGATCAATCTGCCGTTGGTCTCGAGCGATACGGACAAAGCGCGAAAGGGGGGCAGTGCCCAGCTGATTCCAGATTTTGAAAGTCCGTACGTGCGCGTGCGACACAAACTCAAAGTCAAGCTCGGGTTTGGTCTCAAGTCAAACGTGGCATCGGGTCAAGACGGTCAGGACTGGGCGCAAGCATTGGTCATGTGCGTACCGGTACGCTTTACTGAAGCGCCTCCTAAGGAAGTGCAGGATCAATTTGGCCCGGTGACCGTCCGAGCATCGACAGAGGACAGCTCAGAAACTGCTAGCCGCAGTGGAACCACGAGGGCGACGGCATCGAGGACAAATGCAGCTGGAGTCGAAGAGTCGTTGGAAGCGCGACTGCATCCTGATGCAGGGTTGCCCGTTCCGTTTGCAGAACCGCTGCTCCCCGCTTACGCTCAGCTCTTCCGCGAGGATGGCTCGCGACTTGCGGATGAGGGGGAGGATCTCCCGCGATATCCAGGGAGGATGTCGGTGGTCGGAGAGATTGACGAGGAGGATCCTGCCTCTGGCACACCTGCATACGGTGGCGAGGGCGACACGGCAATTATCGACCCTTTGCAAGACGCAAGTGCGCTAGCGACGGTGCAAGAAGATCGTATGTCCGAGGCGGAGCATGGATCGTACACGCCGGATGCCCCTCTGAACGTAGTTGGCAATCCGTTCGAGCATGTGCCCACCACGGGCTTGCCTGGAATCGGACTATCGACCCCCCCAAGATTCTCGAGTTTACGATCGTTGCCCACGCCGATGGATCGGACCGCGAGTCTACCGGGCGCTCGCCTGCTGACGCGAACCACTTCATCCGGGCTGCATGGTCTTCGCCATGCGGCGTCGTCGCTGGCAGTGTCAGGTTCGAGTCAAAGTGCTACGGCCTCGCCTGCGGCAGAGCAAAGCAACATGGCTGGCGGTAGGTCACGGGCAGGATCGTCCGCGTTTGATCCGCTGCCCATTCGACCTGGTATGCGACGACGTTCTGCAACGACGGCATCGTTGGTGTCGTTCAGCCGCATCATGCCGGCCGAGGTGCTGGATGAGGCGCTGGTGACGAGCGCGCTCGACGACGAAGAAGACCGCATGGACGGACTGCAGGCGTCGGACACGTTGAACAGCCTGGATGGCACGCGCATGCAAGGTGACCTAGAAATAATGCATGGCATCGGCCAGGACGAAGATATGGAGGACGACGAGGACAATGTGGAAGGACTAGCAGACGGAGGCGAGGACGACGAGGAGCTCGACGGAAACGGCAGTCTCGAGACGGATAGCGAAGCTGGACACGCCGCGGTCGACAGGCACCTTGCACAGCTCAGCGAAAGCGAACATGAACATGCAGAGATTGGGAGAGCCTTTTGACAACATCAGGGGATAAGAAATAGCATTTCCCCTTCATCTCGACCATGGTTCTGCGAGTGTACTGTATTGTACAGTATTGTACGTGTCGTCACGTCGATGTTGAGATCAAGTTCGAGATGCAAAGACGAGCTGTAACGGACGACAGCCCGTGAAGCGTCCAGACCACTGCAGGCATGTCTCGCGAGGCTCTCGTTCATGCGCACAGCCTTGAAAAGAAGAAAGAAAAATGAAGACGTTCCTGGAGCACACAGCCTCGATGCGCCGCCTCCTTTTTTCTCTCTTAGGATGGTCCGTGTTGCACCGCTTTTCTCCAATTCTTCGGGTCGCGGCTCGTGACGTTGCTGCTGCTGCTGCTGCTGCTGCAGTGTTGTGGTGGAGGAGACAATTACCGCGCGGAATTGCCGAAAGCGCTTTCCTCTCCAATGGTATAAGTACCAGGGCGCTCGAAGTTTGATGGTACCTCCCATGCTCCTCACAACCAACTCGACGGGCGCATCGATCGAGACAAGATAATCGTTCGATTCCGTCCCTGCTGGTGCAAATGGGATTCAACAAGAAGCTACTCTTCGCAGGTCTGGCCGTCGGTGTCACGGCATACATGCTCTACAAGGCTTCCAAGAAACATCAACAGCAGCAACATCAGATCACCGCACCCGCTCCCATGTCGTCGGGCCAACACTCCAACTCGCATGCCTCGTCGTGGGGTGGTGCAGCTATGGGCGGGGCTGCCGTAGCTGCTGCCGGTGCTGCTTACGCCCACCACCACCATCAACAGCAGCAGCAGCATCAACCGCCCAACCCCAACGCAAACCCGACGGCGCTTTCCGCCAGCAATCCCAACCTGGGCTGGGAATCGTTACGCGATTGGAGGCACATCGCCAACCTGCTCGCTACCTGTGTCATGGATCAGTACCTCTATCCCTTTTACACGTTTGCAGATGTCGCACGTATCGCCCAACATATTGCCAGCTCGGGCGCGCTGCAACAGTGCGCCGACAGCTGGCAGTTGCCTCCGTACCTCGCTCAAGATCTGGTCAAGCTGGCGCTGTTTGACGTCATGTTCTTGCTCGACGACTCTGCATCGATGCGATCCGAGGGGACGAGGAGACGCGATGGTCTGGCGGGCATTCTCAAACGCGCTGCTGATGCAGCTGCCAGATTCGATCCAGACGGAATGGAAGTCGCCTGGATGAACGCTTCTGCCCAACAGCGTATCCACAACGTCGCCGAGGCAGAGCAGCTTACCTCTCGCTGTGCTTACGATGGTCGAGCAACACCCATGGGTTCATCGCTCGAATCCAAGATTCTTCAGCCTCTGGTCCTCTCTCCTGCCACTCAGGGACAATTGCAGAAGCCTGCCTTTGTGCTCATCATCACCGATGGCAGGCCCACCGGCTCGTCGGAGAAGGGCGACAAGATCGTCAAGGTGCTTCAACACGCCAAACGCACTCTTGCCTCCACACGCTATGGCGAGGATGCGGTTTCGTTCCAAATCGCCGCTGTGGGCAACGACCGAGAGGCGCAAGATTGGCTTGATTCCATCGACAATGACCCCACCGTAGGCGACCTCGTCGATGTCTGCTCCGACATCGCCATCGAATCGCAACAAGTCAAGAAGAGCACCGGCATTGAGCTCACCCCAGAGCTCTACTGTCTCAAACTGCTGCTTGGTCCCATCGACACGTCGTACGATGCCAGTGACGAGAACAACGGGCAGAGCGGCTACAGTCGCAACGCCAGGAGGAGACGCGAGAAAAAAGAGCAGGAAAAGCGAGAAAAGGAGCAGAGGTTCCGAGCTCAGAGCGATGCGTTCAGGAGGGAGCGGGATGCGGCTTTGAATGGCGCCACTCCCGTACCTAGCGCTGGAGGAGCTCTTCCACCGCCTGGCGTCGATGTAGGGTATTCGCATCAGCCCTCGTACCCTGGAGCCCCGCCTCAACAGCCAAGTGCATACCCGCAGCCAGGTGGTTACCAGCAGCAGCAGCCCTACCCTCCGGCACAGTCGTCGTACGGCGCGCCCCTTCCTGGAGGAGGCTACCCGGCTCCGGGATCGGGCTATCCAGCTTCGGCTCCCGGGTATCAGCCGTACGGTGCTTCTCAACCAGGTGCCCCTCCACCGCCCTACGCAAACCCGTACCAGTCACAGCCGTCATATGGTCAACGCGATGTGCAAGCGTCGAATGGTAGTGGGCCGAGCTATTCCGCGGCCGGAGGATTTATGCCTGGTGCGGGTGGATTTGCCATGCCCAACCCTCAAGTGGGCGGCTACCCACCTCAACAGGGTGATCAGCAACAGCCGCCATCGGCCCCATTCGGATTTCCTCAGGCGAAACCGTCCGGCTACTGAAGCGTACTTTGAAGTCTGTAAATTGTATAAAGCCTCATTCATCTGATACCAAGGAACTGTTCTCTCGCCGAATATCTCTACCGACTGCATGTGCAATGCGCGTTTGTCTGTGGATGGCTGATGTTACAGAGTCGATTACAAGTACATCCTTCTCGCTCTCGTCGTTGAGCGGTTCTGGTTCGGGCTAGACACCCTTCAATTTGCGCTTGACGCCATCCAGCTGATTCATCAGTTGAGATCGCTGGGCGTCCCACGTGTCATCGAACCGATCGATCGCTTCATCGACGTCGTCCTCCTGTCCGTTGAGCGCGTCTTCCTGCTCCGGTAGTGTTTTACCGGGTAGAAAGTAGATGGCATAGGCGTCCCTCTCATCTGCTCTCGAGGGCGCGAGAGAAGTGGGTATCTCTACAGCTAGCCGTTCTTGCCCTGCTGCTGCACTTCGCGTTCTGCTGTTTGGCGGCGGTGGAGGGGTATACAGAAAGCTAGCCATGCGTCTCTTCGTGCTCCTAAGTGTTTTGCGCTGCGCATCACCTGTTGCAATCTGTTCGGCGATGTGCCTGGCTTCCCACACCAGCGCGCGTCTGCGTTGAACCGCGTCAATCGCTTTTTCGGAATCCTTGAGCTTGGAGGCCAGCCTAGCTTCGATGGCAGCTCGCTTGTGGGCAGCCGAAGCAGCACGGTCTGTCTCCGACTCGCGCTTGAACTGGCTCAGCGTGGAGGTCAGGACGCCAAACAGTCGCTGGCCGCGTTTCTTGGCATCAGGATCGCGAGTGGCTGTGCGAGAGCGTTTGGCTGCCGGTTGCGTGATGCTTAAAGTGGAGGAGGCGGAAGGTTGTTCTTCCGGAACAGGTGAGAAGGTGGAAGTGCGCTTGATACTGCGCCTGCTTGTCGAAGGGCTGCGAGATGGATCTCGAGACTGTGTTGGGCTTCTGCTGGGATGCGATTGCGGTGTGGGTGAGCGTTGGGTGCGGCGTGACGTCGGAAGCGGGTCGACAACGTCAGATGCATGCTCCTCGGCGTGGAGGACATGGGTCCGAGATGGCTGCGGTGAAGAGGATGGCGATGCAGCTTGTGACTGCTGCTCGGTATTTCCTTCCTCCTGCATGACTGCCCCGTTGCGATCATCAGACTGCGCAGCTGGTGTGAGCAGGAAGATGGTCAAGAAGCAACTTTTGCGTATGCGCAAGAAGGGAGCAACAGGTCCGAGCGTCGTTCCGACTTCCAATTACAAATGGAAGCAGCCGGTCTAACAATAAAGCAAACTATTTTCTCATGGTGTCTCAGAAAGAAGATGACTTTTTTTGGCTGTGCTGGGCCGTCGGTGCGTGTCATGCGCTGTGCAGTTGGGGTTAGTCGAGTTGCCTTGCTGTGCTTTGCTGTCTCGAAAATCGGACCCTTGTTGCCGCGAGTTGGATTAGGGCGCGTTGTTTCTCCTCTTGCTTCTGAGCTTCCATGACATCTTGCTTTCTGCAACACCATCAACGGCGCACTGCTTAGACAACTGCGTTCCCAGCAGTAATCGCGAAAGGATTGTCAACTGCTTGACGCAACAGCGGATCTCGTCCTTCCTAGCCGTGTCACTTCGGGCCGCGCTTGGGCCTTCGCTGCTGCAATCTCCGACCCGACCGCGCTTGATGAAACCGCACAACGAGCCTGGCGCATAACACTATCCTCCAATCTCGAACGCCACTATGGACGAATTTGACGATTTCGTCGGCAGCCCTCACGGCAGTCAACGTCACAACACTCGGCAACCCGTTCAGCACGATCCCTTTGCCGACTTTGACCAGTCCCAAGACTCCTATGCCATCAACCATACTTCGCAAGCACCCGCTTCGGGAGGCCCAGCACACGTCCTTGTCGATGCTAATGACCCGGATCTGATGGGCGACGATTTCGACGACTTTGGTGGCACCGATCACCATGGTGCTGGTGCTGCTTCATCTCACAACACCCGCGCGTACCCACCCACGTCCGCGTCTTCACGCTATGCCCAAGACCCCTTTGCCGCTTCCACAGCTTCCTTCGACCACCACGATACCGCCATGGGTCTCGACGTCCCTCGATCCAACTTTGGCTCCCACGTTCAAGGCAGTGTCGAGTCCGGCTTGCCCCTGGCTGCTAGCGCACAGACTCCCGCAGGCTACCAGCACGCAGGCTACTCCACAGAGGGTCCGTTCGCCGACGCCTACGCAGCAAGGCATAGCTTCAAGAGCATCGAGGCAGACGACGAGATGTCACCCATGGACGATGCCAAATACCTCCCCTATGCTGGTCCATCCGGCCATGCTGCTGCTCCCGCCGGCCGAAACAACTCTAGACGTTCGGCTCCCATTCGAGGTGCAGGTCTCACTTCAGGCACAAGTCGCCGACCGCCCAAAGATGGGTATATGGACGGCCTCAAGAGGAGCGTGAGAGCGCTCAAAGCCGACGTCGATACTGTGCTTCGTCGTCGCAGACAGCAGGAGAAGCGCCAAGGCGATCGAATCGTTCAGCTCAACGATCCGCTTGCCAACGACAAGAGCGACTTCCTCGACAACTACGTCAGCACCTCTAAGTACAACGTCCTCTCTTTTGTGCCCAAGTTCCTCGTCGAGCAGTTCAGCAAGTACGCCAATGTCTTTTTCCTCTTTACCGCTTGCATTCAGCAGATCCCTGGTGTCTCGCCTACAAATCGATGGACCACCATCGTGCCCCTCGCCTTGGTGCTGCTCGCTTCCGCGTTCAAAGAGATCAAAGAGGACATCAAGAGGCATCAGTCCGATTCCGAGCTTAACGCCCGCATCTCGCACGTCCTCGATCCTGGCACAGGCTCCTTTGAGCCAAGAAGGTGGAGACACATCCGTGTCGGCGATATCATCCGCGTCGAAAACAACGAGTTCTTCCCTGCCGATCTAGCCCTCCTTTCCAGTTCTGAACCCGAAGGTCTTTGTTACATCGAGACGGCCAATCTCGACGGAGAGACCAACCTGAAGATCAAGCAAGCTTCGCCAGACACCGCCAAGCTCACCTCATCCAGCGCAGCTTCCACTCTTCGTGGCAACCTCACCTCCGAGCAACCCAACAACAGCCTCTACACTTTCGACGCAACACTCAACATCCAGATCAGCTCAACGCCAGGCTTCAGCGGCACACCCATGCGCAAAGCCCCCTTGAGCCCCGAGCAGCTCCTGCTCCGAGGTGCGCAGCTGCGCAACACGCCGTGGGTATACGGGCTCGTCGTCTTCACAGGCCACGAGACCAAGCTCATGCGCAATGCCACTGCAGCACCCATCAAGCGCACCGCCGTGGAGAAGCAGGTCAACGTGCAGATCTTATTGCTCTTCATCCTGCTGCTTGCCCTGTCCGTCGCTTCCTCGATCGGCGCCATCGTTCGTAACACGGCCTACGCCTCGGAGATGAAATATCTGCTGCTCAACGAAGAGGGCAAGGGCAAAGCGCGCCAGTTCATCGAGGACATTCTCACCTTTGTCATTGCCTACAACAATTTGATTCCAATCTCGCTCATCGTCACTGTCGAAGTTGTCAAATATCAGCAGGCCATGCTTATCAACTCGGACCTCGACATGTACTATGCGCCCACCGACACTCCCGCCCTCTGCCGAACCAGCAGTCTGGTCGAGGAGCTCGGTCAGATCGACTACATTTTCTCGGACAAAACAGGCACACTCACTCGAAACGAGATGGAGTTCAAGCAAGCCAGCATTGGTGGTATCTCGTTTACCGATGTCATCGACGAGAGCAAGCAGGGCACTGGCGAGATCGGCCCAGATGGGAGAGAGATTGGTGGGCAGAGGACGTGGCACGAGCTCAAGGCCATCATGGACGGCCGCACCCCCGATGACGGCAGCAGCCCGGTCATCGACGAGTTCTTGACCCTGCTCGCCGTGTGCCATACAGTCATTCCTGAGCGTAAAGGCGACAAGGTGATCTTCCAAGCCTCGAGTCCCGACGAAGCCGCACTTGTGGCCGGTGCCGAATCGCTCGGATACCAATTCACCACGCGCAAGCCTCGCTCCGTGTTTGTCAACATCCGCGGCACCGAGCGCGAGTGGGAGATCCTCAATGTGTGCGAATTCAACTCGACGCGAAAGCGCATGTCCACGGTGGTGCGTTGCCCCGACGGCAAGATCAAGCTCTATTGCAAAGGTGCCGATACCGTCATTCTTGCACGGCTCAGCGAAAATCAGCCGTTCACCGACCAGACCATGATCCATCTCGAGGACTATGCCACCGAAGGCCTGCGAACGCTGTGCATCGCCATGCGCGAGGTGAGCGAGCAAGAGTATCGCCAGTGGTCCAAGATCTACGACCAAGCGGCTGCGACCATCCAAGGGCGAAGCGAGGCGCTGGACAAAGCTGCCGAGATGATCGAGCAGAACTTGTTCTTGCTGGGTGCAACGGCCATCGAAGACAAACTGCAAGATGGCGTGCCGGACACGATCCACACGCTGCAGTCGGCAGGAATCAAGATCTGGGTGTTGACGGGCGACAGGCAGGAGACGGCGATCAACATCGGACTCTCCTGCAGGCTGATCAGCGAATCGATGAACCTGGTCATCATCAACGAAGAGAATTTGCACGATACCGCCGAGGTGCTCAACAAGAGGCTGGCCGCCATCAAGAACCAGCGCAACACGGCGGGTGTGGAACAGGAAGAGATGGCGCTCGTCATCGATGGCAAGTCGCTCACGTTCGCACTCGAGAAGGAGCTGGCAAAAGTGTTTTTGGAGCTGGCGGTGCTGTGCAAGGCGGTCATCTGCTGCCGAGTATCGCCGCTGCAGAAGGCGCTCGTAGTGAAACTCGTCAAGAAAAACATGTCTTCGCTCTTGCTTGCGATTGGAGACGGCGCCAACGATGTGAGCATGATCCAGGCCGCGCACGTCGGCGTGGGCATCAGCGGTGTCGAGGGTCTGCAAGCGGCTCGATCGGCGGATGTGGCGATTTCGCAGTTCCGTTACCTGCGCAAGCTGCTGCTGGTGCACGGCAGCTGGTCGTACGCTCGACTGAGCAAGATGATCCTGTACAGCTTCTACAAGAACATCACGCTGTACATGACGCTGTTTTGGTATTCGTTCCAAAACTCGTTTTCGGGTCAAGTGGCGTTTGAGAGCTGGACGCTCTCGTTCTACAACGTCATCTTTACGGTGCTGCCGCCGTTGGTGATTGGTATTTTCGACCAGTTCCTGTCGGCGCGGATGCTGGATCGGTATCCGCAGCTGTATGGGCAGGTGTATTTCGACAAGCGGCGCTTTTGGGGGTGGACGGCCAATGCGTTTTTCCACTCGCTCATCACGTATCTGTTCGTGACGGTGATCTTCTGGGGGTCGCCACAGCTGTCGGATGGATATGCGAGCTACTCGTGGATTTGGGGTACGACGCTGTTCATGGTGGTGTTGGTGACGGTGTTGGGCAAAGCGGCGCTGATTTCGGATCTGTGGACCAAGTACACGTTCGCGGCGATCCCCGGTTCGCTGCTGTTCACCATCGCCTTTCTGGCAATCTACGCGCTAATCGCCCCGCGACTTGGCTTCTCGAAGGAGTACGACGGCATCGTCCCGCGGCTGTACGGGTACAGCGACTTCTGGTTCGCAATGCTCGTGGTGCCCACCATCTGCCTGGCGCGCGACTTTTGCTGGAAGTACTGGAAGCGAACCTACCACCCGGAGAGTTACCACATTGTGCAAGAGGTGCAGAAGTACAACCTGCAGGATTATAGGCCGAGAATGGATCAGTTCCAGAAAGCGATCCGCAAGGTGAGGGCGGTGCAGAGGATGCGTAGGACGAGAGGGTTTGCGTTCAGTCAGACCGAGGGCAGCGCGGATCTGATTCGAAAGTACGATACGACGATTGCTAAGGCTTCGGGACAGTAGAGAGCCGAGCTTAAAAGTAGGACATATCTCCTGAGACGAACGTGCAATTGAACGAACACTGCTTTTATGATCGATGTTATGCCATGCAGTGTGTACTCTTCCGGATGTACTGTACTGTACTGTACTGTATGCAGCACGTTGAGGGTGTCTCGCGTTGATGGCAGAGAGCAAATTTTCAGTGTTGTTAGATTATGGAGAGACAGAAATGGCACGTGACGCAAAACACGCCTTGGCTGCGAGTCGAGAAGGCGGGAAGACAAATCTGTTTTGAACGTGAAGCTGAGCAGCAAAAAGGGATTTTGGAATTGGGCGGTGTTTGTTTGGCGCAGCGCTGTCAACCGCAAAGTGGAGGAAGAATCAAGTCGAATGCATTCTATACGAGCATGCTGTCACTGTACTGTCTACGACCATCTCTGGAGGAAAGGGATACACCAGCTGCAGTAAGACTGGTAACCTCAAGCAAAAAAAAACAGCCACCCGCTCCTGATCGACAAGCAAATGAAATCGGTAGCATTCTAACAAAGGCCGTTCTCTTCTTACATCAACACCGATAGACACCCTACGGCTTCAGCGGGAAGCGACAGCAAATATGATGTCCGAAGTGTCATTCAATTCGACCTTGGACGTGGCAACGCCTCTGGTTAAATCGAGACGGATCAGTATCCTACCTGTCAGCCATGCGGATCTCTCATCACCAACAACAGCGCGGAAACAGCTGCAACTGCTCGAACTGGACAACGTAGCGCTCTCCAACGAGTTGACCGAGCGCGAGGAGCAGGTGTCGGCGCTTGAAGCCGAGCTCGAAGTGCTGCGTTCCAAGGTGGCCTCTTCATCCTCTGCATCCTCTTCCACCGCTATCACTGTGCTGTCGAGCTCAACATCCACCGACTCGATCAGCGGAGAGCGCTCGAGCGCAGAGGTCAAAGCAGCAAAACGCCTCGTGCACCGACTCATCGCTTCCATCACAACGTACGATTCCGAGGCAGCAGACCAAGACAAGCTCTTCAACCTGGACCAGAGCATGGTCCACGATCCAGAACGTTCCATCGTCGCGCCGTCTTCCACCCACCTTTCCACCCCGAACGGAAAAAATACAGTAGCGAGGCGCTTCGAGGGCGATCTGCTGGATGACGTCGAAACGCTCGGAGGAGTGTTGAAGGAGTACGCGCGCAAGACTGCATTTGCTGCCGACGAGCAGTCGCTTGCGTTGCAAAGTGCCGCTTTTCGCAACGACGCGCTCTCCACACGAGTCAAACAGCTTGAGGCGGAGCTGGCGCAGGCACGCGCTGCGGAGGAGGAGGAGGATAGGGAGAAGGCGGTAGACGAGCTCCGAGCTCAACTGTCTGCAGCACAGCAACGAGGCTCTCAGTTGGAGCTGCACCTGGACACTTCGCAGTCGCAGCTCTCTGCTGTGCAGGCGGAACTCCAGCAAACAGTCGCGAGGTTGGATCAGATCACGGCAGAGCAAGAACTCACCATTTCTGCTGCGGCCAAGAAGTCGGCTGCGCAGATCGAGGCGCTTCGTTTGCAGCTCGCGGAACAGCAGCAGCAGTCACAACCCGAGGAAGCCGACACCAGCTCTTGCGCGACCCGTAGTGCTGCCGAACCTACCTCTACCGCGTTCGAACCATCGGCGCGAACCATCGACCTCGAAGCCCAGCTAGACGCACTCAAACACGAGCGCGACACGGCAGCCCAAGAATCGCAATCCAGAATCAGCGCACTCGAAGAGCAGCTCGAGCAACGCCGATCCAAAGCATCCGATCTCCACTCGATCTTCCAAGAACTGCAAGAAAAGAAGGAGCGACTGCACTCGATCCAGATGCACACCACGCACATCCGATCGCTCGAAAAAGTGCTCCTCCAACAACAGCGGATTGTGGATCTTTTGGATCGATCCTCTTCCACTCAAGACGGCGCCGAATGGATGGTGTATGCTCATCAGCTGAGTGCATCGCTTGCCCAGCTGAAAGCCGATGCTGTCATCAGCAAGGGGGAGCGTGTCGAGGCAGCGGTCGCGACCGAGGAGGTCGACGTGACCAAACCTTTGGACAACGAGCTGGTTGCAGGATTGAAGGAGAAGATTGACGAGTTGGAGGGTCGAGTCTTGCGTCGCAACGAGCAGATCGGCTCGCTGCAGCGACAGCTTCACAACGTCGAGAATGATCTCGCTCGAACAAGGACCAATCAGATGTTGGCTGAGGAGACAGTGGTAGAGTTGGATGCTGAAAAGTCGGAGCTGCATGCAGAGGTCAAGATGCTCGAGGAGCGAATCCAGCAGCTCGAACAGGTTGACGCTGCCACTCTGCGCGAGGAGCGAGTCGAGACAGCAAGCCAGACAGCGCTCGACAGACCGACTACACCGCAGCCGCAGACCGAAGCTGAACTTGCATCGGCACAGCAGCGTATCGCCGACCTTACTGAAGAAGTCGAACGTCTCTCCGCCGAGCAGACCACCTCTCAAAGCGAGCGTGAAACCATACAGGAAACCATCACCGCGCTCACCGAGCAAGTGCAGCACCTCGAATCCGCCCTCGCCGCTGCTCAAGGCTCCGCCACAACCGCTGAACAGCAGCACGAAGACGAACTGTCCACACTCAAAACCACCCTGCGCAAAACGGACGAACGTCTGTCCGCAACGCGTCTCGAGCTCGACGCAGTGCAGCTGTCGTTGGCTGAAGCGCGCGAATCCGCCTCGGCTGACACAGACCGTATCGAGGAGCTCACGGCGCAGCTGTCTGGCCTGCAGAAGCAGCACGACGCGCTCATCGCGGCGTCCACGGCTGATACGCAGGCGGTTGAGGAATCACGCGGAGTGGTTGCAGAGCTGACATCGAAGATCGCCGCGTTGGAAAACGAAGCGCTGTCGACACGAGAGGAGTACACTTGTCAGCGTGCGGCGCTGGAAAGCTCGCTGCAAGAGGCGCAGGAGAAGCTGGCCGAGCTGCAGCAGGTGCTCGAGGAGCGTGACGAGGCGATCCAAGCGCGCAACACCGAGTACTGGACGCTGAAGGAGGAGCTTGCGGAGCTGCAGGAGGAGGCGGAACGCAGCTCACACAGCGTAGACGCTTCAGCACTGCAGGAGGTAAAGGCGCAGCTCGCCGCGTCGGTGTCCGAAAAGTCGATGTTGGAGGAGAGGCTGGCCGCCCAGGAATCGGCATTGATGAAGCTGAAAGCGGACCTGACGGCGGCTCGATCGACCGAGGATCTGCTGAACCAGCAGTATTCCTCCTCGCAACGAAGGGTCAAAGACCTCGAGTCGACGATTGCGCAGCTCGAGGCATCCACCACCCCTGGGGCCGAGCAGGTCGACGCTGCGGAGGTGGAACAGTTGAAAGCGCAACTCTCGCAATCCCAGTCGGAAGTGGAATACCTCGGCAGCCGAATCGATGAGCTCGAGACCGAGCTCGGACGCAAAGCGGAAGAAATCGAAGAGGCCGACAGCAAGATCCTCGACGCACTCAAGGAGTCCAAGAAGTACGCCACGCGTTACACGAAGCTCAGTGCCAAGTACGAGGCGCTGCAGCGCGAGAGCGATGTGCAGGCGCAACAGGTGACCGCGGCGAAGGCTGACTTGGAGAAGGAGCGCGAGAGGGTGAAGGGTCTGATGCGCGCTAAGCAAGAGGGTGAGACGACGAGGAGTGGTGGTGGCAGTGGCAGTGGTGGGTTGGCGGGGAGGAAGAGGGCTAAGCCTGATTCTGAAGAGGAGGTGCGGGCAGCAGAGGCAGAGGCAGAGTTGGCGACGACTCCGCGTGCAGGTGCGCGTGCAGCGGTGAAGGCGGTCTACGCTCCTTCTCCGTCCGCTGCCGCCGCCCGCACGCCCAGCTCGTTTACACCCGTTCGGCGGTCTGCCAAGCCTTCTTCCTCCTCCCGAGCGACAAAACCCGCTCCAAGCAACGCGACACCCGTCGTTCTTGGACTCGGCACACCCACCACCACCGCTGCAGCGGACGCAGAGCCCGGGATGGTGCGCAGCACATCCAACCCCTCGGCACTGATCGCCACACGCCTGCTGCACTCGTCCACCTCGACCTCGGCCTCGCCTGCCAAACCCACGCTTTTGAGCGATAAGACCAACCTCGTCGCGTCGTCAGCGGGAACATCGCGGCTGAGCTCCAAGCTCACCACCGCCGGCTCTGCCACCGCTGGCGAGGGCAAAGCGAATCGTGCGGTGACGTCGTTACTGCCGCAGGAGGGTGGTGCGGGTGGGGAAACAGTGGCAGCGAGGAAGAGGGCCGAGGAGAGGAAGGTTCTCGGTTCGTCGGCAGCAGCAGCGGGGACACCGGGTGCGGGAGGCGCAGCCGACTTTCTGGCGAGGATGAAGGCTCAGCGCGCTGCTACTGCCGCTAGTCAGCGTGCGTGAGGCGTGGATTGCACACTTTGCAATCTGTTCGTTCGAGGAGCAACGACTAACATAGATTCGATTGCAGCACTCGAGCGTGACAGATCCGTACGCACCTTGCAGACATCACACTTTTCACGATAACGTTATCGCGGCACAGCATATGTGTTGCACGTCACAGCACCGAATCGTCGGTGATCGTTCATTTCGCACTTCACACAGTTCCGTCCAGCATGCACGTTTCAACAGCAGTCCTCAGAATCAACTTATTCTATCAGCAACGTGTCGTTTGTTCATCCGTGCCTAAGTAAACTTAGTGTTATGAGTTTGTAGAGCGGTGCAGCATCAATAGTACGCCCCTTGCCCAGCGTACGCAGTGTGGTTCGTCTGAGTTCCCAGCCCACCACGGCCTGTCTGCGCGCTGCCCTCCTCATCCTCGCCTCGCCCTGCGCCCGTATGGATTGCGACCAGATTGCGCCGGGCCGGGTGGTCGCTGTCGAGCAAGTGCAGCTGGTCGAGCGCGAGGCCGACGCCGCCGTCGCCTGCGCGCCCAACGTATCCGTCGCTGCCCGGGCCCCACACGGGCACGGGCAGCTGGAACGGCTTGACGCCCAACGCCGCACGCCCTGCGGGCACCTTGGCCGTCACCTCGCTCGTCGGCGGCACGGGCTGGAACGACACGGTATCGTTGAGCTTGCGGTACGCCTGCAGCCAGTGCTGTACCGTCGCGAGCTCCTGGTCGATGATGATCCCGCCCGCTTTCTTGGTCTTTGATTTGAACGGGAGGAACGACGACGACGACGACGACGACGAGATCGAGATGTTGGATAGCGACGAGGCGAGCGATTGCACGTGGGACGAGGACAGGAGCGAGTGCGAGAGCGAGAGGTACGCGATCGCGGGTCCGATGGAGGACGAGTGCTCGCCCTTGTCGATGGCTAGCCACTTGTAGGCGGTGGCGCGGTGGAAGGTGGACGAGAAAGTGAGGTATTTCAGCAGGGAGCTCGAGATGTCGAGGTCTTTATCGAGGGTGCTGGTGGGGGCGGCGTAGAAGCTGTTGCCTCCAATGCCGCTGCCACCACCGGTGGTGATGTGTGCAGCTGCATCGTGCGGGCCTGAATGTCTTGCGTGCGGTGATGACGGGTGCGTGTCGTTGGTGTGTTTGTTGCTGCTGCTTCCGCCGAGCTTGAGCTTGCTAAAGAGCTTTTTGCCTTTTCCACCACTACTACCTCCGGCTCGCATCGCATCGCGATCATCCTCCTCCTCATCATCTCCGCCGCGATCCCGAGTCGCAGAAACCCTCCTTGCCAAATCGTGCTCATGGTTCGCACTCAGCCCCATCTCCTCGGCCCCCTTCTTCCCCTTGCCCCTCTTACCCTTGTCCGAGACCGTGCGCAACAAGCCCACGGCACTCTCGAGCTCCTCGACCACACTCAAATGCAGCTTGGCCAACAAACTCGCGCTCGGATGGCCCTTCTCCAGCGGCGGGCCTGGAGTCACGGTATCCACCGCTTTGCCCACCCATGGACTGACCAGTTTCCGTATGGCCAACGCCTGCGCCTCGGCGAGGCACACTTTGCTCAACGCCAGCGTCGCCTCGGTGGTAAGATCGGGCGGCAGCCCATCGACCTGGCCCGCGTAATCGCGCCACTTGGGCAGCAGCTCCTGCGACAGGTACAGAAGAATGCCCGACGCGCGACACAGCGTGTCGGCCGCCCAGCGCAGCCGGTCGTCCTTGAGCTTGCGCTGTTCGGCCGAGGTGCTGCGGTCGCGCTCGTACCCGCCCAAGCCTGCGACGGTGGCCGCAGCGAAGTTGGACAGGGTTAGGGCGTAGGTGATGAGGGTGGAGGCGAGTTCGTAGTGGAGTCCGGGGAGGTCGACGCGTTGGGGCCCACGGAATCGCGTGGTGCTGATCGAGGTGCGCCAGGAGAAGATTGGTTCGTAGCGCAGGATGAGGTCGTCCGTCTGCACGCTGTTGAAGACAGCCAGCAGGTGCGGTAGGTACTCTTCGATCGTCTTCACGATAGTCAACCAGTCCGAGGCGTTGCCCACCGCCATAGTCCCGGAACCGCCACCCTCGGCCCCTCCACCTCCCCCGCTGCCGCCGCCGCCGCTGCTGCTGCTGGTACTGATATCGTTTCCCCCTGAAACATCTTTGCTAGAAGAAGTACCCGCGCGATTCTCCTTCAACACTGCGCGCAGTCGCGCGCGCAGTTGCGTCGTCTGCGAAACTTGCGACACCAGATCCGTCGTCACCAGAAAGTCACTGTACGAGACGCTGCCCGTCGTAGCCAGATCGTAGATGTACATGACGACAACGGCGACGACATGCACAAGGAGGAGGTTGATGATGATGGTGAGTGTAGTGAGTGTGGAGTAAGGGGAAGATCGTAGTGTAACGGCGAAAGCGGAGTCTCGGGAATCGAATTGCCAAGACCCGGACATCTTCGGTCGGCAATCAATGCAACCGTTCCTCGCCTCGCTCGTTCCCCACAAAAAAAGCGCGCACGTCACACAAGCAACCGAGGAGTCCAAAGCTTCTCAATTTCGCAGCCGTGCACTCGTTTTCCGAAGTCTTCGTGTTCGTCTGTGTGTTTGTGTTCATGACTTGTTATTCTTGTTAGTGAAAGAGTTGCTAAGGTAGTGAGGGTAAATGAGTGGAATGCATGCGGGTACAGAGCGCGAGGGGAGGTCAAGCTTCGCTCTGAGGACCAGAAAGAAGGAAGCACAAAGGGAGGATGGAACGAGGAACCAATGCTGGACAAGTGAGAACAGATCAAAGCCCGTATCGATCCGCCAGCCTCTGCGCAATGACAGGGGGGAACTGCGCCTTCTGTACCTCCCACTGCGGCCCGCTCATGTCCCTGAAACCCGTCAAGATCTTGCGGAACATCTCGTTGAGCTCGGCGCTCGGCGTCGACCACCTCACCACCGCATTGCAGAAGTAGACGAAACCTTTTGCAGCGCCATTCGGGTTGACCTGGATCATCTCGCACAGCCCGCGGAACGCCGAGTCCTTCTCATCGTTGTCCTTGATATCCCACAGCGCTTGGCACCAGGATTCGATGAACACCTCGAGGTGCGGTGCGACCAGCTGCGGCTGGACAAGACCCAGGCGGCCAATGGTCACAGCAGCATTCTCCGAGAGCGACTTGACCGATTTCGTCGAGAGCAGCACGGGTACGAGTCGCTTGATCAGCTCGTCCACCCACTGTGTCAGCTCCGGATCTGCTCCGTACTGCAGTGCGATCTCACCTGCCGCCCATGCAGCGTTGTTGCACACCGAGACGTTCTCGATCTTGGGCTCGGGCTCGATCTGACGAATGAGCTCTGGCATGATCGACGGCAGGAACGGTTTGAGCAGGTCAAAGCACGAAATGGCCAAGTCACCCAGCAGCGCATACGCCGACTGACGCACAGGTGCCTCGACATTGGTAATGCAATGACCCAGCAACGGCAGCAGCGATGGTTGCGATCCCGCCACCAGGTCGCGCACCGTCGTGTTGAGGCCCTGCGTCAAGCCGCTTAGTAGATCCAATGCGACAATGATAAAAGTACGGTCTGGTACGTCCTGCTCCATGGCTGGCTTTTGCGCCTCTGCCTCGGCGGCTGCCAGGTTGTCGTGTACAATGCCAACGCAGCGCTGGAACACGGGTGGCGAGTAGGGGAGGAACCCGGGACCCACGGCGATCGTCACCGACGACATGCATTCCAGCAACGGGATCAGATCTGGATCCGTGTCGTGCAAGCCTTGCCACTTGGCGATCAATGGTGGCATGACAATCTCGACATATTCGGGTCGGTTCAACGCCGAGCCCACCGAGTCAGCTAGCGTTCCCAAAGCATCGTACAGGATGAGCAAGTTCTTTTGTTGGTACTTGTCGAATGCAAACACGAGCGTCTTGAGCACCGGCTCCAGGAAGGGTTCCAGGTTGCGACCGGCCTCCTCCTCGAGCGTAGCAAATGCACTGCAGCCTGCTTCTTGAACACGCTTGTTGTTGTCGAGCACCATGTTGAGAAGCCCTTCCATGGCGGGAACAAAGAACTGCTGTTGGTGTTCTGGCGTCTCGGCGGCAACGCACCAGCTTGAGTATCGGCCCAGCGTCCAACACGTGATGGAACGTACCAGCGGTTTCGAGTCCTTGAGGCTGTTGATCAGGAACGGAATCAACGTGGGCAGATGCGGTTGAATGCCGGCGATGCAGCCTTCTGCGATGGCCCCGAGCGCGAGGATACCACACTCTCGCTGAAGCCAGTCCTCGCTGAACAATCGCTCCTTCAAGTAAGGCAGCAAGATCTCGAGCAGCTCGTCGGCAAAGTTGACCGCCATGACGTCGAGCGCGGCTGCCGAGCACTTGCGCAAGTTCCAATCCGAGATACCGTCGTCATCCTCTTCATCCTCGTCGTCGTCGTCGAAGTCGTCCTCGTCATCGTCTTGCGCTTCAATAGCGGCGCGTGACTTGCCGGTACCCGAAGCGCCTCCGTTGGCGGCATCTTCGAGGTGCTCGTTCCTGTGCGCTCCACCTCCGTAGTGTCGAGGCTTGATGTCTTCGGCACGATCTGGTACGGCTGCATCGTCCTCGTCTCCACCAAGCATGAGCAAGTCGAGCTCGTTGTACACCATTCCCTTGAGTAACACGGGCGCCACTTTGGAGAGGTAGGGGCGCAGCTTGTCCTTGAGTGATGGCTCTTCCGCAAATTGGAGCCAGAACTCGCAGGCTTCCAACGATACGTCGTCGTCCTTGTCCTGCGTCGAGTAGAGCATGTACTCTACGACGTTGTCCATTTCGGGAATAAGCTTGTCGGGACGGACGCCGAGAATGAGAACGAGCGCCTGGCAGACGTATCTGCGGACATTGGCACTCTCGTCGCTGGCGCGCTTGAAGAGAGCGGCGAGAAAGGTATCGATGTGGTTTTGCAGCGCGGTCGAGCCGATCTGCACGAACTGGTTGAGACAGTTGAGAGCGTGCATGCGGATGCGCGAATCGTTATGCTGGGTCGCTTCGATGAATTTGGGAATGAGAATGTCAATGGGCTTGACGCCGTTGATGTCGCACATTTCGAGCTCGCGCGGGATATCTTCGCAGATCTTTGCGAGAGAGCTGAAGGCGCCCTCTGCTTCGTCGACGTTTTGGGATGCCATGAGCTCGCCGAGCTTGGAGAGACCTTCTGGCCAGCCTTGCGGGGTGAGGATGGTCATGAGCATGGAGACGACCTGCGTGGCAGTGCGACGGAGCATGTCTTCTGGCAAGCTGAGCGCGGGGATGATGGCTTGCTTGACGTACTCGAACGACTCGGGCGAAATTAGGTCATTGTGGAAGAGAATGTGGTTCTTGAGGATGAGACCCGCTACGGACCTGGTGGCGAGGTCTTCGGTGGTTAGGGATGTCAGGGCGAAGACGCAGTAGTTTGCATAATCTGGGATCTGGCTGACTGTGTCGAGGCGCTGTGAAGAGGCAAACAACGGAGAAGATGAGGCAAAGGTTAGTGAACGAGCTTGGTGGAACAAGAGGTGAGCTTTTGGCTGGGGACGCACCTGAGCAATTCTCTCCTGGACATCCATCTGGGGGCTTTGCGAGTCGCGGAAGAGCTGCACGAGCTCAGTGAGCCCCTCCTGGGAAGGCTGCCAATTTGATGTCATGGTTAGCCGAGTGTATTGGCACGTCTACCAGCTGGCGGATCGTAGTGTGCGCGTTCCGTTATCGAGGACCTTTGTCGGCGTCGGATCAACGAGATGCTCGTCTATCACTCGGTATCGCCTTCGCTACCTTGGGATTAGTCGCCTCGGTTAGACCTCGAATGTTGATACAGGACCAGCGCGACCACTGAAGTCGAACTGAAAGTGCCGAGTCTCGATCGACAGAAGGTAACGACTGTGTCGTGGTTGCAGATGGCGGTGCTAGGAAGAGGTGCGCAGACAAGACAAGCAGATGGATGGTGTCTTGTGCGCCCACTGAGAAAAGCTGAGTCGACGGCCAAAATGACAGACAGAGTGTGTGTTTCACCAGTGTCACTGCGGGTCGCTTGTCGCCGTAGTGAGTTTGGTGGCGGTGGTGGTGATGGTGATGGTGGTTGTTGGTGATGGTAGCAAAGAAAAGAAAGTCAAAGAGCCGAGCGACGAGCTGGACGTGGTGTGACCATAAAAGTGTGATGTGATTGTGCGACCGAAGCAGAGACGATTGTCACGAGAAGAAATCCAAAATCCAACCCAATTCTCCAAAATCTGTCAATCTCGAAAGAAACACTTGAATCCCAGCTCAGTTTTTACCAAAAATATTATATTAAAAACGAGAGAGAACCGGGAACGAGCGAGAGAGCGAGCCAGTGAGCGAGCGAGCTAGCATGCAAGCATTCCAGCTGGGTGTGAAATGCGTGTGTACGTGTATGTCTTCTTCGCTTCCTTCGTGTGTGCGAGCGTGTGCTGCTTGTGAGACAGGAAGGACCTTCCAGCAAATCCTTTTTTTCCTTTGAACGATTTTATTGTTTTTGCTGCGGGGATCCATCTGTGTTCTTCTTCGTACGATACAGACACGTCGATCAATTTCAGCAGTCCTTTTTCTTGTACTTCAAGATCAACCTGAGCGCCACTTCATTCCTTTGATGCCATTTGGCCACGTAGCGCACAACACCCTCTCGTTCATCTACTTGACGGAAGAGACCGGAAGAGCGCGGAAGAGTGAGAGCATCGCATCAGCATTGGCATTTAATCGCGGCCTCGTGCAACTCAAAACTTAAACAAGCCTTGTCTTGTTCGCGCTCCATGACAAGCTTTCCAGCGCGAGCTCGATGTTTCCCACAATCTTGTCAGTGTGGAAACGGTCATGTGCGTCTCTGCGTGTGTACGTATCAGATCATTCGCATTCGAAATGCATGTGTGTGTGTGTGTATGCAACAATGCAGCCCCCAAGCAGAGGGCATAGACAGGCTGCTAGCGAGCTCTCTCTAATTCTAGCAAGCAAGCAAAAAAGGTATCAAAAGGGGAAAGCCCGCGTGGCTTCTTACTCTGTCAGGCCTTCTTCCTGAGACGATTTGGCAGCTGGCGGTGCTACCGCTGCTGCTGTTGTTGTTGCCGCCGTGGTGCTCGCGTCGCCTGCAACCGAGCTCAGATCCTGCACCGACTCGCTTGCCGTCACCATGGTCTCATCCCCTTGGTTCTGCAGCGTCGACGCGTTGGGCGACAGCGAGCCACTCGCCTTTCGACCGCCGTCAGAATGCGCCGGTGGGTTGTTGTTGTTGCCCAGACTGCGCGGCGGGTTGCCGCATCGATCTTTGCCGTACGAAATCTTGACGCTCTGATAGTCCGGATGGCTCTTCATCCCCTCGATGCACTTAATTGCCGACTGGATGTTGGTAAAGTTGGCAAATGCGCAATTCTTCTCGCGCAGGCTGTTGACCGTCTCGATCTCGCCGTACTGCGAGAAGTCGTTGCGGATCTTCTCTTCCGTCAGGAAATCCGGGTCGTCAATGTTGCCAATGTAGACGTTGCGCGACCCTCCGGCCTGTACTGCAAACTGGATCGCAGGGCTCAGTGGGCCCGAGTGCTTGCCCCACCCAATCTTGAGCCGGCGGTTGTGGATCATGATGCCCGAGTACGACGCCAGGTGGAAGAACGCCAGCGCCGCGTTGGGGTCCACAAACGTCACAAACGCAATGTGCTTTTCGGGGATGAAGCGGATGTTTTGCAAGATGCCTCCACGAATGTGGTTGCAGATCTCGGCCGTCGTCGTCTCGGGATGGATGTTGCCCAGGTAGATGGTGCGGTTGCCGAGCTGCTCGAGCGCCGTGGCATTGGCACCCATCATGGCAGCAGCAGGGCCAAATACGGAACTGGCAGGCGAACGTCCGTTGTCAGCAGGATTGGGGCCCGCTGCAGCAAATGCGGCGGTTGGGTATCCGAGCGAAGCAGCTGCAGCCAGACCCATGGCGGCAGCTTGGTTGTTGTGCGCCTGGTTCTGTTGTTGGCTCTTGGGCACGTAGGCACATCGATCCTTGCCGTAGCTCACCCTCCTGCCCGCCCACGCTGGCTCGGTGGCGAGTGTCGTGACCACCTTGATGGCCGTCTGGATCGAGAGGAAATGGATGAAGCCGATGTTCTTGTCGCGTACAATCTTGACCTGGTCGATGGGACCAAAGCGCGAAAGGTCGTCTCGGAGCGACTGCTCGGAAGCGCTCTCGTCGAGCTGCCCCACATAGACGTTTCGCGAGGCCTGGTTCTGCTGCACGGCCATCAACACGGCGGGATGGCACTGCGACGGCTTGCCCCAGCCGATTTTGAGCTCCTGGTTGTGGAGCGACACTTTTTTGACGCAGGCATCAGCGTGGAAAGCGGTGGCGGTGGAGCCGTCGAGGAAGGAAATGAAGGCGCAGTTCTTTTCCGGCAGGATGCGCACATTCTCGATGGGACCAAACTTGACGAGATTGAGCAATTCATCGACCGAAGCGTCGGCAGGCAGGTTACCGACGTAGACGGTTCGGTTGAGTGGGTTGACCTGACGGGGCATGGCCGCAAGCACGCCGACGCCGGGGACAAAGCCGGGCGCGCTCGCAAAGTTGGCAGCAGCAAAGTTGGGGAACATGGCGGTGGCAGGGTTGATGGGGCCGCCGTTGGACATGAGGAAGGGTGTCGAGCCAGCAGCGTCAAAGGGCTGGCCGTTCTGGGCAGCGAGCAAGCCGGCGTGGCCGAGGTTGCCAGAAAAGGAGCGCGTGCCGTTGGTTCCGTTGCCTGGAGGTTGGAGTCCCGTTGCGCCGGCAAAAGGTTGCGTGCCATTGC
This sequence comes from Sporisorium graminicola, assembly GCF_005498985.1. Taxonomy (NCBI): domain Eukaryota; kingdom Fungi; phylum Basidiomycota; class Ustilaginomycetes; order Ustilaginales; family Ustilaginaceae; genus Sporisorium; species Sporisorium graminicola. Next base: position 296,364 of record NC_043724.1, read on the forward strand.
CAATGAAGGCGCCTTGTGCATGTGAAGATGCGGCTGCATTGGTGGGGAAAGCGCCCAGGCCAGCTGCGGACGAGTTGACGAAATTTTGCTGCGCAAGACTGGGGATGTTACCCTCGGAGACGAAGCGAGCCTTTTTCGCGCCGGCATCTGGCATCTGGGCGTTGGGGATGGAAGATGCGAGGTGACCGAGGTTGGCGGCATGTGCATCGTAGGATTGGGAGGGGGCGCGTTTCATCATCTGGAGCGGATCGAGTGCGTAGCCTGGCACAGGAGCGGCGTTGGACTGGGTGTTGGTGGTGGTGGAGTAGCCGTTGGCGGCGGCAAAGGTGTTAGGAGCAGGCAGATTGTTCTCTTCGTGCATGGCCGTCGTCATATGTAAAACGGGGGAGGCGTGTCGATGATCGCGTATCACAGCGGGTGAGAAGCGAATCTAAGCAGCTTGAAAGATGTTGTGCTGATGTTGTGGCGGACGATTGCGGGAAGTGACGAACGCGTGCCCAGCGAAATCCTGCGCGAGCCGTTGGTATCAAGAGTGCGAACGATTAGTTGCTTGTGTTCGAGACTGACACGCGCTGTTGATCGTACAAAGCGGATCGAGGATCTTGAAGGCAAGAAAGAAGCAAAACCGGTCGCTCGAAGAAAGAAAGGGTTGTGCAAAGCCAAAGCAGCGAAACAAAGAAGGCTACGACGAAAGCAAGGCGAAGAAGGATGAGAAAGTAGAAAGAAAGCAGTTGCAGCAAGGTGTGTCTGTATCTGCGTAGGGCTAGAAGGAGGATGAAGGAAAGGATAGGGAGAGAAGGTAGGAGGAGGAGGAGCGGAAGAAGGTGGTCGTGAGCGGGGAATGAACAACGCACGAGGCGACTGTGCCAGCCAGCCAGCCTGTCAGCTCAGAACGAGCAGAGAGCACAGACATTCCCATGGCAACGCAGCGCAACGGCGGCAAATCGAACCGCCCGTGGCAATTGCCAATTGCTCGTGCTTCTGCTGCGCGCTGCGCGACACATTTCACAGCCGAGGCCACTTACACGCACACACAACACGCTTTCGCTCCCTGTCTTTCCGAAACACACACACGCACCCCCTTCTTTCTGTGATTGCCATGTCTCGCTTTGATAGCTGTAATCAGGATCGCCTTGTTGCTCGCGCATCCATCTGGCTCTTGCACAGAGTGCTTGTCATTGCTTTCCGTGCTTGCCATAGCCGCCATAGCTGCTTTGAGCACAACTCTCATCCGACGCGAGCTCAAGACTGTTTGGCTGCCGAAAGAGGCGGTGCGGCCAATCTATATGATCGGCCCGATCAACAACTCTGTTTCCAAATCGGACGATCGAATCGGGCATGGTCTCAACCCCGCACTTCTGGGGCGCGAATTTCAGCATGTGAAATTGGACGGCCGGCCTTGAAGCTGATTTTGGCTGTCCGTGGCACGCTCATCCACACATCAAACCACAAAAGCACAGGTCGAACAAGCGAATGCATAGGGAAGCATCTTTTGTGTGATTAAACAAGAAGAAACGGATGGATTACTCGTTGGTGTCGAACCACGCAGATCCGTTTTGTTCCTTCACTCGTCGGAACGAGTGTCAGTGAGACTAAAATCGCCAGTCTTCGCTGCCTCGATGTAGCCCTTGACTTTTTCGTAGATGGTGAAGACAACAGCTTGACCAGGAGCAACACGCGCTACACGAGGCGTGATGCCCTTCCAGAAGGCGCTGGCACCTTCCTGTGCAAACATGTCCTTGGCCACTTTGACTACACGGCTGATGGCGGTCTCGCCTTCTACCTTGGAGGCACGCTGGATACGCGTCTTGATCGTGTCGATGGGCGCATTCGAGAACGGTCCCAGAGCACCCGAGATGAGTCCGATCACGGCCGTCTCGTAGGAAGGCAGTTCGGTGGTGCCGTGGTAGCGCTGAGCGGCGCCCTTGAGCTCCTGGTAGGCGGTGAAGTTAGCGGCCTGGTTGGTCGCCTGTCGTGCTGCTGTGAGCGCCACACCCCGGTAGAGCGTCATAAAACCTTCCTCGCGGATGATTGTGTACAGGGCGTGTGCGGCGTTGCGGTATCGGGGCACCTCGAGAGGGTCGGCGAGCGAGTGCTGCTGCGCTTGTAGACGGATTTTGACCACCTCCATCGGGTTGACTACGGCGACAGCTTCGGTGGTACCGGCACCCAGACCGGCGAGGAAGATGCCTTGCGCCGACGTCTTGCCCGTGTTCTTGTCCGCCAGAGCCGCCTTGTACTGCTCGAAACTCATGAATCGGATGGCCATCTTGGGCACGATGCCCGCCACAACCGCGCCCAGACCCTTGTAAAGACCCAGTGGGGTTTCACGCTTGATGATATGCGCACCAGTTGCGATGAAGCCTCGGGGCTTTTCGCCGGCCTTCTTGCCTCTACGCGAGAGCTGCATTCGCACCTTGATCGTGTCCAGGGCTGCAAACCAACGAGAGGAAAGGATCAGGTTGAGGCAATGTCAGCTAATGGCGCTTCTGGGTACAGAATGCAGTGCGGGCGGGCCAGCTACTTACGATGACAGGTACATGCTTCCGCAAACCCTGCAATACCACCCGCGATCAGGTGTGTGGAAGGGGCCACCTTCTTGTCCGCTTTCGACATTTTGAGTATACGTAAATGTGTGTGCGTTGGAGAATTGACGGGGGTTGTCCAGAGATGTCCGATGTAGCGCGAAGATCGACTTGCTGCCTTTGGCGATGCTACCGTGGATGATGCCGGATGTGGTCTGTGTTCTGTGCCTTCACTAGCTGGAAGGGATTCGAGAAGTGATGGAGGAGGAGGAGAAGAAGAAGGAGGAGGAGGAAAACGAAAACTTGCTGGATGGGAAACAGTCGCACGACCGGCAGGCGAGCTTCGAGCAGGTGCGAACCTTTTAAAAGCGCTTGGTTCAGGAGGGCGCGACTGCAGCTGGACGAGGACCGAGCAGCTGGACGCGGGGCGCGGGGCAGGCGGAAGACTCACTCACTCACTCTTTCACTCACACTCAAACTGCTGAAAGAGCCATCTGCGGATCGAGACTCTCGGACGGCGGCTAGCTCCAGTCACCGTTGAGCCGGCTGAATTCGGCTTGAGAGAAGAGGGAAAAACAAAAAGGTGGAGAAACGCAGCTTTTGCCAGCGGCAGTCGACCGTCCCTTCTCTGTTGCTCCCCGCCTTTTGCTCGCGAAAATTCAACCGTGTCTTCTAAGGGGGCCCCGAACCAGGTGACTCAAACGTCTTCTTTGACCTTGGTCTGCTCGAGTCTCAAGTCTCACGCCCGGCTACTCTGCAACTATGGCGTCGTTCGCAAAATGCATCGACGCTTGGCGTCGTCAATGCCTTCTTCTTCTTCTTCTTCTTCTCCTTGTCCCGGTAACTAAGCGGTGCAGCCGGGACGTTGAAAGTCGAGGCAACGATGTCGCCTTGTCTCAGTGACCCACTCACTTCCCGGGCTTCCCAATTCTGTTTGCTCATGGCTGATGACCATTCCGTCAAAATATTCTAAACTCAAATTTTTCATATACTGTAGCAGTAGTAGTGACTCACTCTCGGATGCACATGACTGACAGCTACGAGCAGACGGCATGGGTCGTCTGTCTCTGTAGCACATGTCTCGCGGTCCGACCAGAAGCCGTGGAAAGGCA